>NC_091727.1:45151931-45462500 GCF_042477335.2 Ovis canadensis | reverse complement strand
TTGGGGTACAGTCGATTAACAATCTTGTGGTAGTTTCAGATGAACAGCAAAGGGACTCGCCATACATATACATGTATCCATTCTCCCTCAACCCCCCCGCCCATCTAGGCTGGCATGTAACACTGAGCAGAGTTCCCTGTGCTATACAGGAGGTCTTCGTAAAGATAGCAAATTTCCAAAGTGGGATGAAGGGAGTTATTTACTTAAAATCTCAGCAACTAAGGAAACCAGGGAATTAGATGCAATAAAGAATAATAATAGAATCATTAAGTTACAATCATAACAACGGTTCTTATTTATTAATTACAAATTATACCTTAGCACTACAGGAATCCTAACAAAAATCTCATGTTATCCTTTTAACAATCCTTTAATGTTTAAAGACACTGAACCTTCAAAATCCCATCCTCTCACCTACCCAAACAATTCTCTCCTTTTTCTCCTGTGTTAATTTCCTCACATTACCAACTCAACCTGTAACCACTGATTGATTCACACTTTGATCACAGCCCCTTCCTTGAAAGACTTGGCTTGAAGGGCATCACTCATATTCTCCTCTATCTCCTATTATCCTCACAAGTCACTCCTCATCTAGTTTTGTTAGTTTTCCAATTTTCTGACCTATTATATTGGAATGCCCCAAGGCTCAGTTTTGAGTTCCCTTTTTTTCCCCTATCTACTCTTACCCCTTGGTGATTTCATCCAGTTTCCTTCATCTTCCCTAGTTTATCAGGCTAGCTTAGACTCCCATTTTTCTCATACCCACTCTATTATCTAATCCTGTTGGTTCTACACCCAAATGTACCCAAAAGTTGACCATTTCTACTGCTGCCACTCTGGGTTGAGCCGCCACCATCTCTTAACATGGATTATAACAGTAATCTCCAAATGGGTCATATCATTAGTATTTTTGCCTCCTTTAGCCTATCCACAGTGTACTGGAGAGGATCTAGTCAGACCACCTCACTCCATTCAAACCTCCCTATAGTTTCCCATTTAACTCAGAATAAAATCCAAAATGTTTATACAATGGCCTACAAGGCTGAAAATGATTTAGCTAGCCTGTGTCCAAACTGGAACACATCTACCTCTCATCCTGCTCAGCCATGCTTTTGCCACCTTGATAATCACTAAATATGCAAAACACGCTCCAGCCTTAGGGCCTATTGCTCCTTGTTGCTCCCTAAATCTGAAACACTCTTATCACAAATACCTTCAAGTGTGTGTGCGCATGCTCAGTTGCTAAGTCGTGTTCAACTCTTTGTGACCCCATGGACTGTAGCCCACCAAGCTTCTCTCTCCATGGGATTTTTTTCAGGCAAGAATACTGGAGTGGATTGCCATTTCCTCCTCCAGGAATATCTTTAAGGCTCACTTCTATAACTCTTTCCGGTCTTTATTCAACTACCCCTTCCAGCGAAACCTTCCCTGACATTTCTATTTATTAATGCAACTCCTCTACCACCAATCTCTAGTACTCCCCAGCTCCATTTTCTAGTATATTATTCCAGAGAACTAATGGTAACATTACCTTATATTCCATATGTAATGCCTATTTATTATCTGTTTATGTACATGAACTAAGACAAAAGTTCTTAGAAAAAGAACTTGTTTTAGTTTTACCAATAGTAAGTCAAATATTTCCTTGTAGTAGACTAATAAAAGTATAAGCAATTTGGCAAGACATATTCGCAACATTTCTTTGAAAAGCTCTTTGATCCTTCAGTCCTGCTTTGGTGCACCTGCTCCATGGAAACAATCCAAAACACAGGGAAAACTATGAGGATAAATATTCAGAAGTAAGAACTTTTCCTCCCACCAGAGTAAATACTTACCACTTAGAATAGCACTTGATCTAAGTAGGCAATATTTACAGAAATGAACCAAGAAACATTACTATAAATGCTTAAGATGCCATTGTAAACTAGCAGTGAGCTTTGGAGAATTGTATGATCTATTTTCTTTTTCTTTTAGAAATTTATAACATTACCTATGTGTGTCTTACATGAGAGAAAAAAAATCTACACACAATACCGAGTCACAATGTAGTAATCACACTGTAGTACTATAAATGCCTATAAAAAGTTTCCCAAACTTTTATTTCTCCTCTCAACATGCATAAAATCAAGTAAAGACAACTATTATGTGAGAAGCCAACAAGGCAATTAGTCCTTCTGTTACCTGAGTGGAGTTAGATAGTTGGTTTTTCCACGGCTCCTCTGCGCTGCTGGTCAGGTTTGTGCGGTTATGAGGTAGAGTGAGTGCGTTTCGCTGCAGGTAAGGCACGTTTCCATTACTTCCACTTCCTGTTATGTGATTATTGCCTATCAAAATAGTGTCTGTACTTCCCAGCGTTCTTGATGTGCTACAGGGTACATGGCCTGCAGAAAAGGGTCCATTGGCCAAAGGCTGCCCAGGGCAGGCAGGGCGGACTCCTGGCTGAGACACGCTAGGCACTCTGGTCAGAGCAAGCTGTGACTGCTGGCCAGAGACTGAGTTTGTAGGCAGTGATGAGTCAGCTGATGGCCCGTTAGGAATTCCAGTAGATCGTACCTGTGTAACTCCTGTTTGTCTCATCTGTCAAAAAAAAACAAAACAAAAATAAATGCTGCTTGTGTGGCCCATAACGGACACAATCAGAATATGAAGATATGTAACAAGATAATCTCTGATTTTACCCTAACATTTAATTTCTCTAGGTTAAAAAATACCTTTTTAAGATAAGCAATTGTGTTTCTTCACATTTAGATTAGCTTCCTCAGAAAAGCAGGAATCTACTTAATATTAAGAAATATCCTTTTAGTAAATGACAAAAGAAATCAGTTGAAAATTATGGAAAAGAAATCAAATTTACAGGTCTCTTCCCCATCACAAAATAGGGTATCTTGAATTTCCATTTTATCACATTTGTATGCCAGATTCTCTGAGTTAAACAAACTTGAAAGAACCTTGCCTGAGTTTAGGATGTAGTTTGTTAAGTATTACATGCAAAATAACATGTAAATTAATAAAATACTAAGTCATGTTCAAAATCAAATTTATAGCTGTTTTTTTTCCCCTAAAAATCTCTGTCCATTATCAGTATTTTAAGAAGCACAGATAATTAAATCCCACTAAACACTAGTACAAACTAGAGGTGGGCATAAACATACTCTCTAAAATGATATTCCAGTCAACAAAAATATTCAAATGCTAACAAATTTTAGGGGAAAACAATGCTGTACACACTTGGTGTTGCTGCATTAAGACAAACTGACTTTCCAGCTGTTCCAGCATCAGTTTCTGTGCTGGATTTAAATTATTTCTATTTGCACGGAGCTGTTCCAAGTGCTAGAAGAAAAAGAAGAATACAGTCAAAGACATATCTAAGAAACAAGCTCATTATTCTAAGCAACCTTTCTATAAAACTCTGAATGCTGTCTAGTCAAAGATACTGATTTCTGACCAGTGGCAATCAATCCCAAGATGAAGTCCTTTAAGAAGTTTGAGAAAGTTAAGGAATAAACATTTATCTCAGAAGGTTTACTGTAATGGGATCTTTGAGATAAATGGGCATGAGATTTTACTCATTAATAATTATCAGGGTTTACACAGAAAGTTCTTTAAGCTTAAAAATGCTTTATGACAAGTACTCTCTAAGAAGCACTGTATGGAGTAGGAGTCTGAAGAAAATCTTACTATCCAAAACTAGTAATTTGCCTAAGTAAAAGTATGACACCTACATAAAGAAACATGATGTAGTCATAGAAGAATTAGGATGCTCTTAATATACTGACATGGAAAGGTCTGCATAATACACTATTTAACAGTATATACAGCATTTTATCATTTATATAAAAAGAGAAGAAAAATAACATATGAGAGAAAGGAGATGAGTATTTGCTTGGACATGCATGACGTCTCTTGAAAGATATATAAGCAACAAGTTAATACTGGTTTTCAGTTAGGAGGGGAACTGAGTGGGTAGGGACAGAAGCAGGAGAATTTATTCTATATACTCTAAACTCATACTTAGATGGTTTGAACCATGAGAATATATTGAGGGGTGGGGCGGAAGTTAAGTGGGAAAAAAAAGGAATGAATTATCTCTATTACTCTGGTAAATGTGGGCTCATTTCACTTATGTACCTATTAACTGAGTTTACTGCCATTCAGTTTTAAGAATTAATACTTAAAAAAAACTTAGAACTTTAGTACCTCTACTTTTCTTTAATAGGAAAAGCAATCTGTCAAAAGCATGTTTTACATACCTGTAATTTCTGTGGTGTCAAACACCATGAATGACCTGGTTGCTGTACTGGAGGATGTGACACTGCATGGCCACTACTCCAATTATCAGAAGTATTCTGAGAAAAATTGATTTAAAAAAAAAATTAAAGAATATTTGGTTAAATCCACAGAGTTAACATAATGACTAATGGAGGTCAAATGACTATGAATTGGAATATTTACATATAAAAAAGATGTTATGACATTTAGTTCTTTTAAAAGTAATTTTACATGCATAGTAAATTTGGGAACTTAAAACTTAAGAAAATATTGATTCTTTAATTAGCCACCCAAAAAGGCCCACCCCTAAACTATGGCCCAAATGACTAACCTAAATACCACACTGTCCACTAGGTTTAATGTTAAGTTTATTTTAATGTCAGTAGAAAGTGATGATGAAAAGTTGTGTTGAGATCTTAACGGCAGGGAGATGAATAAAATGATTTGATGAATGCAAATTTATCCCTACTTTCCATATTTAATATGATACTAAGAATTTGGAATGAAAAAACTCAAGCCCTTCACTCACTGATGTCCACAGATTTAAAATAAAGGACAGGAGATGTTCAAACTGCACAAGTTCAGGGCAGTTAGGAATTTCTTTCTTGGCTGGGATTTTCTATTTCTCTAAAATATATACCTTTGTTGGACTAGATGTTCTTTTCCTCTTGGCAGGACTGGACAGGTCATCTACTTGGCTAGAAGGAATCATGTGTAGTGGCAAGGATTGCTGTGAAATTGGTGTCTGACTGAGGCCTAATACAGGTTCAGTATTTGGATGATGAGGTTTACATGCCTAAGAATCACAGAAGGAAGACAAAAATAGGGTTCTATATGTTCTTAATTCATTCCTTCAAATTATACAACTTTACAAGCTGCATACTTTTCAAATCTATGTGGACATCGCTGAATGGTAATTATTGAAAATCAAATGAATCATCAATGGAGTAATGTGTACCTTCCTTTGAAAAACGTGTTTCAAAAATTAAATAAACTGCAGCATTATGTTAAGAAATTTCCTTCAAAATCATGAAAATGCACAAAGGCTCTAAACTGGCACCCCAAAATTTCTTCCCATATCAGAGGGAGTTTTAATTTGATCTAAATTCCCTTCACAATTAAATCAAGAGTCTTTTCATTAATAAAAGCCTCCTGTGCTTAGTAAAATACGCTTGACTACTACAGATTGAAAAGAACCCTTAAAGCTGGGCACCTGCAGAACATAACCCAACTTCTCACCTGCTGTGCTGTGTTCATGGCACCCTGCCTGGAGGTAAGCTCTGCGGGGATTGGTAGGCTCCACGCCTCCTCAATACTAGGAAGTAATTTAGTTTTATTCTGTAGACTACCTTGTGGAAGGTTACACAACTGAGCCTAGGAAAAATTATGTAAAAAGCAAATTTAACACAAGCCTACTTGAGTAAGAGCAAGTCCACTAAATCTTCCTAAATGCTATAACTAATTGTTTTTAAGAAAATAGATCCTTAATTTGGGGTTTCAGAAAGATACTAAATATAATGAGGGAAACGGGAATATAAACCTTTGTGAGAATTAAAACAAAGCTGAGCTCTGTTTTCAGAGTTCTTATAGCTGTCTTCTCATGAAACTCCAAGCAAGAGTGAAAGACAGTGTTCGTGTTCTTTTCTCTAAAATGCTATGACAACTTAAAAATGTAGACAGTACATAGAAAAAAATTATGTAAATTAATATGCATTAACAGGGTAAATGCACAAAAGAGCATCTTTTAAATACTGTATATCTTACTTAAAATGAAAAGTAAAATAATATTACAAGCTATGGTATGTTTACAAAATATGGAAACAAGTTATAGACATCAAAACACAACTAGACAAACTTCCCAGCCACCCTCCTCCTGCCTGAGTGTCATGGGGAAACATGTGCCTTTAAAAAACTGCTATTTAAACATTTTACCTGTAAATACTTAATTCGTGCTGCAAGTGCAGAGGTATTACTACAACTTTTGCTTCTGGTTGCATTTAAGTAGCATTTAATGGCATCCTGAGGCTGGTTGCAGGATTCATAGAGTGTGCCTAGGTCCATCCAGGCTGCAGCATGGCCATGATCCAATTGTACAGCACAAATATAGGCCTGTAAAGCATCCATAGGCTGATTTTGCTGTTGATATAGCACGCTGGAAAGAGAAATTAACAAAAAATAAGTCGACTAAAAAGAATGGGTTAGCTTTACGAAATACATTATATGTGACGCAACCATTGTTTATGAATTATACCATTATTTCTACACAAAAGTCTTACCCTATTGAACACCATGTATCTGCACTTGCTTCTGACTTATCAATAGACTGCCTGTAAGATATAAAGGCATCCTGAACTTTCCCAATACTTGAATAGCACCTAAGAGGGGAGGGGAAAAAATAAGAAAATATGATTAATATGCACTGATTAATTAATGCACTGAAAGACTGTCCAAGCAAATAAAAATCTAATAAGCTAACAAATTTATGTGAAGTGTGAATATACATGACAATAACACTATAATTAACCCTTCAATAAGCTGTATTATAGACTATCTTTAGTGTTTAACAGTGCAGCATACTTTAGCACCTATTAAAATAGTTAAATGCCATATCACTTCAATACAATAATATTGAGAGATATATGCACACCACTCTACTTATACAACTTGATCTCTGGTTTTCCAAAGAGTAAGAAATTAGTTAAAAACCAAGAAAAACATTCCATGTTGGTAAGACTTGCTGAATCAGATTTCAGTTTTCCTTTCTTAAATAATAAAAATAAAGGCAACAACTCTTTAATACATACAAGACACACACATAAGAAATAATATCAAGCCGACTATCAAAAATAGTATAAAACAGGATTAAGCACAGTACTTAATGACTAGTAAGGGTAGCAAGGTATGATTAAAGTTTCAGAGAACTGCCATTTTCCTTAATGTAGATGTACCTGATGGATATATAAAACAGCAGCTAAAATTATAAAAATACAGAAATTATATTTATGTTTGGCACTAAGGGAAAAAGGAATAAATAAAACCCAGTCCATCATCAAGGAGTTTACAATTTAGCTGAGGATTTAAGACACATTGTAAATAGCATGATGCCATATCAAATGGCTACCCACAGATAATAAGTGGTTTGAAAATTTAGGGTAGGGTAGAAGAGACCACACTACTGGGTTTAGGAAAGATAAGAAAGGAAAGGGCAAGAGTAAAGGATTGGAATGTGTGTAGATGCATACTGTTTAGATCAGTGATTTACAATTACCAGCTAGTTTACAGCAATTTGGTCAAGCAAACAAAATGGGACAAAAAGACATATACAAACATACATACATACATTTTCCATTAAACCAATATTTGTATTGTAATTGACTTACTCTAAAATACTATTGACTGAGTAAATAGCAAAAAAAAAAAAAAAAAGTAAATGTCAAGTAATCCAAAAGTCTTGAGAACCGAGTCAGGCAGAGAACTTGAGAAACAGCATTTTGAAATGTTGCTTGAATAGCATGAGCAAAACTTATATAAGTTGCATCTTATATCACATATATATATAGATATATCTTATATATATAAGATAGCATAGATATAAACTGTAGGCAATTTTAAATCCAACCCAAGAATATCCTGAAGTTTCTTCTTCTAACAAGGGGAATGGCATGATTAAAGTATTTTATGGGAATATTTATTTGCTAACAATGTGTAGCAATAAACCAAAAGTGAAAAAAATTATAGACAGTAAAAAAGAAGGCAGCTATATTTACTGGCTTGGAATAGGCCCAAATTAGGGTGAAAGTAATGGAAGTGACAACAAAGAAAAAGAAGAAACAATAAACCAAAACACAGATAAAAACTTTGTGATAGACTGATTAGATATTCATGGGGGCAGAATTATAATTTAGTTTTTAAGTCTGACTAATGTGGGGGTGGGGGAAGAATGGTGATATCATTGACAAAAATAAAGGAGAAGGAGCTGGTTCAGAGAAGAAAATGATGAACGTGGTTTGAAATAAGCTGATTTTGACATGCGATGTAGACATTAAAACAGATAATGTTAAGTGAAGAATAGGAAATACTGTCCTGGTGTTTAATACTTTGAAGTGTAGAAATCAAGATTTGGAATTCATCCACCTGGAAGAGAGGGTATAAGAACACAGGATACCTACCAAGAAGAGGTAAAAATAAGCCTGAAAAGTGAAGTGAAGTAAAAGTTGCTCAGTTGTGTTTGACTCTTTGTGACCCTATGGACTATACAGTCCATGGAATTCTCCAGGCCAGACTACTACAGTGGGTAGCCTTTCCCTTCTCCAGGGGATCTTCCCAACCCAGGGATCGAATCCAGGTTCGATCTAGGTCTCCTGCATTGCAGGTGAGCTCTTTACCAGCTGAGCCACAAGGGAAGACCATGAGATCACTAATCTGGGGGTTGGGGCAATATAAAGAAAGGTGAGTGACAGAAACAGAGGCAATGTCAGAGAGTATCTGTAAACTGTTTTATGAGGAGAGAATTCAGGACAAGAGAGGATTAACAATGACAAACAGGGACAGACACCACAAAGAAAAGAAATGTTTACCCAACAGTCGAAAACATGCTCTGTTTGTTTTCTTAATTAAATCAAAGCCAATCTCAGATTTATAGAGCAAATTCACCTAACTGCTGGGAGGAATAAGCAGTAAATCCCACAACCTATGTTTTCATACTTGATTCCTACAAAGTGAAAGTAGGGAACCAATGTGCCCAAATACAAATTCCTCAATCCAACTTTCAAACACTTTCCCTCTAATAAAACTTAAACAGGCTCTCGTTGAGATAGCACTGTGTAACTGAAAAAGCTCTGGGTGTTGAAGCAAGGATCTAGTTTCTGCTCTGCTACTAATTACCTGCATGACTGTGACCTTGGACAAAACATTTGACCCCTCTGAGCTCCCTTTCTAAAACGTGCAAAATGACAAGGTTTACAGGGTGAACTAGGTGACCTCCTGGTCCCTCCTAGCTCTAACATTCTATAATTCTGTGATAACACAGTGAATAACAAAGCGCTAGTTTAACAGCATTACCACATTACACTTTCATTATGATATACACATGCCAAACGACAAACAAATGCAATCTTCAACACAGACCTGATGCAGAGATAAGTAACAAAGTGCCTCAGAATAGGGTCATCGAATCCCAATGACATTTGAGATCTTCCTTCAGAGCTTTAATAACTTCTAAAATCTAATTTATTTATAAATATTTTCTTATGACAAAACAGACTTGAAGCAACACATTAGAAGTCAGTAAAAAGGGTAAGAAATGTAAACAAAGTCTAAAACAGTCCTCAAATTATATTACAGATAAAAAATACTGAACACCAACATGATAATCTTGAACCCCCAAACAAGTTAAATTGGAAGAAATATCCTTTATCTGAGAAGTCAGCAAAGGATATTTGGAAAATTCTATCCAGAAAGGTTCAAATAAAAACCATCTCAACGATTTCAAATGAAAAGCCACTTGCGGGGTAGGAGGATGACACACCTCCTATGGAATAGTGCTCACTGAGCTGAAAATTACAGAATTACTAAAGTAGTAATTTGGGGGAATTCCCTGGAGGCCCAGTGGTTAGGACTCTGGTCTTTCACTGTGTGGGCCCAGGGTTTGATTCCTGATCCGGGAACTAAGAACCCACAAGTGGTGTGGCAAAAAAAAAAAAAAAAAAGTGATTTTTGATATTTCAAAATTATATATTAATTTTATATGCATAGAATTAAGAAAAAATGTATTAAAAAGACATCCACACTATTATGCTATATTAAACTACTAATCTTTATCTTAGATCTAAAGAAAAACACTTTCTGATACACATTCCTTTTAATCTATATTAACAGAAATTTTCATATATAAACATTAACACTAGAGGCAATGACTAAGCAAAACCCTACTCTGTAGTATTAGAGCTCCTTTTTGGTCAATATACGAAGCCTCTCACTGCACAATACTAACAGTAATAACAGAGCAAGCTCCAAAGGCAAATGGTGTTCAATTAGATCATTTATCTCATTTACTAAATAGCCATTTACCAGGTAATAAGATACAAAGATGGTTAAGATTCAGTTTCTACCCCAAAGATCTTTAACGAAAGAGAAAGACAAAGTTTGGACTCTCAAGCTTTACTAACGAGCAACTGAATTTAGATGACTTTATAAGCCTGGCAAGGAATTAGAAAATTACTACTAAAAATAGCTACTTTCCCACTTAACTATTATAGGATATTATTAATGAATAATAAAAAATTTTTTGAAACATCTTAATATTATTCCCTGTCATACAAATAAACTTTGCCAAATTTAAAGGAAAAAAAAATGAAATACTAAAATATAAAATACTAGAATACTAAAATTAATGTGACTGTACAAAATACTAAAATTTAATGTGACTATATGGTTAACTCAATCAAAGTAAAATACTCCTACAGAAAAAAAGAATGGGAAAAAGTTTAAAATTAAAACAAAACAGGGTAATTTCCAAAGAAAACATAAAATTAAAACCTTTAGCATGGGAAGGTTACCTAAGAGATCTAACCCAGGGCTTCTCAACCTCTGCACCATTGACATTTTGTGCCAGGTAATTTTTTGCTGTAGAGAACTGTTCTAGTAGCATTTTCCATAGTTGTGATAACCTAAATCTCTCTACAGACATAATGAAACGTCTCCTATGGGGCAAAATAGCGCTTCCCATCCACCCTACCACCATTGAGAACCATCAATCTATTTCTCTTATCAACAGAAAACTGAAGCCTCAAAATGTTTAATTGTTCAATCCAAGATTCCACAAGTAGTAGCCAAGACTTGAATCCAAGTATCTCAGATAACTCCTAGTAGACTGATCTTTCTACCATACTGCAAAAGCTAAGACCAATTAAGAACTAAAATACAATCAGATAATGGTCCAAAAATATACTTTATCAGAAACATATACATGAGATATATTTCAGATTATCAGTAAGCAAAATTCAGACATTCAAAGTACAAGAAGAGTTTATAGACTTGCAAAAAATTTTTTTCCACTAATGTCACTTCTCCTTTCCAAAAAACTGAATAATAGTGTATCTATTTTCTCATTGTAAAACTTCAAAAACAACTATGACTTGAAATCTACTATTAATGTCCATTCTATCTAAGGTAAATATCACTAATCAAAAGGATAATGGGCAAAGTTCCACTAACTACTGGTAGTCAGCAGGCAGAATGAAAAATTAATTCTCTGTTCTATTTAAATAGACATATGAACACTAGAAATCAAAAGGAAAGGCATTTAAATACCTGACTGAATAATTAGTATCTGCCAAGAGTTTTTGAAAACCAGAAATAATTTAAGTCAAATGAAAATCCAATAAGCAAAATAGGAAATATCCTGATGGACCAGATGACGGTATAAGAAAAACTACCACATTCAGGAGTTCTTTTCTTTTTTATCTAGAAATCTTCGTTATAAAATATTTAAAAGGGAAAATATACTGATCACATTATTAGTAAACGGATATTTCAGATAATTCAAAACTCTTAGCTGCAATAAACAAAAGCAAAACCTGAGTTTCTGATAAATCAGTCTTACCTTCCAAGGAAATACCAGGACTGGCCAGAATTAGGATCTGCTTCCAAGGACTTTTGGAGATACTGAATAGCATAGCTTTCCTTGGTGGCTTTATCTCCCAGGAGATCCACAGTATGATGCATCCATCCTATAGTAAATGATTAAAAATATGTACATAAATGACTTAATTACTCTACTACTTAAAAGAATACAGAGCAGAAACAAACGCATAAAAAAATACTCTTTTCAGTCAATTTATTCATTTAGCTTGGCATACACACTCCTGAAATTTAGAACCATTAATTCTGTCCTAAGAAAGTTTGCCTTTAAGGTTCAGTCAAAGCAATGAAGAACTTTCATTCCAGAGAAATTAAAACAATTTTAAGTACTGACTTGTCACTTAGTAGATTACAAACTACAGTTTTCTTCTTCTCTAATTTTTGTATTTGAAAAAATTTCAAGATACAAAACAAAGAATGTAAGATAAACCTTATTTACTGTTTCATGTAAAACTTAATCTGCATTTAAAAATCTCTATTAACACAATGTTTATTTCCAAGGAGTAAATATAAAGCTGTATCATCAATGACAGTTCAGAGTAGAACACACAACATACAATCCTACCTTATTGGCACTGGCTACATATATTCACAACTCATGTAAAATAAAAATTACAATCATTTGACAATTTTTTTTAAATTATAAGACTATAAGAAAAAGTCCATTCAAAATGCTGCAAATAAAAATGGTACAAAATGGGTAACACAAATCTTTACTAAACAAATAGTATAGATAGTATACATAATCTCACTTATCTGTGGAATCCAAAAAAGTCAAATACACAGAAGCAGGGAGTTGAATGGTGGTTACCAGGAGTGGGAAGATGGAGGAAATGGGGAGATGTTGGTCGAAAGAAACAAAGTTGAAGTTATGTAGGATGAGTAAATCTAGAGAACTAACATACAGCATTATGACTGGATGAGAGAATAGATTTGAGGTGCTCTCACCATAGGGAAAAAAAAAGGTAACTGTGTGAGGAAATGGATATGTTGGACAGCATGACTGTAGCAATCATTTCACTATGTACAGGTATATCAAAACATCATCTTGTATACCTTAAATAAAACTGTTATGATAAAACAAGCTGACTATGTAAGTAATCAAAACACTAGATCATGGAATACTAGCACATGGAATAATTTGACTTAATTTGCCAGGGAATCATATTTCAGTTGTGGATCAATTCAAGTTCACAAAATCAGCTGTTTTTCATGTATAGTTCACAGTACACAAAACAAACAAGGACCCTTATTTTCTGATATTTATTATAGTTGCTGTGCTCCAAATGAAAGAGGGCTGCATTATCATGTTTTATGGAAATATAAGTCAATCACACCCTTATTCATCTGTTCCTCCCTTACCTCTCCTACTATTACTACTAAGAAGAGGACGTACAGTAACAGACTCTAAAAGGAGTTGCTTAAGCAGCAGTGACAAGCAAGTAGGAAGGATTGATGTGCAGGCATAAATTAGCCTCAATACAGGGAAGTATTTTCCATTTCAAAACCATGAAAAGTTTACCTATACAGTCAGCCAAAGAGGACAGGTTTGTGTGCATTTTTGCTACTGACACATTCTTCAGTGCAGCTAAAATGCATAAAACCTTATTTATAAATAATGTGAATTTATAAAAGTTTATTTTCACATTATTAGCTGAATGAGTAAGCTATCTCAAGGCATCACTTTGTTCTTTTTACGTAAGAACACAAAATCTTTTTTGCTGTACTAATAAACTTATTTTAACTTAAATATACCAATTCACATTATTAAACTCTGCATGTAATCATTAAAAACAAATACTTGACTATAATTTTTTAAAGTATGGATAACTCATGGAAATTCTACCCAGAGATTAAAGACAAAATTAAAAAATGCAAGTTTTATATGAAAGCAATGTTTTTATTTTGTATAACTGATCACATAGTATGCATTAGTATCATGAAGTGATAAAACTTAAGCTTAAATAATTTAAAAATTACATTAAAAACAGTCATGCTAACGACTATATTCTTTCATCTTCAACATGACAAAAGAACCGACTGTGTAGAGAATCTATACTTTAGATATTCCACATTTCTTACATAAAGATGTTTTAGTTAGTATTATTGACAGAGCTATGAAAGCAAGCTCACCAATCACTAAGAGATTTTAGGTAAATCACTTAACTTCATTGAGTACTAATGGTATCTGGCACCAAGAAAGCATTCAATCCCCCTCACTCATGGTTAAGTACCAGTGTATAATTTTGAGCATTTAAAAGAAAAGTTACACTAAAAAATTGTAACAACATTGACTGTGAGATAGACAATACTCAGCAGAAGGTGGAAATATGACGAGTTCAGATAATGTCTATCAACTTTGGAAAAGGAAGGAAAAGAAATAGGATACATAAGTCATGTATTTACCATCAGTGACATGTAAAAACCATAAAGCAATGTACTTATAACACACTAAGTGAATATTATTACATACCCAACTGTTGTAAGACAGTTGCTTTTACTTGTGCAGAAAGGTTTTCTGTCTGCAAAAGTTGTTCATAAGCTTCCTTTGCAGAATGATACTTCCTCTAAAAAGCAGGAAAAAAAGATTTAAAGAAAATAAATTAACATCTTTAAAGAATTAGCTCATATTAAGTCTTATACAATATTGATATTTCAGTATATTTAAAAAAAATCAACTGAAAGATGAAAGTACATTACTGAATGTTCCTCTAACTCTAGACAATTATGGTTAATAGGCCTGTATTCAGAGTATCTAACACCAGTAAAACATTCAATACAACCTAGTATCATTAAAATCTGACCTTTGCGTACTTCAAGTTGAAACCAAAGGATGTGAAACAGCATCATATGTATTCAGTAGAAACCTTATTTCAAATTTTGATCTTTCCCTAGGCTAGTGATATGTGACATGATAATCTCTTGTAATGCTGGGCAGCAGTATTGAGCCACAGCTCCCAGTCAGTTACAAGATCATGAGGGTAAACAATCGATACCCTTCCAACCATTCTGTACCCATACAACCATTTTACTTTTCACCTCAGTTCAGTATTTAATAAGTTACATGAGATAACAACAACAAAAAAATAGGACCTTTAAGAATTTGCCAAATCTTAATAGTTACAAAAGCCAATGAAATTTAAGTTTAAAAGATACAATCATTGGTATATATCCTATGAAAAAATTATAATACATACATGATTTTAAAGATAAACTCCTCATAACTATTGTCTAATGATGTTTAAGATTCTATGGGCAAAACTCTAAATGAAACCATTTACCCACAGTTCTCACCCCAAAAGTACTAATATGACTGAAACCCATTATTGCTACAGTCTGAAAGCTGAAGACAACTCCACCCCATCCCTCCAAAAGGGGGAAAGTCAACAAAAGAAAACTTCATAAATATTATTTTTAGAAAACACTTGGCAGAACAATGGATTAAAGTGGCTTTCACTCATATCACTGATAGGACATAGCTGGCTGAGCAAACAAACCTTTCTCCCCAGAAAAGTAGAGACATAAAACTAGCTGTGTGAGCCTCAGGCAAATCACTTGAACTATGACTCAACATCCATACAACAGATGTAATGCCTGATCTTTCTATCTAGAGTTCTTCTCAGGATTAAATGAGATAAAGAGCTATGGAAATAAGGAGCTCTATGAACACAGTATGTCAACAAGGGAAAAAATTGCAAGAACGTCCATTGAGATTAATAGTTATTACTATTAATTATTAGTTATTAATAGTTTTAACAAACTTTTATTCATCAGGTATATGACTTCCCTTTAAACATTAATCTGATCTGAAAAAGTAAATTAGACAGTTAGCGAAGGATAAGAATCAAGTTATTCAACTCAGTTCCCTCAACTGCTCAGTATTTGTTGAACACCTAACACATAACAGAAATTGCTGGGACTACAGGCAAGAATACAGATTTGAAAACAAAGCTTATTGTACTGTGTACAGTAAGAATATTGTACACAGTTATTTCCCAGAAGCAGATAAGCTTAGAGTACTAGCAGATTGGGCAGAAAATGCAGAGACAAGCAGACAACTTCACAAAGACCTTCTTAAACCATGTTAAAAGACTGTAGACTATATCCCAAGACAATGGGCTACCACTGAAATGAGTTCAAGCAATATAATTAAATTTATATTTTAGGAAGACCACTTTCTGGAATTACCTCAACAAACGCTAAAACATACTTCCAAACACTAGTAATAATGATAATATTAATAATAATAAACCATCCTACTTGAAAAACTGGATGGACCGTACTGAGAAACCAAGTTTTATTTCTACCTCATACTATATACAAAACTGGCACCCACATTAAAGACCTAAATATGAAATATAAGTATATAACTAGAAGAAGACAAAGGATAATATTTCCTTGAGATGGGAAAAAATTTATTAGACTTGGCAAAAACCACATAAATCAGAAGGAGGAAGGATCTGACTCAAAACACCTAAGGAGAGGAGAAAAATAGACAATGGACATAAAAACTAACATGTAAAAGGTGAAAAACATGTGATGTATAAACCTCAAGAAATCAGAAGATGCAAATTTAAATGAAATACTAGTTTCTACCAATTAGACTGGCAAACACAAAGTTGGGTAATTCTTAGCATTGTAGGGATATAAAGGGAAATACTCATGCCTTGCTGAAGGGGATTTACTCATGGAACTAGGTGTGTAAATATGCTACAATCTAAACATCTCATTCTTGGGATATATCTATACACCAAAGGAACCTTCCCTAAACGGTACTATTTGTAGTATCAAGGAGATGGACAACTAGGTCTATCTTACTAGGTGAGTGGAAATGTAAAACATGATGGATGTTTACAGCAGAACATTAAGTAGCAAACAAAGGCAACACGAGTTTATGTGTAAAGGTATTTAGTAAAGTTTTGCCTCTGGTAATGCTGCAGTAACATTTCACAGATAGCATTAAATTCTGGATAAAATACAAAGGTCAACTATCTACCAGAAAGCACTGAAAAGAAAACAAAATTAGGCCAAACCAGAGAAGTTAAGACTTAAAGGAATGGAATGGCACTGGTTCAGTAACCCCATTTTCCCAGGATGTTGACCTGAAGGCAGGCTCCAAGGCAGGCCCCAACTGGTATCTGGCTGGCTAGACCTCATATAGAAATAAGCAATCTTACTAGCTTGAAAAATAAGAGAAAAGATTTTGAAACTATCACAAGAGCTAAAAGTGAGTGAAGAAGAAACAATCCCAGAAGAGAGAGAGAAAGAATATCAACTTCTGCAATTAAACCACTCAAATTCCTAGTTGACCACTGAACTACACAGAAACACAACAGATGTCCAGCAGCCTAAAAGAACTAGAGAGATTAGCTGCCATCCACCACAGGGATGATAAAGGTTACTGTGTGACTTGAGCAACAAAGTTAAAACTGTTTAATAAAACAAAAAATCAATTTCAGAAAAATATAACAAAGTCACTCTTCACAACACATTATTCATGATACCCAGGATAGAATTACCAGGCTTATAAGAATCAGGAAATTTTTACTCATGTTCAAAACAAAAAGAAATCAGTGAGAATCAGCCATGAAACGACTCAGATGTTGCAATTTGCAAATAATTTAAAAGCAGCTATTTTAATGAAGTTCACAAATGAAAAGAAAACAATCATTAAGGAATGGACAAAAAAAGCCAAAGCACAAAAAAATAAAAGAGAAACAAAAGGAAATTCTCAAACTGAAAAATACAAATTTCAAATTGTAAAAAAAGAAAAAAGTCACTGAAGGACTGACTAGCAGAGTGAAGACTTTAGAAAAATCAACAAATTTGAAGAGATTGGCAGAAAGTATCCAGACTGAAGCAAAACAGACAAAGGAGAAGGGGAAAAAAAAAGCCATCCAAGATGTATAAGACAATAACAAAGCATCTACCATACCCATAACAGGAGTCCAAGAACAGAAAGAATGGGGCAGAGAAAATATGGACAATATAATGGCTGAGAACTTTTCAGAATGGATGACATTAAATCCCATATCCAAAAGACCAGGAAAAACACTGGTAAAAACAGAAAGGAAAAACCAATACCTAAGTACATCATAGTCAGATACTTAAGAACCAAATGTAAAAAGAACCTGAAAACAGCCAGAAAAAAACCATAAAATACAAAGGATACAACAAGAATGATAGCCAACTTTCTGTTATCATATCAGTAATCAAATTAAATATAAATGGACTAGATAAACAAAGAACAATAGAGACTGACAGAACAGACTACACAAGTGAAAGAAAGCCATAAACCTAAGAATTGTTAAGATTTGCACTTTTTCCTATAAGGACTCAAACAGACTGAAATAAAAGGATGGAAAACATACAATGTAAACTCTAAATATTAGAAAGCTGAAGTGATTAGATTCAGATCACATTAAGGCGGCTTCAAGAGAGAGCACTGCCAGAGATAAAGCGGAATATCTCATAACGATGAAGGACCTATCAGGATGACATAACAATACCAAAGCTTTTTAAAAAAATGAGAAGACTGACAGATTTAATGCTGATAAAATATTATTTGTCTATAAAATTTATTCCAATTTCACCAACTGTTCCACTCTTCTGGTCCAGGATCTAATTCAAGATCCCACACTGTGTTCAGTTAGCGTGTGTCTTTACCATCCGCTAACCTGAGACAGCTACTCAGTCTCTGACTTTTCATTACCTTGATATTTAAAGTACTAGCTCATTATTTCGAAGAATGTACCTTTCAAACTAGGAAGTACCTTGTGGAATGATATTCATCATTTCTCATACATTAATTAAAATTCCACAGGAAGAAAGAGGTGTCCCCTTTCCATTTATTTATTCAATTATTCATTTAAAGCAATATGAGCTAATATATTTTATTCTGTACTGTATGCATTATAATTATTTGTTCCTAAACCTGTGTCCAATTTGGTGATTAGAAACCCTATTCCACTCAAGTTGGCTCCTAAAACTTTTCACAGGCCTCATCATTTTTTGAGAACTCCCTTACTTTTTGCAGGGAAATATTCCAGGGATCATCTTGTAGGTTCCCTCCCTAAGCTCTGGAATCACACACGTATCCTCAAGAATTCTTGCTTTCTTTTATTGAAGAATCAAATTTAGAAACAAAGATCTGGATGCTAGAAAATTCACTGCTGTGGTGGGGGGCCTTGCTTCCAGGCACTCACAGCAAACAGGGCTGGGAAATATATTAATGTATGCACAACGCATACACATACATACATACTCTTCCATCTATATCTATCTCTACTCAACTCTCAATTTCCGTAAATAACCGTGTATTTAGTTTTTACTCCAATTCCAATCCAATAACACAGAGTTCAGTCTAGCCTTTCTTCTTTTCTTACCTGTAAGTTCTCTGACAGTGAAAATCTAGCCCTCATTATTCACAATACATTTACTTAGGGATAAGCAATATCCTTATTGTCAAATTCAGACTTTAATCGAAGAAAGTAGGTAAAACCACTAGGCCATTCAGTTCAATTCAGTCGCTCAGCCGTGTCCGACTCTTTTTTACCCCATGAACCGCAGCATCCCAGGCCTCCCTGACAATCACCAGCTCCCGAAGTCAAGTGACAAGTATATATATTCAAGGGATTATATCTGGTAGACAGAGTGCCTGAAGAACTATGGACTGAGGTTCAAGACACTGTACAAGAGGCAGTGATCAAGACCACTCCCAAGAAAAAAGAAATGCAAAAAGGCCAAATAGTTCTCTGAGGAGGCCTTACAAATAGCTGAGAAAAGAAGTGGAAAGCAAAGGGGAAAAGGAAAGATACACCCATTTGAATGCAGAGTTCCAAAGAATAGCAAGGAAAGATAAGAAAGCCTTCCTCAGTAATCAATGCAAAGAAATAGAGGAAAATAATAGAATGGGAAAGACTAGAAATCTCTTCAAGAAAATTAGATACTAAGGGAACATTTCATGCAAAGATGGGCACAATACAGGGCAGAAATGGTATGAACCTAACAGAAGCAGAAGACATTAAGAAGAGGTGGCAAGAATATACAGAAGAACTGTACAAAAAAGATCTTCATGACCCACATGACCCAGATAACGACAGTGGTGTGATTACTCACCTAGAGTCAGACACCCTGGAATGCGAAGTCAAGTGGGCCTTAGGAAGCAACAATATGAACAAAGCTAGTGGAGGTGATGGAATTCCAGTTGAGCTATTTCAAATCCTGAAAGATGACGCCGTGAATGTGCTGCACTCAATATGCCAGCAAATTTGGAAAACTCAGCAGTGGCCACAGGACTGGAAAAGGGCAGTTTTCATTCCAATCCCAAAGAAAGGCAATGCCAAAGAATGCTCAAACTACCGCACAATTGTACTCACATCACATGCTAGCAAAATGATGCTCAAAACTCTCCAAGCCAGGCTTCAACAGTATGTGAACCGTCAACATACAGATGTTCAAGCTGGATTTAGAAAAGGCAGAGGAACCAGAGATCAAATTGCCAGCATCCGCTGGATCATCGAAAAAGCAAGAGAGTTCCAGAAAAACATCTATTTCTACTTTATTGACTATGCCAAAGTCTTTGACTGTGTGGATCACAACAAACTCTGGAAAATTCTTCAAGAGATGGGAATACCAGACCACCTGACTCGCCTCCTAAAAATCTGTATGCAGGTCAAGAAGCAACAGTTAGAACTGGATATGGAACAACAGACTGGTTCCAAATCAGGAAAGAAGTACATCAAGGCTGTATATTGTCACCATGCTTAATTTAACTTATATGCAGAGTACAGCATGTGAAATGCTGGGCTGGAGGAAGCACAAGCTGGAATCAAGACTGCTGGGAGAAATATCAATAACCTTAGATATGCAGATGACACTACCCTTACGGCAGAAAGCAACGAACAACTTAAGAGTCTTTTGATGAAGTAAAAGAGGAGACTGAAAAAGTTGGCTTAAAGATCAACATTCAGAATACTAAGATCATGGCATCTGGTCCCATTACTACATGGCAAATAGATGGGGAAACAATGGAAACAGTGAGAGATTTTATTTTGGGGGGGCTCCAAAATCCCTAAAGATGGTGACTGTAGCCATGAAATTAAAAGACGCTTGCTCCTTAGAAGAAAAGCTATGGCCAATCTAGACAGCATATTAAAAAGCAGAGACATTACTTTGCCAACAAAGGTCTGTCTAGTCAAGGCTATGGTTTTTCCAGTAGTCATGTGTGGATGTGAGAGTTGGACTATAAAGAAAGCTGACAGCCAAAGAATTAATGCTTTTGAACTGTGGTGTTGGAGAGGACTCCTGAGATTCCCTTGGACAGAAAGGAGACCCAAACAGTCAATCCTAAGGGAAATCAGTCCTGATGCTGAAGCTGAAACTCTAATACTTTAGCCACCTGATGTGAAGAACTGACTCATTCGAAAAGACCCTGATGTTGGGCAAGACTGAAGGCAGGAGGAAAAGGGGACGACAGAGGATGAGATGGTTGGATGGCATCACGGACTTGATGGATGTGAGTCTGATTAAATTCCAAGAGTTGGTGATGGATAGGGAAGCCTGGGGTGATGCAGTCCATGGGGTCACAAAGAGTCAGACATGACTGAGCAACTGAACTGATCTGAGTATTTACATGGATAGAATTTCTATCCATATCCCTGTGAGAAAGTAACTGTAGTGGAAGATTTGTTTACAGTTCTTTTGTCTCTAGCTTCTATGATGATGATTTGCTTTTACCTTTAGCTCTATTATTACAAGGCATGGTATTAACATATTTCCAAATATTCAATCAACTCTGTATTCTCTGAATGAATACCACTTGCTCATAGTGTATTTGTTTCATGAGGTAATAGATTGTTTGCTAATATTTTATTTAGTATTTTTATACCAACATTCATCAGTGATAACAGTGTGTGCATTCATTTTTGTACTGTACCAGGTTTAAGTATCAATGTTAATATATACTTTCATCAAAAAGGAAGGAGGGCAAACAGTGTGAAAGTTCTTCAAAAATTTTAACAGAATTGCCATATGACTCAGTAATTCTGAGTATATATCAAGAAAAAAAAGAAAGAAAGAAAAGCCGGAACAAAAACAGATATTTGCACTCATGTTGATAGCAACAATATTCATAACAGCCAAAAGCTGGAAATCAACTGACAGATGAATGGATAAACCAAATGTAGTGTACACATACAATGAAATATTACTCAGCCTTAAAAAGGAATGGAATTCTGGCACATGCTATAGTATACACAAACCTTAAAGACATTATGCTAAGCGAAATAAGCCAGACACAAAAAGACAAATACTGTACCATTCCACTTACATGAGGTACCTAGAATAGTCAAACTCATAGAGACAAAAAATGGAATAGTGGTTGCTAGGGGCTGTAGGGAGGGAGGAATGAGGAATTATTCTTTATTGGGTTCAGAGGTTCAGCTTGGGATGATGAAGTTTTAGAGATGGACAATGGTGATAGTTGCACAATAAAGTGAATGTATTTAATGCCATTGAACAAATGGTTAAAATGGGAAAATTTATGTCATGTATATTTCACAATAAAATAAAAAAGACATCAAAGAACTATGGTCCATAAGTGATTTTTAGGATCAGACTTTTGTTTCTATTATATCTCAAAAATACGCAATAGAATCAGTAAGTGCATAAAGGACTTTATGATCAAATACATGTCTCTCAACGTCAGACAGAAAGCTATTTATAAGCCCCCGACTATCCTGTTCAAAAAAAGGAGAAAGAAATAAGTTTTTCTCCTTTTCTAATGCTCTGGAACGATCTACAAAGTACTGGAATTATCTGGTCTTTGAAGGTTTGGTAGAATTCCCCTGTAAAACCAACTGGGCATGGTACTTTCTGCATGGTATTAGTTTTCTCTTTTTATGAAAAATGGCTGTTTATAACTTTTCTAACTCCAATGAGGTCAATTTTGCTAGTCTGTACTTCCCTGGGAAACAGTCTACTTCATTTAAGTTTTGAGTCCATCCACACAGAGGTCTGCTAAGTAGTCTCATGTGATTATTCTAATTTCTTCTGTACCTATGGTCATCTTATTTTGTGTATCTGTAGTTTATCTCATTTATCCACTTAATCAAGTTAGTCTGTGATTTATCTATTGTTAATTTTTTCTAGAATAAAAAGATTTTGACATTTAATTAGATCTACCATTTTTCTCTTTTAATATCATTAATTCCTTTTAAAAAAATCTTTTTTCCTCACAATATTGTTTTCCTTACATAGATTTTTGTTTTGTTAACACATTTCCTTACACTTAACTAACCTTGAATATATGGAATAAACCCTAGGTAATCAGGACATACTTACTGCATCTTTAAACGTGAGCTTAAATTTTTCTTTCTTTAGAATTTTTGGACTTCTATAATATGCATAAATGAAACCAGTCTACAGTGTGTCAGTAATAACTATGGCTGGATAGTTAGAAGGCAAGGTTAACAATGAAACTAGTAATTCTTACCAACAGTGTTATTCATAATAACATTATTTATAACTATCTCACAGGAGAATAGTTAAATTAGTTACACTACATCTCTGCAAAGGGATGTAATATAAATCAACATGTATTAATAGGGAGTGATTTCCAAAATATAATACTAAGTTTAAAAAATAAACTAAACAAGATCAAGAGAGAACATACATAATGGGCTATTATCTCAATAAAATATGTGCAAACATACATATAGATTTGCTTATATATACAAGTTTCTCTGGAAGAATATAAAAACACTGATAATGGTAGTTGGTAGCTTCTGGCAGGAGACTAGATGGCCAGGGAAAAACAGTGAGAAGGATACTTCACTGTGTATTCTTTTAGGCACTTTCATTTTGGATTATCTATTCAAAACTAAGTAACACTAATAACAAAATTAAAAGGGAGAAA
This sequence comes from Ovis canadensis, assembly GCF_042477335.2. Taxonomy (NCBI): domain Eukaryota; kingdom Metazoa; phylum Chordata; class Mammalia; order Artiodactyla; family Bovidae; genus Ovis; species Ovis canadensis. The sequence continues at coordinate 45,438,673 of NC_091727.1, read as the reverse complement.
TCCTTTACCTTTAATCTTTAAGTTTATTTAGAATTTAGATGGTGACCTATTCAAGTCATTTCATAAATAATCAAGAAAAAGAAATGAAAGCCATTAATACTATTAGGAAAAAATGGTACTGTGTATGGGGGGGGGTCTCAGGAAATAAAATGAGAAAGATTAAATAAATGATAAAATATCTGAGAGTGAATCGTAATAAAAGATGTTTGTTCCTTGGAAAGCTATGACAAACATAGATAGTATAATTAAAAGCAGAGACCTCACTTTGCCAACAAAGGTCCGTATAGTCAAAATTTTGGTTTTTCCAGTAGTCATGTACAGATGTGTGAGAGTTGGACCATAATGAAGTCTGGCACTGAAAAATTGATGCTTTCAAATTGTGGTGCTTGAGAGTCCCTTGGACTGCAAGGAGACCAAATCAGTCCATCCTAAAGGAAATCAACCCTGAATATTTATTGGAAGGACTGATGCTGAAGCAGAAGACCCAATACTTGGACCACCTGACGCGAAGAGCTGACTCACTGGAAAAGACCCTAATGCTGGGAAAGATTGAAGGAAAGAGGAGAAGGGGGCAACCCGAGGATGAGACAGTTGGATAGCATCACCAACTCAATGGACAGGAGTTTGCACAAACTCCAAGAGATGGTGAAGGACAGGGAAGCCTGGTGTGCTGTAGTCCTTGGTGTCACAAAAAGTCTGATACAACTTAGTGACTAAACGACGACAAGGATGGAAACAACTGAAGTGTCTCTCTACAGATGGGATCGAAAAAATGTGGTATATAAATACAATGGAATGGTATTTCACCCTTAAAAATAGAAGGAAATCTTGTCATTTGTGACAGCATGGATAAACCTGGAAGGAATTATGGTAGGTGAAAAAAACCAGACAATGAAAGATAAATGCTATACAGTATCACTTCTGTGTGGATTCTTTTTAAAAAGTGGTGAGGTGGGGGCTTGTTCTTCTAGAAGAGGGGATTTGCAAGGGCCACCAGGAGGTGAGATGGAAGAAAAAGGGAGAGGTTGGTAAAAGGGTACAAACTTTTATTTATAAGATAAATAAGGTCTGAGGATCAAACATATAATATGATGACTACTGCTGATAACAATGTATTGTACAAGTGAAGTTTGTGAATAGAACTAAAATGTTCTCAATGCACCATTTTGAAGATGTGAGGTGATGGGTGTGTTAATAATTCAGTGGGGGGAAATCATACATATATCAAATCATCACATTGTATACTTCAGATAGGTAGGTAAGTCTTTTTGTTTTCCTTAATTTTTCACCTGAAAATAAAAATCCTTGTTATAAGCACTGAAGTGAAGAAGATTTTTCAATCCTTTCATATGCTTATAGTGTCAGCTTCTTATCATCTAATAATTACATACTCTGCCTAGCACGAATTTTTTTGGTTTTGTTTTGTTTAATCTTAATGGGCACTAAAATTTATCAAATGAAAGAATCAGTGGGGGAAGGGCCCTGTCCCCACATTACCTTTATAAGATTCAAAACAATTAATACCAACAGACAACTCACCAGAAACAATGAAAACCAGAGGACAATGGAATGTAAATTTTAAAGTGGTCATATAAAATAATAAAATAGAATTCCATCTCCAGGCAAAAAACACTCATTAAAAAGAATGGTTAGATAACATCTGTTTTACCTAATGACCGATGAGGGAAATCTCACTAAGAGCTATGAAAGCTGGGGAAAAAAATTCAGAGCTCATCCTTTAGAAGGCAGCAGATATCTCCTGAGGCAATGAAAGCAGGAGCTAAGACTCCAGAGAAAGAACTCTGGAGAAACAGTTTATTTCTATAGCTGCTTTCACCCTGGGGCCTTAACTGATTCAGCAGTTGACAAGGAGACAGTGATTAGCAGGTAAAGACTCTGCTCCACAACATGCACATGATTCTCAAATGTACCCTGTCAAGCCGGATAAAATCCCTAGATTAGTAAAGTATCCAAACCTGAGTGTGCATCAATCTGACTCAGTAGACATACACACACCTGTGTGCATGCGTGCAAGGAGGGTGGGGGGAGAAACCACAGCAGAAGGAGGTGTCCAGCAATCAGATGTTAATTTTTTTTTAGACCACCTCATGGTGGCTCTGAAACAAAACAGACCTTAAAAATTATCTAGAAATATAACAGTACTTTATTTTCCTAAAAAGCTGTTATAAAAATTATATTCTGGGTAAACTGATTATAGCAGGAAATGGCAACCCACTCCAGTATTTTTGTCTGGAAAATCCCATGGACAGAGGAGCCTGGTGGGCTACAGTCCATGGGGTTACAACAGTAGCAAACTATGATTACCTAATATTTAGCCTCATACCAACTTATGCTTGATTTTCCATACCACTGCCTGTGCTGTGCTTAGTTGCTCAGTCGTGTCCCTTTGCAGCCCCATGGACTGTAGCCTATCAGGCTCCTCTGTCCACAGAATTCTCCAGGCAAAAATACTGGAATGGGTAGCCTATCCCTTCTTCAGGGGATCTTCCCAACTCAGGAATCGAACCCAGGTCTCCTACATCGCAGGCGTATTCTCTACTGACTGAGCCACCAGGGAAGCCCAAGAATACTGGAGTGGGTAGCCTATTCCTTCTCCGGGGGATCTTTCCACCCAGGAATTGAACCGGGCTCTCCTGCATTGCACGTGGGTTCTTTACCAGCTGAGCTACTAGGGAAGCCCATACCAAAACTGCTTACCTAGACTAAATGTTTATGTGTTATTAACTAAGCAAATTCTGCCATATAAAAAAATATGTTCTAAAATAGCTTTTTAAGTACAGCAGCCAGGGCTTCCCTGGTGGTCCAGTGATTAAGACTCTGCACTTCCACTGCAGAGGGCACAGGTTCCATCCCTGGTCAGGGAACTAAGATCCGACATGCCTTGCAGCACAGCCAAAAACAACAAATTAAATATAGCAGCCATAAAAGTACTGGTAATGACATCAAGAGGTTACTAACAGGCTTTTCAAATGGTGATATATGGAAGGGATATTTCAATCTTAATAAAAAGTGAAACTAAGAACAATGCATTATAACAACCATCTATAACATTCTGAAAAGAAACCTAGGCATTTCACATCAAGAATATGAGAAAGCTTCTCAAATACAGCCATTTAAGGCTGCAGATAGTTTGAGTTTAATGGGTTCTTTGTATACAACAAGAACTCTGTGTAATAACTGCAACATGAATGCAAAATCTTGACCAAATTTAATGAGCATTATGTAAGAAATAGCACCCAGAACTCCATTAAATTAACTGTGTATCTGATTCCACTTAAAATGGTATGAGTGTTTTAATGTAAACTAAGTTAAAACACTTACCTGGGTTTCATATAAGTGGGCAATGTGAAATTTAACTGCAAAGATGAGAAAATAAGTCAACAGCTGTACAGTAGTGTTTGGATAAATATAAGTAAGAATATAAAATGTAAAATATAAACACTATCTCTGCTGCATACATTTAAGTAATTTCAGAACATAACTTATTCTTAATAAAATATACAAGCATATAAGAACATGATAAGAAACTACATGTATTCATTATTAGTCATTACTAAATTTTGTCAATGTAATTATTAACATTAAAATCTGTAGCAAGTAAGTATAAGTTCAAATGGCAACATTAAACAGATCACAACATGGTATTTAAAACCTGAGTTAAAACTCAAAAAAGAAAGTCAGTATTTGATTAAAACAACCATGAAAAATACTCTTTTTAGTTATATATTTTATTACATATTTCATACTAATGTTTACAAAGATGTCATAGATAATAAGATGCATTTCTGTCAGTTCTTCAAAAAAAAGTTTTTAAAGGTCAAACCACTTGGAAAGCAAGAATAATAAATAAAGATCATCAATATTAACAAGTACCTCTTGAAAATTAAAAATATACCTATTTCAGCTTTTATTTTCAGCTCTTCCTGATACTGCACCACCAGATATGAATGATGCAATGAAAGCAACAATGAATCAGGAATCAAAACTGGATTCTGGCTTACTTAATGATTTTCATCTTCCAATGACAAATCGTTTTTTTTTTAATGTTCCATCTACCTGGATTTCATAGTTGGATTTCAAGGAGTCTGGGAGCCTTTCAAAATTATATGTATAATATGTATCTGGATCTTTAAAAATAAGATCTATAGCTATCATCAAGCTCTCACTGGTATCATAAACTTAACTCTCACACTGACTCCCATAACTCTAAGATTCACCTGAGATGCTGGTTAAAAATAGAGATCCCTGAAATTGTATTCAGTGAGCCTGGGGCAAGGCCCAGAAAGGAACCTTTTTATTTAGTTCTGGGATTAACAAAGGATTTTGACACCTGTTCCCTAGAGCAGCACCTGAAAATAGCTGGAGTAAATATGCATAAAGCCCAAAACAAAATATATAATGAATTTTAAAATCATACATTTTTGGATCAAAAGTACTACCCTCTTCATACATCATCATTAAATATCATAAGCAGAGATGAGACAAAATAAAAATATCATTTTGAAAAGATGAAGATCAACCTTTTATGAAAAGTACATAATAAAAATAATAATAATAAAAGTTCTACAGATATAAATATCCTCTTCCTTTACCTGTATCTGTTGAATGGTTTTCTTATTTCCTAGTCCCCCTTTTCAACACAGCTCTCTTTGAGAGTTCTAGTCCAAATCTCATCTGACTACATCATTAGAGAATGAGGCAGAGATGGAAAATATATTTTCATCTCCCCCCCTCCCCGCCCCCGTCTTCTTACTCCTCTAAGAAAGGTGACATGGAAAAAAAGATTAGTAGCAGTAAGGTAGCATTCTATTTCCAGCCCAAAGTTCCTCCAGGCTCAATAAGGGCTTTCCTATCCCAGAAGTTACTAAATCCAGTATCATCTTTTGTGGTGTGAAAACCAATTTATATTCAAATTCTTAAAAGTCCCCTTGAAAGTGGAAGATAACCATACAGATAAGAAAAAGCTCCATTTGGCAAGTCTCAATTAGAGGTAGAAACTTAACAAATATTGCCATAAAAGGTTCTGAAATTAAACTTTACTCAGAAATTAAGACATTATTTTTAGAATTAATTAAATCTAGAAGAAACAATTTTATCCCAAAGGGCAATCGTATAAGTTTCTCATCACCATGATTCTACTTTTCAAAACACAAAGTGCAATTAACCCCTCTTAAAGGCTCTAGAAGCGGCAAGTATATGTGTTTTTCTAATGCATAAATGAACTGTACAATAAAAGAGAAATCTCTTACAGACTTTAAAAGCTCACTTCACTTTATAAAATCTTCTGACCTTTGTAGTATGACAAAGTAACATGGAAGATTTCAAAAAATAGTCAAGTCTATGGCTTACCTAAATAGGTGATGATATTAAAAAATCCAGAGAAGTAAGTTTTACAAAGATGATAAAGAGTCTGGTGTTTATATAGTAATAATGTGTACCCAAAGTGAGTAGTCTATATTTGAGAGTGCTCTGTGAGACACCAGCCTTTATTATTATGGTTATCAAGTAACTATGAAGTTATATAGTTAAAAATAAACTACCCACATCAACTCAACTATAATGGTGTAATGTCTCTAAATAAAGCACATGCCTTCCATTAGAGTGACAAACCTTTTAGCACTCATAGTTCTGAGTCTGGGGAAATTCCTCAGTCCTGTGCAAAGCAGGACACTGGTCACTCTCCTTGTTATTTCCTTTCTCAGCAATCAAGAGAAAGAGAGCTGTGGTAAGCTCAAAAATGTATTCATGATTGTTAGAACTGTCCTTTTCAAATTCCACAAGAAAGTATATGCCCTCTGGTACTCATTTTACATAGGTGTTTCCCTCTCAGGCGCAATGATCTACAAGTAAGATTTCAGCTCAAGCAGAATAAAATAAGGATTTAGTTTGAAAGTTATGAAATGTCCCTCAAAAAGTTATCATTCAAATTGACAAGTACAAATGAAAGTTAGCTTCTAGGCACTAAATACAATCAATCAAATGAAAATCAACTTTTTTTCTTATTCCCATAATTTTAAAAGGATTTTAGGGGTTTATATTTTAGATGGTTTATATAACCTGGATATAAAATTAAGGATACAAAAATAAGTTTAAAAACAATGAACACTCCATAAATTAATATATCAGTGAGTTAAATCCTTTTTCTCATTTAAGCTCATCTTAGAAATGAAAATAGTGCTGCATTTGTTACCCTTCCACCATTTGTTCTGGAAATACACTGATCAGTACTAAATCCTAAGTTTCATTGAAAGAAAACAGAATTCTTTTAAATTTTCTCAGAAAACTGCATTTAGTAGAATTATAAGGCAATTAGTCTGGTCTAGATAATGATTTAATAAACACTATATCTTATTCCATCTTATATGCAAATTTCTAGTTTTTTTTTCAGAGTCAATCATTTGCAGGCATTTTTACCACTGTGACTACTAACTCTTCACTGAACTCCTTTCTATATGCTTAAAAAAATAAAGTAATTATAGCAAACTACTGACTTTGTTAAATCTAGAATCTTTTGATTTATCTGAAATTTTCATGAAGAATGATTCTTTATACTCTAATTAATTGAAAAATCTCACCACAATCTTTATGTATGATGTTTATAATAGAAAGTCAAAATATATCCTCATCATTACCAATATTTTTAATTCACAAAGTATCAATCAGTGAATTAACACATGAATCTTTGTACACTCAGATTTCTGAAAAGACCGACAATCCTGTTTTTAACCTCCCCAAGTCATCTACAATGTAATTAATATACAGATAATCAACCCTGTTCACTAGTACAGATAATTTTAATTCAACAAACCCAGTTCACTAGCATATCTATTTTAGACACACAATGTTCACAATAAATAACTGGTCTCACATGTTCCATTTGTACAAATAGTTATGGCAACAAATATAGTTAGATTCAGCAATTCCAGGGGAAAAATTACACAGGATTCATGACTATTATTATATCTGCCATGAAATGATCTGAATATGTGCAGAAAACTATGGTACTTAATAATACTTACTTTCAGCATTGGACAAAGTGCAGGGATTACAGTCAACCAAAGCTAACTGAAAATGCTGCAAGAGAGAAAATTAATGCAGTAAAAATCAGTCATATAAGATAATTTTCAGGTATATAAGATTTAATATAATTATGAAACTATGCTATGCAAATATAACATATTATACAACCAAGTAGCATTACTTTGAACATTTATTGCTGAGAACAAATAGACTGCTGCATTATTTTCTTTGAACAGTTGAGAATAGAGATTTGGCGTGAGAATTAACTTGATATCAAGTTATCCTATGTAAATCTGTTTATATGGAAAAAAGAATCAGGTTTTTAAGTCTTCTAGTAAATAGGAACTGTTAGTTACTGAACACTTCAAATAGAACAAATAATTATTTTAAAAACTGAAAGTAAAGTTCAATGGTGTTAATGGATTAAATACCACTGCTTATCTCAAAATGATATATACATTTTTAAAAATGACTATGAGAAAATTATCATAAAGGGTAAAACTATTTGCCCTTACTGATTTTTCAGTAAGTATTGTATTTAGAGACTGTTAAAAGTATTTGAAGTATCACAAAGAATGTACCAAATAGCCATACAAAACCATCCAACATAAAACCATTGGTTTTCTAAACCTAAAGGGAGATGAGGGACTAGGGTGGGGATGGCATGACCTCATAGTTTCATTTCTAGTTATCTAAACCAGATGCAAAACAGATGTACCTACTAAGATATTAAGATATCAACTATCATAATGATCACCAACCCCTAAACCTGAAGCCACATTAGAAAATATCTAGCACACATTCTTGCAACCGATAGAAAAGAAGTGCAATTATCCTTTTAGGATATATACCCTATTATGTGTGCAGGCAATATTAAACCACTAATAATTTACAGCATCCACTTGTAATAATATTGCTTAAGCCTGTCCCCCCGACCAAAAAAAAAAACCAACAGAAACAAAAACAAAATACACGTCAAACTCAAGGCATAACGCTAATCTTTAAGATACAAATCATCATCAAGAACATTGGGTGCCGGGGACTTCTCTGGTGCTCCAGTGGTTAAGACTATGCTTCCAACGTAGGGGGCTCAGGTCTGATCTGTAGTCTGAGAACTCAGATCCCACATGCTGTGCAATATAGTCAAAAAAAACCAACAGGCATCAAGTTTATCAACACTGAACTGGCTATATAAATTTAATTAGGAAAAGGCAAACCAGTACTATAGTTAGTATGGAATATTTGAAATTAAAAAAAAAAATTTAAGGCGGGGCTTCCTTGATAGCTCAGCAGGTAAAGAATCCACCTGCAATGCAGGAAACACAGGTTTGATCCCTGAGTTAGGAAGATCCCCTAGAGAACTACTGAGAGTCCATGTGCAGCAACTGCTGAAACCTGTGAGCCCCACAGCCTGTGCTCTGCAACAAGAGAAGCCCTCACACTGCAACGAGAGGGTAGCCCCAGCTCACCGCAGCTAGAGAAAAGCCCGTGCAACAGTGAAGACCCAGTACACTCAGAAACAAATAAACAATAACAAATAAAAAAGGTTAAGTCTCTGAATTCTTCTAAAAGATATTTCCAGAAATACATATTCAAAATTTCCAAGCCTCCACAAATTTTTACCATTAAAAGTGATCAAAAGCCAAAAGTACAAAACAATTTTCTAAAAATCACCATTTCTATCCACAAGCCAAATGCCTAAAGAGTTGTCTTTTTTCAATTGCTGGAAAAACTGAAAACTGATACATATAATGACAACTTCTAGATGTAAGCCTGAAAGAAACTTAAAACTTTCTATATCAAGGGAGACAGTCATCAGCAAGCTTTTAGTACTGTATTTCAACACAGAATCAACAAAACTGCACTTGGTCAACCCTCAGTTAACAAAAACAAACAAATGTCAGTCACAAAGTACTACAATGAAACAAAGATTAGAAGGCATAATTTCATATGAACTAGTAGTTATTCACAAATGTCTGTTATATGCATGCATAATTACTGTAGCCTACATTTGCAGTACTCAATATTTAGAGGTTGTAATATTCTGAATGAGCAAGCTACTAACGAAATGACTATGACCCTTAAATATTAAATATTTAATCCATTCAATGACTTCTTCAAGAACCTATAATGTCCTTAGGACAATGAAGATACTAGGGACACAATGACAATCGAAAGTGAAAAAATATTTGCCATCTTTTACAGAATGAGAAAAAAAATCCAACATCTGAACACTTTTGAGAACTGCTTTTATTCTCCCCTGGCCTACAAAGCAGATTGCATGTCCTCAAACATCCTTTTAGTGTGCTACCATAGCAATAGAAAACAGACTATTTTAAAAAGTGAGTACTATGAAAGCAAAGCATATTTTATAACCAGTTGTTTTCCTCTAGATAAAAAGAGGCACAGCAGCCACACATTCAGATTGTACTACATTTCAAAGTCTAATCTATCCTGCCAACATTAATACTTAGATAGGACAGGGGCTTCTCTGGTGGCTCAGTGGTAAACAATCCGCCTGCCAATGCAGGAGATGCAGGTTCGATCCCTGGATTGGGAAAGAAGGAAATGGCGACCCACTCCAATATTCTTGCCTGGAAAATCCCATAGACAGAGGAGCCTGGGGGGCTACAGCCCATGGGGTCACAAAAGAAGTCAGCCAGCAACAAAACAACAACAAAAGACAGAACTTTCCTGAGTCAAAGGTTGCAAACTGACCGACCAAGAAAACCCCATTTAAGATGGCAATATTTTACTTTCACTACTCCACTGAAATCTCACAAAGAGCAGAGTGATGCGTAATTCAAATCGCCCAATCTACATTTCATCTATCAATACTGAAGGTCCTGTAATGAAATCTGGCAGTAGTAGTTCTGGACTACATAATTATTCATTGATCTTAAAATCAGCAATGAAGTCACTGATGCACCATTTCAAACCCGAAACATCATGAAATGTCAAACATGTCCAAACCACAAACCCACATAACAAAAATCACTGATACACCTCTGAGTAAACTAAAGGGAGATAAGAGACTAGGGTGGGGATGGTATGACTTCATGGTTTCATTTCTAGTGTCTAAACTGGATGCAAAATAGATGTATTTTTAACACATAAGTCAGCAAATAACTATCAACTATGATAATCAACCCCCAACCTGAAGATACCATGGTAAAATACCTAGCACCCATCCTTGCAACCAACAGAAAGAGCTAGGAAATATACCTCATACTGAAATATTGCAGTACTGAAACTGACTGCTGCTGTGTGAAATAGTTACCACCCAATAAAGGCTTCTGCAGTTCAAAGACTATTGCAAACCTCAAGGCAGAAAGCATTCTATAGAAAACTAATTTCAAAGCAAGAAGATTTTTTCCTAATGTTACAGTGATTTCCTTTTAATAGACCCTTTCTGGTCCAACTTAATAAAAGGTTCAATTCATTACAATTTCTGTTGACCTCGGTATCACCAAAGTAACTTTTCCTTTAAAAGGTTTTAACTTGTTCAAAATTTCAAAGTAACTTTTCAGTACTTTGCTTTCTATAGACTAAGGAACTAGATTTTCCTCTCTAGATAGAAATGAAAGTTGATGTAATTAACACATAAAACACCAATTTCAAGACTTTATTTCCCTTTTAAAATGTTTTACTTCTAGTTGTATAATCTGTGATTATCTTACCATCTTTTCAGTTGTAGAACCCTTCAACTATGTTCCCAAACCTGAAGATAAGCAGTGAGAAAACTTTTCATTATTGACAAGTTATGGTTGTGTGTATAAATTATTAATTTGGAGCAACGTGTGGATTCCAGATTCAATCTCAGATGTTCTCAATCAGTGGGTTGAGGACAATACCCTATGAACCAGATAAAACCCTCTACAACTTATTCCAATGCAGTCAGGGTTAAATGCCAATATTTAAAACTTGCAAATTGTGTGTTTACCCCAAAAAGCCTTCAGTTCAGTTCAGTTCAGTCGTGTCCGATTCTTTGAGACCCCATGAATCGCAGCACGCCAGGCCTCCCTGTCCATCACCAACTCCCGGAGTTCACTCAGATTCACATCCATCAAGTCAGTGATGCCATCCAGCCATCTCATCCTCTGTCGTCCCCTTCTTCTCCTGCCCTCAATCCCTCCCAGCATCAGAGTCTTTTCCAATGAGTCAACTCTTCGCATGAGGTGGCCAAAGTACCGGAGCTTCAGCTTTAGCATCATTCCTTCCAAAGAAATCCCAGGGTTGATCTCCTTCAGAATGGACTGGTTGGATCTCCCTGCAGTCCAAGGGACTCTCAGGAGTCTTCTCCAACACCACAGTTCAAAAGCATCAATTCTTCGGTGCTCAGCCTTCTTCACAGTCCAACTCTCACATCCATACATGACCACAGGAAAAACCATAGCCTTGACTAGATGGACCTCTGTTGGCAATGTCTCCGCTTTTGAATATGCTATCTAGGTTGGTCATAACTTTTCTTCCAAGGAGTAAGCGTCTTTTAATTTCATGGCTGCAGTCACCATCTGCAGTGATTTCGGAGCCCCCAAAAATAAAGTCTGACACTGTTTCCACTGTTTCCCCATCTATTTGCCATGAAGTGAGGGGACCGGATGCCATGATCTTCGTTTTCTGAATGTTGAGCTTTAAGCCAACGTTTTCACTCTCCTCTTTCACTTCAGTCTATATAGACAAGGTACGTGTAGTCAATACTGCTGTCTATTAAAGCAAATGCTGCTTGTTTGCAACCTGTTTTTACTCTACGCCAAGCACTCTGTTATGGCTATGCGTGCGTATGTTCTCAGCTACATCCAATTCTTTGGGACTTCATGGACTGTAGGCCGCTAGGCTCCTCTGTCCATGGGATTATACCAGTTAAAACATTGGGGTGGGTTGCCATTTCCTCCTCCAGGGGATCTTCCGAACACAGGGATCAAACCCGCCATCTTCTGCAGCTCCTGCATTGTTAGATTCTTTAGCACTGAGTCAGCATCTACGCAACTGAATAAAAGGCTCACTGAAATTAATGTTCTAATAAAAGTTTAAAAGACAATTCCATAGCAGAGTCTAAAAGATATAGATGAGGGAAGAAAAGAGATCCTTCAGGCTGAGGAAACAATATCTGTTTACATAGCGTTTATGAAACAGGGTTTTATGAACCATTTAAGTGGGAGAATGGAAGGTTTATCAGGTACTCTTGCAGGTCAAAGGCGAATTATTTTTTCTTTTTTTACAGATTGCCAGAATTCTGAAAGTATGAATTAAAACAACAAATTTCATTTCTAAACTAGGGAAAATGCCTTAGAATGTGATGACAATTACTTTAGGGATTTGGTCTCTGAAAATAAGATACCAAACTAAAACTGAAGTTTCAGTAGCATTTGTGAGCCATGATGCTTGGCCAAGTTGATCTGACTGAGATTCCCTAAAAGTTCCCAAACTCAGTTCTTTCATTCTCTTTGTAATTCAAGATTATTACAACAGTTTCAAGGAGGAACTCTACTGCACCAATGACTAATAGCTAATGAATCCTAGCAATCTTCACTCAAAACACAGGTTCCTTCTTTCAATAGCTAATGAATCGTAGCAATCTTCACTCAAAAAAGAGGCACCTTCTTACAAGTTTACCAATATGGTCTCTTCCAAAACTGTCTTTCACCAAAAAAAAAAAAAAAACCCCACACACCAACAGTAAGGCAAAAGACATTTTATACTGAAGATGTTCAAAATCTAATTTCCAGCCCTTCTTTTTGGCTCCAGACTTCTGTCTATACCAACATCTGATATCCCTCAGGTATTTCCAACTCAATATACTCCCCCAAATGACCCATTTCCATTTGGAGGCTTTTCATTTCCCAATCCCCAAACCTGTTGCTTTCTTTATCCCCTGCTTTATTAACAGAAAAGCAAGTCAAGTCAACAAATGGGGACTCTCTACCCACACTGAATTTGTCAATAAATAAACTCCTTTATTAAGACTCCTTAAGATCTCTAGGATGTGTTACTTTTTATCCATCCATCCATGCATCCATCCTGAGAACCAATTTTTTCTACAGATCTTGCTCACCTTTCTTCTTATAACTGTGTCCAACCTAGTTCTCAAATTTCTCCTTTTTATCACATTTTATAAAAGTACAGGGATGCAACTGATTAGAAGCTTTAAAATACTGGTTTTAGTGTATGTCAAATCTATGTACAGAAACAATCAGAATATGTATTGACTGAATTTTCAAGTTCTTTAAATCTAGTATACAATCTGTGTTCAAATCAAAATAAGACTAACATGCACACAAATAACAAAGTTAACATAATATATATTTTATAAAGGATAATGTTACAATTTGCATTGTAAAATGTTTAGAAACATAAGCTTAAAAAAATTGTGACACTGAATACACTGAATGTTTCATAAAGCTGCATTTGAAGACTGAATATTTATAACACAAATTTAAGTAGTCATCCATAAACACCAAAAAGTGTTTTTTGATTAGAAATTACTTCTTGTAGTTAAAATATATTTGAGGAGAGAAATCTGACACAGGAAACCTGGGCTTATCCCAACCACTCAGTATCAAGAAAGGATGGTTATTGAACATCCATGAGCAATCATGTCCTTTTCAAAAATGTATTTCAGGAACTGAAATTCTACTATTTATACTACTTTGCACTTACAGGTATGTAATAGAACTCGGCATAAATAAATATCAAAAGGAAAAATAAAACTGGGCAAGCAGATTCAAGTGGAGAGAGCATTAGTGGATAAATAAACCAGTGAGCAGATCACCTCATACCAGATAGATAATACACAAGCAGTGCGAAAGTGCTAAGTCACTTTCAGTCATGTCTGACTCTATGCAACCCCATGGAGGCTCCTCTATCCATGGGATTCTCTAGGCAAGAATACTGGAGTGGGTTGCCATTTCCTTCTCCAGGGGGTCTTCCTGACCCAGGGATAGAACCCGTTGTCTCTTATGTCTCCTGCACTGGCAGGTAGGTTCTTTATCACTAGCACCAGCTGGAAAGCCCCAGATAATACACAGAAAAGATTAAAAGGTAAAGTGTAAGTTGATGAACAGTAGAAAAAAGAAAGAGCAAGGAAAAGATTCCTGTCCACAAATGAGGAAAAATGGACAGAAGACACAGAGCAGTGACCATTCTCTGCCAAGACAGTGACATTATATTCGGGAGAAACCAAATTCCACTGCCAAAGTGGGAACTGGGGTGGGTGAAAAGTACAAATGTGAAACTAGCAGATAACTAGATTACAGTATAGAGATTACTGTATCGATGATACTGTACTATAAACTTTGAAGCTGCTATGAGACTGGATCTTAATTGTTCTCAAATAAAAAAAAAGATAATTATCTGGCATGACAGAGATGTTATTAGGAAATGCCACAGTGATGATGATAATGTATCAAATTGGTGGTGATGATATATGGTGATGGTGATATATGGTATGGTGATGATATAAATGTACCAAATCAACACACTGTACAAATTAAACTTACTCAAAGTTGTATGTCAATTCTATCTCAATAGAAAAGTTAAACAATTTTAAAAGCCTAAAATTTTCAAAGCACCAATTAGAAGAGTTAAGTTATTGAGCAACTGAAGGAAGCAGGCCAGGAGTGGGTATAGAGAAATAACAGCAACTTTTATTATTTTTAGACAACTGAATGAATAAAAATATGCAGTTAAAGCTTCAACAAAAAAATACTACAGATATATCTTAGAAACTTAAGGTCTGATTAAAATTAATTTAATAGCTGGTATTCAAATTCCAAGCAAATATTTTTATAATACATAGTTCATAGTATCTCAATTAAATGAAGAAAATGATTTATATGAGTAAAATAGTAAAAGACAGGAGGTATTTCACAGATTCCAAAAGTAGTTTGTAAAAGGAAATACACATCATCATGCCTTGACTTATTCTTTCCACCTTAATTTCTTAGAATAAGAAAATATAACAATAAAATTCCTTAGTCTAAAGTATATCAAATCAGATACCTGGAAATGAAGCAGTTTCTGGAGAACAGTGTTTTTCAAAAAAATAAGTAAAACGCCATTTGACTCAGAAGTTTCATGTGAGGTATGATAATAGAAGGGAGAGAGCAGAATGAACTGGCGAACAGGGGGCATCTAGAGAAAACTGCACTGTCAGTTTGTGTAGAAGAAGATGACAAATACAATCAGCCTCATCTTTTCTCCCCAATGTTTCCAGCCATCTTATGAGAGGCATTTTGTCATTTTATCGCCTCTTTCATTTCATTAAGCTATCCATTCAAGAAACACTAAGCACCTGGTATAATGCCAAGCTAACACACAAGTCTCATTTGAGTTCAACCCATTTCCTTTGAATCACCTCTTGTAATTCTCGTCTTCTTAATCCCTTCATATTATTCCCTTCAATCAGCACTTATCATCTTCAAATATCAAATTATAAGGGGACTTAGACTGGTATCCCAGTCAACTATCCACAAGTTCCCATTAAAAAAAAGCCACCTTCTTTATCTACCTTTAAAAAAAAATTGAATGCTGCCATTATTTCAGGGGAAATTAAATATCTAAATATCAGGGAGAATTTTTATATGATCTTTGTTAAATTAAAATAGATGCATTAACTGACCAAAGAATATGGGTGATACTACATCCTATTTTGCATTTATTAGCTTCATATGAAGGAAATAATTTTAATAGTCTGCCAAGATGTAAAAACTAGAAGCATCATATAAAACTACTTGTCAAAACTGGCATGCTTTTCTGAAGCAACAGTAGCACGCTGCCTCAAATACATAACAAATGTAAGCAATTATCATTAATATCATTAAAAAGTAATGAAATAAAATTCTGAATTAATTATATGGAGGTAAATAGGCAACTAATCCCACCTGAGGGTGTATTATATGAAGCAGAAAAGCCATACAGCATCACATAGAAATGTCACCCTGAAACGGACTCTGGTTCAGATAATACTAAACTAGTTAATAAACTAAGAACAGGTACCTCCATCACTCAACTAAACATATGAAATCTTTACTGACCAATTTAAAGGAAAAATCACACCACTAGTTGAAAAGTAAGTTGGGCATTAACTTCATATTTCTGAGGGTGGGCAGTATGACAAAAATACAAGTATTAAAATTTAGGACAAGAAAATGGATTTCATACAAACAATGTCTAATACTGGCCCCAAATCAGAGTTTTAGATATGGTAAAACTGAGAACTAAAATAGAAGGGCTGAAAAAACTTATTTGTCAGAGACTTTGATATATATATTGTTTAATCTTTGTAACTATCTTGTGGAGTAGGTAGTTATTCCAGTTTTACAGACAGACAGGGACTTCCCTAGTAGCTCAGTCGGTAAAGAATCTGCCTGCAACGCAGGAGACCCAGGTTTGATTCCTGGGTCGGGAAGATCCCCTGGAGAACGAAATGGCAACCCACTCCAGTATTCTTGCCTGGAGAATCCTACGGACAGGAGAGCCTGGCAGGCTATAGTCTGCAGGGTTACAAAAGTCGGACACAACTGAGCAACTAAGCACACACACACACACAGAAAGAGCATCAGAAAAGTTAGGCATCTTGCCCAAAGTCACACAATTAGTTTAGTGGCAGGGTCAAATTTTAAAACCAAATTTGCTTGCTCTGAGAGCTATTTACATGGTACCAAAACAGAATGAATCTGTTTCAGAAGTACATTTTGAGAGAAAAGTTATTACCAGAGATAGAAATAAAACAGGAGGCCCTGGAATGCATTTCATGTGTGGGTGAAAAGCAGGAATCTATTATGAAAATAAACTGCATTTTATTTAAATATTTTACCATCTAAAACATACTGTATATGTTGTATCTCTATCCCTGAGAGGGAAAGAAAATGAGGCAGAAAAGACTGGATCTGTAATGGACAGATTGTATGCACTACCCCCATAACAAAACACTCTTTTTACCCATCCCTCACTCTTCTATTCGATAGGAAAAGCATACTTAGGAAATTGAGCTCTGCTCAAAAACAGGACATAACTGATCCAAAGAATAGAACAGAATAACCAAATCTTTGATAAGGAATCACTGAGAATGGCCATGTGGTCTAATTCTGGCCAATGAGATGCAAAGTGTTCTTGAAATGATCAACAAGAAGTAAGGATCTTTGTCCTCTACAACACAATAAATCAGGTATTTACGAGTACTCACTATATGCCAGCACTATACTAAGCACCTATACTGTTATGATATAATGCTCTTCTTTATGAAATATGAAAAAGAAATCATTTCACTTTGATCACACCTGGAAACCAACCTGGAGCCAACATAAAACAAAGAAGAAAATAAACCTTTAATCAAACACTGGATCAGCTCTATCAACCAATCCTCAAGGCTGGACTTTACATTACTGAGCTATTTTTTTGGTTGTCACTTTAACCACCTTCAGTTGGGAGTTTTCTGAGGTTGCAGCCCAAAGCATCTATACGAACACACTGTGCTAGGAAACAACTTCATGGAGTAGAAAAAGTCACCAGAGGCTCCATATCCATCCATATGAAGGTAAAGTACTAGACAGTCCACTGAAGGAAACTCGGAGGCTACCTACGGGGAATGGGCCATATCATTCCTGCTGATTCCTACCTCCATTTACACTAAATGTTAAGCACTTACAGTAATATACTGAAATACATCTTCAACTATGAATGTTGCCTAAAATTCTCCTGCAAATAGACAAGGAATACTGGAGAGAGAAGCCTTAAAAAGCCAATGCCAAGATGAGATAAAAATTAAATGAAACCTCATTTCATTGAAGAAAAATAGCAGGAACTCCTGAAATTCACTTCTATGTTCATAAAAAAGAAACAAACATCAGAATGGTATCATGTATTTTAAATAAATGGAAGAAAGGCTCCAAACAGCCCACCTGAACAAATGAAAAGTTGTATACAGGAAGGTTTCTGTTGAACATGAGTAAGCAAGAACACTTTGAATTAGTCATGGAACACTGCCCAACAGTTTCCCCTGATTAAAGGGGATTTTAAACATTGCCACCTTCATGGAAAGAGAGCTTTGCATCCATAAAATTGTTTAAGTTACCACTGTACTCATATTCAGAGACAGCCACATACCATAATTTGGGACATATCTGATTACTTTTTTCCACTCAAATATATTTCCTAAGCAACATTTATCAAACTGCTACCAAAAACACTTCTGCAACACACAATATGCATACTGTGACAGTTCTGTAAAACACTCAAGTTTATTTTGTATTATAAGTCATTTTAATAATCTGGTTTGCTAGTATACACTGCGACTGTCCAACACGAGGTCAAAATATGCAAGGTGGAATATCTGAACTTGTTTTCCATTTCAAGTCCACTCATATGCCAAAATACAGTTTGAGACAGGCTGCTCTAAGCTTGAAGAACACTGATTAACTTCTCCACGTTACTTACATTTGCCCTAGGGCCTATTCCTCAAACTGTACTCACCTTTGACAAATGTGTGATCTGAATACTTTCACAATCTACTTATTTTAGTGTTTTAGGGTGTATACCTCTCTTTCATACCAACAGCACTATTCTGTATAAACTCATGAAAGACAGAAACGGTATTTGTTAAAGTGTCTACTTTACAACTCTAGAGCAATTAGGCATTCCTAAGTAATTTTTTAAAATTTCAGTAGTTCCCTATTAGTGAATTCAAATTACAACCTACTGTAAAGCATTATCTTTCTTTATCTCCCTCCTGACCCTTCAGAATGAAGATAGCATACAATGGAGATATATAGAACATGGCAACAACCATCATAGCCATAAACTCACAAAAAATTAAGCTTTTCCTAGAACTTCTAATCCTTTCAAAAATCAATACTTTTGTCAAGCAGGGAAGCACTATTTTCATGAAAAGCCCAGTAATACCTAAAGTTATGGCATAAATAGCACAGGAAACTCAATGAAAAACTTGAGAAATGTTAAAATCTACAGAAAGTAAAGTATTTAAGCAACGACGTGCTATTTTGCCCAACGTTTATTCTCACAAACTAGCAGCTGAAATGACTACCAAAGAACACACTTTTTTAAAAATAATTTAAGATATGAGACATGCTCTGTTGGCCTAGTGACACCTAGTGAGACCCATACAAGTTAAATGGTCAAAAGATGGGGTCACAGATACAGAATCACTGAGCAGCTGGTTCTGACCCATTACCAACAGTGGAGTGATTCAGATGTTCAAATCGAGGTTGAAACCTTCACCCTTTCCTGATGATGGACCACAATTTAAACTTTAAAAGAAAAAGTTTACTGATATAATTACTTGCTTATGTCTTAGCATCATAACTACTTTGTACTCCGAAATCCAAACATATGCATCTTCCAGTTCATAGCTGATAAAAGTTCTTTCATCTAAATTTTCAAGTTTTCTTTTGAAGTACCAATACAAATTGCAACATTTCTCAATGTTCTATTTGACAACCCCCCTCAAAAGCACAAAAAATGAAACACTGTATCTTTGATAAAATCCAACAACCTACCTTTAAACTAGACTCATAGTCTGTGTTCACTTTGAACATAAGCCCAAGCCGTAAATGAATTTCCTTGGCTCGACAAAAGCTGGGATCAACATAAAGCACCTCTTGAAATGCTTTAATTGCCCTGAAAGAACATAGACAAAAAACATCTTTACTTTTTAACAATTACATGAATTTTTGCATGGTAACACGGTAAATTTCTGTTTTATGCAATTCTGTTTTAAAGGAAATGCCAGTTTTATAAAAATGATGTCAATGGATAGCTTAAAAAAAAAAAGACTGGGAAGGGGTTCTTGGGTTTTTTATGTAAGTGAAAGTGTATAATATAAAAAGAAAAAAGGAAGATGAGTTGAATTAATTCTTATTCACATAATATTTTATGGCTTAATAAAATTCTCAATGTTAATAACTGATTTCACTGTTTCTGGAATTTCCTAAGGGACAGAGGATAGAGCAGGTAGATAGTTTTGTTTTTAAGGGAGATTAATCTTGTTTCTAGTCTATTCCATAAAATGAAGTCTTCTTTTTTGAAACTTTTTATTTCTTTCATATTTAGGTTTGTGATCCATCTGTACTTTATTTTTTATATAATGTTTTCATCTTTTTCTATACAAATATTTGATAGCCCCTACATGATACATAGAAAAGACCATCCTTACCATAGCTCTACAGAGCCACATTGTTCTAAATCAAATGTCCACATCAAACATCTTGATCTGTTTCTGGGCTCTCTGTCACTTGATGTGTTTTTACCCCAAATTCACATTTTATCATAAAAAGTCTTAATGAACAGTAAAACTTAATACAAGGATGAAGGAGGAACACTTTTCACTGAATACATTTTTATATCATTTAATTTGATCACATGAATGTTACTATGTACTTATAAATGAAATTAAAATCTTGACAAAGTATGTCTAATTTGAATTTTGAAAATTATAGTATCAGATATACAGTATTTTAGGCATCATTTTATGAGTTGTGTTCCCCCAACATACACACACGCTCTCTCACAGGAACATGAATCATAAATCATCTCTCTCTACATGATTTAATGCTAATCTCAAGTACAGGCTAATAAATGCTTTGCAAAGCTTTTTTATCAACTATTCATTGCTTTTATTGAATCTTAAAGGAGGCTACCTGGAATCTTAGATAATTCCAAAATAAAAGTCAATCTTTTATATAAAACTTCAAAATATAATACCATATAATAGAGCAAAACAATATGCCCTATGTCTTTAAGCAACTTTATTTTGACTTGTATACTATCTATTCCACCTCCAGAAAAGCTGTGTATTTAATATTAAGGGTTCTAAACACTAATATTTATTGTGAGGAGTGGGGGCAATAGGTCTGGTATCAGATACCTTTGCTGTTAAGCTGCTATGTCACTTCAGTCGTGTCCAACTCTGTGGACTCCATAGACGGCAGCCCACCAGGCTCCCCTGTCCCTGGGATTCTCCAAGCAAGAACACTGGAGTGGGCTGCCATTTCCTTCTCCAATGTATGAAAGTGAAAAGTGAAAGTGAAGTCACTCAGTCATGTTCGACCCTCAGCGACCCCCCCATGGACTACAGCCTACCAGGCTCTTCCATCCATGGGATAAATTTTTTTTTTTACATCTGGTTAAATAATTTCTGCCTGAAAAAGAGTTCAGCATCTCTGTGTTATACGGCATTTCAAATGGGTTGGGTTATTTATGTATTTTGCTATCTAGTGTGTATAGACAGAAGAGAGGAGTCAAAGACATGGTATGAAAGAATTTATGTAAAAATTCAAAGAAAATTACCTTTCTTATTCAAAGGTGGCTTCCTGCTCCTCTCAATCAGACTTCAAGATACTCATCTGCATACTAAGAGGGTCTCTGTACTTTTCTCAAACCTTTCTAATAAGAGAAGGTGCAGCTTCAGCCTCTGTATTCTCTTGGTCATGTCTAGAGGCACCTTTTTCTAATAGAATAGATTGTGTGCTCAAGCAAGTGCATGTGTGTG
The DNA here is from genome assembly GCF_042477335.2 of Ovis canadensis. NCBI lineage: Eukaryota > Metazoa > Chordata > Mammalia > Artiodactyla > Bovidae > Ovis > Ovis canadensis. The sequence continues at coordinate 45,417,126 of NC_091727.1, read as the reverse complement.
TGTGTGTGTGTGCCTGTGAGAGAGCTTGTGTGTATGCTGGGGGAACACAACTCACATGTTGGGGGAGGGGCATAAAAAGGTTAGGAGAAGAATAACTGCAGCAGTAAATGATACCAATTAAAAGGTAAGATGTGACTGGGAACAGGAATTCAGCAGCTTTTGGAAGCTTCTGGGTCGGGAAGATCCGCTGGAGAAGGGATAGGCTACCCACTCGAGTATTCTTGGGCTTCCCTTGTGGCTCAGCTGGTAAAGAAATCACCTGCAATGCAGGAGAGACCTGGGTTCAATCCCTGGGTTGGGAAGACCCGCTGGAGAAGGGAAAGGCTACCCACTCCAGTATTCTGGCCTTGAGAATTCCATGGAGGTCACAAAGTGTCAGACACTACTGAGAGACTTTCACTTTCACTTCAGGGCAATAGTAATTTTTTATTTCTCAACCCAAGGGACAGTTCTGTTCATTTTTATAAGTAACATGTAAAGATGTATAGTTAAATGTGTGCAATTTTAAGCATATTTTATAACAATAATAATAATAAATGCTTCATAAAATCCTAATTAACCTTATGATATGGGTCAGAGAACTCCTATGGAATGGGTCAGAACTAAGCAATGTGCACACATGCTAATTAAAAATCCAGGCAGGAGAGACTGGATATATGTGTGTATATGTATATATATATATACATACACACATACACACACACACACACTGTACAGATGAAACTGACACAACCTTATAAACTATAGTCCAGTAAAAATTTAAAAAAGCAAAACAAACAAAAACACCCCACCCCACCCCCCCAAAATACCAAGGCAGGCCTGAGACATATACATGAAAGAAGGAGAATGGAAGTGGAAGGCAGCAAAGGATAAAAGGATTAAAGGAGAAAAAGAAGATAGGAAGAAAAACAGTCCAAGAAAGGATGTATGCGAAAGGGAAGAATGAAAACACAAAGCATCAATAGCAACCCTTCAGGAAAAATATTTCCTACTCTATCTCAGTTTCTATTTCCACCCTTTGTCCAACATTTGATAAATGTGTTTTATTTCATACATGCCTTTAGTTCTTAGTTTGAAATGTTACACGTGTGTAACTACAAAGAAACATAGGTTTTTTTTAACAAGTTCCCTATATAGGTTAATATACTGGGAATTTTTTTTTTTTAATTAACCTATCAGCAAAAACACATGTTCCAATATACTAGTCGGGGCTACACCTTACTGCTCTTTAAGGACTATTACGAGTGCCTATGACAAGGTTGAACAATATATATCTATTCGTCAAGTTCTCCACATTGTTTCCAAGTTTCCCTCGAATTCAACACTTAATCTTCAATATCTCATTAGCAGATAACTGAAACAGACTCCTTAAAGACTCTCCTTGCTCTGCTCTGGCTTACCTATGCTTCTTCAAATATGTGGCTCCTCTGACTGCCTACTAATAACCATGATACTCAAGTCAAATCTCCATGTAGCATTTAAGGTCTGTGAGCAGTTATACCCACTCCCAGTCATGCCTTAACACTGCTCCTCTTCAAATGTGAGCTGGCACATCTCAGGAACTCCTTCATGCAAATATTAACCCTCTTGCTTTCACTGCTTCTCCTGAGGATAGTCTCCTGACCTGAAATATTTTCATTCTTCTGCTTCACTCTAAATCCAATATTACCTTTAAGATTCACCACCCGAACTTAATACCTTTTTTTTTTCGCTTAGTATTAACCAGCAGTCAGGGCCACTCTATAAATCAAATCATTTTATTCTCTACTTACCAGTATACTATCTCCAGTTTTTCCAAGTGGTCTATTCCCTGAGGTCTACATTCCTCTTTTATTTTCAAATACTCTACACATTACAGGAAAATGTCTAGTATCTGTTTACTGGTGTCATCACTTTCATAGTTGGCAAACTGGACTTGTTGAGAGGGTGGGAAGGGATGTTCCATAGTCTCTTTACTGATTAGAGTTCCCCTGAGCTAACAAAATAGATCTAAGTTCATTTTCATTTCCTTTTCTGAACTTTTCCCATCTTTCTCTCCTATGTGTTGCTTCCACCCCTTGGGGGTGAGAGAAGAAACAGAAAAAAGAATGTGTGTGTGTGTGTTAGGAGGGGGAGAGTGCTGTGTGGAGAAAACAGGTACAACTCAGACTAATTTTGGTCATCATTTTAATACACTCATATCTCACCAAACCATATGCAACCAGAACATGGTCTCTGTAGTACAAGCTCGACTAAACCACCAACACATACAAATTCTGCTGACATCAGTATTCTGATCAACAGACAATTTCAGAACATGAGAAATCGCTACTTAAAACCATAAAATACTGTTAATGATATAATGCTTAGTAAGGCTTACAATTTTCAAATATTAAAGCATAATCTCTACTGAAATAAAAGTACATATTGCTATACATAACTATCCATGCATTTTTCTTAAAATCTAAAAATGTTTTTTAATCACCATAATTATAACTATAGATTTTCAGTTTAAAATTTTACACTTAATGTTAGACACTAACAATTTTTTAAAGAAAATGATAAAAAATTAAAACCTTAATAGCACTACCTACAAAAAACATACACACTGACTATATTTTAAAGCAATGTTCATTTTTAATAAGGTTTCTAGAAAGTCATTTTTCAAAAAGCCTCCTTTAGAACTTTACCAAACTATAGAAAAATAATGATATTAAGTAAACATCCTGGCACAGTATGAGCACATTTAAAGAGACAAAATAAAACTTTTAAGTTCCCTGGAGCTAATAAAGGTGAATCTAGAGATTTCCCTCAGGTATATCTGACGGGATAAAGGAAGTAATTTCACAAGTTTTCATACTAATAAAAGAGAGAATACTTTAGCTCTGTATCAGTAATAACACATTCACAAAACAAATTAATACTTCCATACACACACACACACACACTTAGGAAATTTAGATGTTCCTTCTAAATGAGACAAATAGTAAGATTTGATGAAGAACTCAGAGACAGGTAAGATATTTAAAGGTAGAGATGGAAAGAGAAGGCAGACCAAACAAAGTAAATGGTATAAAACAAGTTACATGGGTAAAAAATACTCAAGACATTTTCAGCAAAATGTTAATACAGTAGTGACTCACACAAAGAATATATTTAGGGGAACAATAAGGGTAGAAAGATTATCTGAGGTTGAAACAGAGAGGATCTTAAATGTGAGGCTAAGTTAGAAGTATCATATACTGGTTTATTCACATTGACATTTGCTAATGTATTACCTCTTGGGTCTTTTGCCCTCTTCAGCCAACTTCATTTCATCACTGCAGACAGTGGGATTTTTTTCTCCTCTCCAGTGTGAAATTTATGTTTTTATTCATAATTTCCCTGAGGCTTAATCAGTCGAAACCCTTCCAAATTCTCTCTGGCAATCTATATGTCACTGGTAAGCATCATTTTACCAAAACTACCTTATTTATCTGCTAGTTTTTTCCAAAACAGAAGCAAACAGAATAAATTGAACATACATTAACATCGACTGCTTTATTTTAATAGAAATATACTTAAACTCTGGTCTAAGAGAATTAGTTTGCATAATGATAGCTCAGAAAACATATATTAAATATTAAGTTTTTGCCTGACTCCATGTTAAACAAGCCTCAAGGTCAATGGTGGTTATCTAAAATACATTAGGTTTATTTATGTTTATGTTTGCACTCAAAGCAGTGACTTTACAAGGCAAGCAAAGATTCCTATACCCTTAAGAACACTTCGTAACTGGTACAAATAATTGGTACACTTGTAATTGGAAATGAGTCCTGGAGAAAATTCACTTGTAACGTGTTAACATCTCCGTCTTTTTGAACTCACCTCCATCTCATTACCCTACTCCTTGCTAATGTCAACATAATAATCATCACTACATTTCCTTACCAGGCCTTATTAATCAGATTTAGGAAGCTAATTTCCAAAATCCTCTGCCTCTGGCAAAGAATTATGTAGCTGTTAGATTTGCTACCATAAGATCATTCTGATATTGATCAGTGGGGATACAAAAGGTTACAAGCTAAAGAAAGAGGAATGGTAGGATTTTCAAGGGGGTATATTCAGAAATATGGCTACAAGTTATAATAATTTACTACTGTACATGGTTCAATTTTTTTCACTCAAAGATATGTTTCTTATTATAAAGGCAAGGAAAAGCTCAGTTCAAGGTACCCTTAGCAATTTGCCACCCTCATGAAGTGAAGGCATGGGCATAAACATGGAAAGGAATGGCTTTATAGATGCTGGTTCTAGCTCTCTGCTGCATGTATTTTACTTTGGGCTTCTATGGCTTCCTTTCTTCTGCTGGATATATAATTTTTAAGTCTGGTCACAAGTTACTGTGTATGATAATAGTAAAATTAAATAATTATGATAAATCTACTGAGAATTTAACAGTTGCTCTGTTTCTGACATTGGGCTCCTCAAACTGAAAGTAGAAAAACTGACCAAGTTATTGAATTGACTCAAGAGGCTAACATCAACTCAAAAAGAAAAAAAGGGGGGGGGGGGCGGCGGGTGCAACATAATAGGGCAAGAAACAAGACAGAGTAACAAGATAAAACCCATAGTTGATAAAAGTGCTCTTAGTAATTTATTAGGTCACTATCACCAATTTCAACACACATGTTGGTTGCATGCTTTCTTCTCAAATACTTAATCTAATTAAATACCAACAGACATCACTTCCAAATATTAAATTCTACTTAAATTATAAATGTTCCAGAGCTAGACCATTCTGAGCTAACAATACAAAAAAGGCATGCCATACCTTTCTCTGCAAATATTTTTTCAACAAATGCCAAAGCACTTAAGTGTGTGTGTGGGGGCGGCTGCTCCCAGAAATTAATAGCTACCTATAAATAAAACAAACAAAAAAATCCCCACACAAATTTAGTCTTAACCTAGGAAGTTCCGATCCATTAAGGCTATACTCTAAAACTCTCACCAAGCACCTACTCCAAGCTTTCTAATTTTGTGGCTGTTCAAGTTACAATCAAGTAAGTAAAAGCAAAATTGGGGGCAGTCTGTGAAAGAACATTTGATGAGGAAAACAGAAAATATACATCCATGAAGGATTAAGAGAGAGTGTGAATGACTTCCTTGGTGGTCTAGCAGTTAACAATTCACCACATCCCTGAGCAGCTAAGCCCTCACACCACAACCACTGAGCACATGTGCCACAAGCAGAGAGCCTGTGTGCTGCAACTAAGACCCAAGCAGACAAAGTAAATAAAGAAAAACTTTACAAAAGAGACAGCAGGGTGAGATGTATCACTTCAGGGAGCAGCTAGAGCTGAAACTTAAGACAGGAGAAAATGGTAACCAGGACAGGATCAACAAAACACAAGGCACTTAGTAATTCAGAGATTGTATCATTGTTACATAGTTTCATTAAGGCAACTGAAGGACACAGAAATCATATGCAGATAAAGAATCAAAGATACAGTTTTCCACACTACAAGCCCCCTAACTTGACATGGTCACACACTTTTTAATGCAATCCAATTTTGAACTGATGATGCTTTCACCTCACTATTAATTTTATGCTTTTATATGTGATCTACAGAGTTCACAAGTTATCACAGGTAGGTGAAAACTAACTCGTGTGAGGTATACCTGTCCATTTCTAAAAGTGTAGTGTTCCTTGCCTTGAGTTTCACCTAAATTATTTCTGGCTGGCCATAAAGACTGTACAAATACGCCCAGAAGAACAATTATAAATACTGATTAAAAATAATGACCTATCAATCTTCAAACTTGTAGACAGACTACAATAGACAAAATAATTAGAGTGGGAAATCTGAGCATAAGCTTGCTTCTGCAACCAATTACATAATACTGAGTTACACACACACACATCTTGTTTTCTTCACCTACAAAATTAAGGGAGAAAACTAATTAATCTCTAAGGCCATTTCTGGTTCTAAAAGTCTTCTATAAATAGGATCTTTAAGAACCTAAGAGATTTTAAAACACTCCTCATCTACTCTTGATGATACATGATACACTGCGTACAAGTTAGGAGGCTTAAATTTTAGATTGTTCTACAACAATGTATAATTTAGAAGAAAAATATTACAAAACTTCTTTATAAAGACCAATTACAGCTTTGTAAAGTTTACCATGAAAATGAATAATTTGAATGATTATAATACTCTATCCATACAGATGTTCTCTAACAATGCAGTGATTCCACTGATAATCAAAAACCAACAGGACCAAAACCAAAGAGGAAAGAAAAGGCATCTGGGAAAAGTGATTATGTTTGAAGTTTCCTCTTTAGAGCAATCATATCACATCATTGCCAATGCACATTAAAAGCTCTGTAATAAATATCCATGGTGCCCATCAGGTATATGACAGGGTTATAACCTTTGGTAAAAATGTTCCTCTGGACTTCCGCAGCACTCACTCAAGCTTAAGATTATGCAGACTAGAAAGGACTCTGACAAAGTTGAATAAATTTCCAAAAAAACACAAAAATCTACATAGGGCTTTACAGTTTACAAAACGTACATTATCTCATTTGATTATCAAAACTCTATTAGAGTAGAAAAGACAATTAACTGCGATGTACCTAACACACACACACGAGCAAACAGATCAAACTAAAAGTGCTGAGATAGAATACCAATCTGTCAACTATGTTCTTTCCACTAGAGAATGCTACTGTCTTGTCTGGTAAACAGAAAAACAACAAGGGGGCAAAGGCCATAGTAACAGGATCCGATATACTTTACAGTTTATAAAATCTTACATGTCTATTAATGTCTGACTCTGAAGGTGGTACCATTATTACTATTTTACAGAAGAGAGAATTGAGAGTTTAAAATCTAGTCCCTAGCTACTAGAAATTGGAAAGTAGAGTCGGACACGACTGAGCAACTTCACTTTCACCTTTCACTTTCATGAATTGGAGAAGGAAATGGCAACCCAACTCCAGTGTTCTTGGCTGGAGAACCCCAGGAATGGGGGAGCCTCGGAGGATGCCGTCTATGGGGTCGCACAGAGTCGGACACGACTGAAGTGACTTAGCAGCAGCAGCAGTGTATGTACATGTGCATGTGCGTTTTGGTGAAGGAGGAGGGGAAGGAGCAGTCAATATGTCTAAAAGTCTGAAAAGCAAATACTGGTCATCATACATCACTCACCCACAAACCTTGAAAACAAAGAGCACAATCATTCCCCTGTTCAAATAACCTGGGAACCACCAGGTATAATAAGTATTATAGAAATTCCAAAGGCTTTCTAATGTAAGTGTTCTTTATACCAGATTCTTTTAGGAACATATACATTTTGAATTATCTAAGGTGGGTCAATATCTCTAAAGGAACAAAGTAATAATTCCAAGAGATTATTGGAAAGTGTAGGCTTATTGATATTAAAATATTTTGTATTTATTACACATACATACACACACAAACAAAAAAATGCAAACAAAAGCTATACACTAGAAACAACTGAGTTACTAGTTTCACATTAACTTACCACTGAAATGCATTGTAATGGAAGTAGACCAAACCAAGACCATATAAAAAGGCAGCATTCTGAAAAGAAAGGGAAAAGAGACTTTTCAGAAAAGCATTTATGTCTAATACATATGTTATTATTATAAATTATAATAACCACGATGTTTTAAGTTATTAACACTCTATCCTGCATTATAATATATTTACAATATATCTTTAAAACACCAAAATAGCTTAAGAGTCAACAGATAGCACAGAATCCAATCAACTTGGACAGATCCTGTGGTTTCTTTTCAATCAAACTTGTCCTGAAGTAAAATTCTGCCAGCAACATATAGATGGCCAATGGACATATGAAAAGATGCTCAACATCACTAATTATTAGAGAAATGCAAATCAAAACTACAATTAGGTATCACCTCACACCAGTCAGAATGCTGCTGCTGCTAAGTCGCTTCAGTCGTGTCCGACTCTGTGCGACCCCAGAGACGGCAGCCCACCAGGCTCCCCGTCCCTGGGATTCTCCAGGCAAGAACACTGGAGTGGGTGGCCACTTCCTTCTCCAATTCATGAAAGTGAAAAGTGAAAGTGAAGTCGCTCAGTCGTGTCCAACTCTTCCAGACCCCATGGACTGTAGCCTACCAGGCTCCTCCTTCCATGGGATTTTCCAGGCAATAGCCTACCAGGCTCCTCCTTCCATGGGATTTTCCAGGCAAGAGTACTGGAGTGGGCCAGTCAGAATGGCCATCATTCAGTCAGTTCAGCTCAGTCACTCAGTCGAATCTGACTCTTTGTGACCCCATGAATCGCAGCACGCCAGGCCTCCCTGTCCATCACCAACTCCCGGAGTTCACTCAGACTCATGTCCATCGAGTCGGTGATGCCATCCAGCCATCTCAGCCTCTCGTCCCCTTCTCCTCCTGCCCTCAATCCCTCCCAGCATCAGAGTCTTTTCCAATGAGTCAACACTTCGCATGAGGTGGCCAAAGTACTGGAGTTTCAGCTTTAGCATCAGTCCTTCCAAAGAAATCCCAGGGCCGATCTCCTTTAGAATGGACTGGTTGGATCTCCTTGTAGTCCATGGGACTCTCAAGAGTCTTCTCCAACACCACAGTTCAAAAGCATCAATTCTTCAGCACTCAGTTTTCTTCACAGTCCAACTCTCACATCCATACATGACCACTGGAAAAACCATATCCTTGACTAGACAGACCTTTGTTGGCAAAGTAATGTCTCTGCCTCTGAATATGCTATGTAGGTTGGTCATAACTTTTCTTCCAAGGAGTAAGCGTCTTTTAATTTCATTAAAAAGTTTATAAATAACAAATGCTGGAGAGGGGGTGGAGAGATGGGAACCATCCTACACTTCTCGTGGGAATTCAAGTTGTTGCAGCCACAATGAAAAACAGTATGGATGCCCTCAGGAAACTAAAAGTAGAATTACCATGTGATCCTGCAATCCCACTCCTGAGCATACGTATCTAGACAAAACTAATTCAACAAGATACATGCACTTCTATGTTCACAGGAGCACTACTCACAATAGCCAAAAGAAGGAAACAACCTAAATGCTCATGGACAGATGAGTAGATAAAGAAGATGAAGTACATATACACAATGGAATACTTCTTAACCATAAAAATACTTCCATTTGTAGCAATATGAATGCAACTACAGATTATCATACTAAGTGAAGTCAAGTCAGAAAGACAAAGACCATTAAATCACTTATAATGTGGAACCTAAAAGATGACACAAATGAACCTATGATACAGAAACAGACTCACAGAAACAGAGAACAGACTTGTGATCGCCAACAGCGGGGGTAGAGGGACTGCAAGTGTGGGGTTAGTAGATACAAACGATTACATCCAGAATGGATGGATAATATGATCCTACTGTATAGCACAGGAACTATATTCAGTCATATTAAAGTCCTGGGATAAACCATAACAGGAGATATTAAAAAGAATGTGTGTGTGTGTGTGTGTGTGTGTGTATATATATATATATGTACAAATGAGTCACTTTGCTATACAGGAAAAATTAACATTGTAATTCAACTATACTTCAATTAAAAAAAAAAAATCTGTCAGCAGAATCCCATAGGTAAAACTAAAAGAAAAACCTACTTTTCAGGAATAAGAAAATGCTTGAACTATGCTATCTTATTCTCTCTTGCTTGTATCTCTATACTTTTTCTCTGGTTCTTTCTGACTGGATTTAATTTTATGTTCAGTGTTGCTAGGAAGGTAGTTAGAATTCAAAATAAATGCACAGTATAAACCTGTAACCTATAATTTTAGTATTAACAAAAAACCCACATGCTAAAATGACACCTAGTCACTTACATTTGGGGCTGTAAACATCAGTGATTCCTTTTGCATGCACTACAAAACAGAGATGCTTATCCAGACTCAATACAACCTCCGCCCCCCCATATAGGAAACTAGCTAGCTACTCTCTTTTTTTCCAAAAAGGGCAAACAGCAGAGTACCGACTATATGTTATCCAAATTCTACATTCCAAAACTTAAAAATTTCAAACTCTTACTAACATATATCTTACTGCCTTATTTTAGGTTATATTTCCTCAGAAGCACACCCTGAGACAAAAGGTTTTAGTGTAAGTATTTTACTTGGGAAGTTACCCTAGAAAACACCAGTAATGGATCTGGAGAAGTAAAGCAGGGAAGGGAAGGAAGCTAATAAAGGGTGTAGTATGGATGACTATGGGCTTCCCAGGTCGCTCAGTGGTCAAGAATCCGCCTGCTAATGCAGGAGACATGGGTTTCATCCCTGGGTCAGGAAGGTCCCCTGGAGAAGAAAACGGCAACCCACTCTAGTACTCTTGCCTAGAGAATCCCATGGGCAGAGGAGCCTGGCATGCTACAGCCCATGATATCACAAAAGAGATGGATACTGAAAGGTCAGGGCAAGGCCAGGATGAAAGGTTCAGGGCGAGGTCAGGCATGTCGGGACATGTCCCGGCAGAGGGCGCTGCAGACACACCCCGGAGACGGCCCGGCAACCAAGCCGACCAATCAGGAGCCGACACGAAGCCCTCGCCGTCCAATCAGGAGCTGACACGGAGCCCTTGGACACCAATCACCGCTGAGCCCGCGCTTTCTTCCTTATATGGGAGGCCCGGCCCAGGCTATAAAACCCTTCCCCACCCTCACAGACTCCGCAGACTCCTTCCCGCCCCCCCACCCCCAGACTCCCTTTACCCCGCAGACTCCCTTTGCTTCACAGACCCCCCCCCACCTCCGCTTCCTTGCTTACCCGCCCCCGGGAGTTCTGCCCGAGAGCGACAGCCCAATAAAAGGCCCTGATCAACGGTCCATAGGGGTGGCTCCTTCTTCCTGCGGCGTTTCTTACAGATATCACTTGGTGACTAAACAACAGCCACAACATGAATGGCTATGCAGCTGTGGGCAACAGGGACTCAATCCTACTGGGAATTTCTAGGAGACAGTAAAGAACATTCTCAGAGTCATTTTGTGCTAGGTGTGAGCCAACTATAGTCCTTATCCCACAGCTGCTGTCATTCAATGACTGCAGAAAAGAACCAGTGATATTTAAAGTCCAAAGTATAATAAACACCTAGGAGACTTATTGATATGCAGTTATTCTTTTTAATACTAAAATCTGTTCTAGGATCATATTATTTATTTCCTTTGCATTCTATGTACCCTTCTGGAAGCACTGAAAAAGTTTTAAGTATATCTTAAAATGCAATAAATATGGAAATTTAATTTCATTAGATCCTTATTACCCTCAATTCTCTCAATGAGAAAACTACATGCTACAGGGGCATTCACAAAGATCTCAGAAAACATCGCATTCAAAAGTTCATATTCAAATTTTTTTAATTTAATTGAAAATGGCTTCAATCAGGATCACTCCTTTACCACCCCACCCTATGGCTGAAATAAAGTGAACTTTTACTAGGTATTGAGAACAATACTCAAGGGTTGAACAAGCTGAACTGATTAAAATGTACTCTCTCCCACACTCTACTTACTGTGTGTGTAGAGGGGGGAGGTATGATATTCAGAATACAAGAGTAGTTAATTCAAAATGTTCTACCCAAGAAAGTCTACATTTGAATCACAACCGGCTCCCTAGGTGGGGGGAGATGGAGGGGAAGAGACCATGGTTGAATAATAATAGAGAGCATCTATCACCAAATTAGTTAACTGCCAGAGAAGGTAGTGTGTATGTGGTGGAAATTTGAGTTTACTGAGGAATCTTTCTGCTTTCAGTACATATCCTGCATTCTCTCAACTTTCTCTGTTCATAGTTCATCCTTCCCCCTCTAGGAAAGCTTATTGTCACCACCCGTGCCACTGTATAAATTCTATCAGTCCATCTAGATCTATTATGCCATTTTTCCTATGGAGCTTTGTTGTTTCTCCCACATCAAGCCAGAGGTAATCTTTACAACCTCTAAATTTTGCCTTAGTACACTGTCCCTAGCATGCAACATGGTACAACAGTAAGAACTTAATTTTATGCAAAATGCTAACATCATTTCTTTTAAAAGGTTCTAATATGCTGAAAATGCTAACATCATTTCTTTTAAAAGGTTCTAATATGCTGAGCAGTGCATTAAAAAGTAGAGACATCACTTTGCCGACTAAGGTGCGTATTGTCAAAGCTATGGTTTTTCTAGTAGTCGTATGGATGTGAGAGTTGGACCACCAAGAAGTATGGGCGCCAAAAACTGATGCTTTGGAATTCTGGTGTTTGAGAGTCCCCTGGATTACAAGTAGATCAAACCAGTCAATTCTAAAGGAAATCAACCCTGAATATTCATTGGAGGGACTGATGCTGAAGCTCCAACACTTTGGCCACCTGATGTGAAGAGCTGACTCACTGGAAAAGACCCTGATTTAGGGAAAGACTGAAGGCAAAAGAAGTGGGCAGTAGAGATGAGATGGTTAGATACCATCACCGACATGAATTTGAACACAATTGAGGGCAAGGAAGCCTAGAGAGCTACAGGCCATGGGGTCTCAAAGAGTTAGCGACTGAACAACAGCAGCTCTTTGAGGTGGCCGAAATGAAAGAGTTAAGAGAGATTAAGAAAATTGCTCAAAGAGACAGTGGCAGACACAGCAACTGAATCTAGGTCTGCCTCCAGAGCTGACTCTTTTAACTACTGTATTTTTGTTATTTGTGTATTGACTAACCTCCATACCATCAGATAAAAATGTAATCATCTCTATACCCTCGCCTAGCATGCACAGTGCTCTCCACCTAGCAGATGCCTGAAGGTTTAGCAAACTGCATCACCCAGTTCAGTATCAAGTTCAGTTCCCTGGGTGACAAGGAATTAGTATGAGGGATAGTCCCTATTAATCAGGAGCTTATATATCTCAGCAAGAAGGCAAGTCTCATTTTTCCATAATAGAAGACAATGTAATTTGAATATTTATTGAGCACCTATTATGAGTCATAATAGAGTTACTGGCACTGGGAAGACAGAAGTGAACAAAACAGACAATAATTCCTACCATCAATGAATTTATAATCTAAAGACAAATGACTATGAAGTTTCATGAATAATGTATTCCAAGCTGTAACCATTTAAGAGTTAATTAAGGATTATATAATAAAGACTAGGAAAAGAGGTAGAACTTGGGTACTGTATCTTAAGGATGGTTAGGAAAGAAGGAAAAACAAGCCACCTCAGCCAGTGGTTCTAATCCACACACTTTTGGAAATAGTGACCTGGGGCTGTGAATGGCTACGTGCCCTGATAAAAATGTATTCCCTCCCAATGTATACTCTCATCAAAAATGCCAATAGCAGCCCCACTGAGAAACATGGGTCTAGGCAGAAGGATAACCTGAGCAAAGGCACTGATAGGAGAATGAGTTTAAATGTGATGAAGTCATTTTCCAATCTACTGTGAGAAGTTAGGGGATTCAGTTCAGTTCAGTCACTCAGTCGTGTCTGACTCTTTGTGACCGCATGAATCGCAGTACGCCAGGCCTCCCTGTCCATCACCAACTCCTGGAGTTCACTCAAACTCATGTCCATCAAGTCGGTGATGCCATCCAGCCATCTCATCCTCTGTTGTCCCCTTCTCCTCCTGCCTCCAATCCCTCCCAGCATCAGAGTCTTTTCCAATGAGTCAACTCTTCGCATGAGGTGGCCAAAGTACTGGAGCTTCAGCTTTAGCATCATTCCTTCCAAAGAACACCCAAGGCTGATCTCCTTCAAAATGGACTGGTTGGATCTTCTTGCAGTCCAGGGGACTCTCAGGAGTCTTCTCCAACACCACAGTTCAAAAGCATCAATTCTTCGGTGCTCAGCCTTCTTCACAGTCCAACTCTCACATCCATACATGACCACAGGAAAAACCATAGCCTTGACTAGACGGACCTTAGTCGGCAAAGTAATGTCTCTGCTTTTGAATATGCTATCTAGGTTGGTCATAACTTTCCTTCCAAGGATTAAGTGTCTTAATTTCACGGCTGCAATCACCATCTGCAGTGATTTTGGAGCCCCCCAAAATAAAGTCTGACACTGTTTCCACTGTTTCCCCATCTATTTCCCATGAAGTGATGAGGAGTAGCTTTCTGAGAAATGTATTATTTATTAAAAAAACTCCTGCTTCAGTCCAAATCCTTAGAGGTTATTAGAACATCTCTATCAGGTATCAGCAAACTATGGCACACGGGCCAATCCAGCCAGCCATCAATTTTTATAAATAAAGTAGTACTGAAACATAGCTACACCCACTCATTTATTTACTTGCTGTCTATAGCTGCTTCCAGATCCAACAGTAGAGCCCAACAGTTACAACACAGAGACTATCTGGCTTATGAAATCTAAAACTGTTACTCTGCTGCCCTTTACAAAAGAAGTTTATCAACTTCTGACCTAGACTGTATTACAGCACTCATCACAATCCCAAATTAAGAAATTATAACAGTAAGATTACAATTCATTTATATTGAAGGCTTTTATACTATGTTTAAAGTTGAAGGATATGTGGTTCATTAAGTTAGCAGTTGGCAACCTCATATTAGACTCTCTTACTGCCAAATTTTCTTAAATCTGTCTATGAAATCCCATAGAAGCCACTGTCATCAATCCTCTTTTTCCTGGCTACTTCCACTGAGGAAAAGTTGGTGACATAAGAGCTCTTGCTAGTGAGATTTCTACCATGGGGTTTCTGAGAAAGCTTTTGCTTTCTTTGCATAAAGAACAGAAGGTTTCTGCTTTCTTCTCCTTCCACCTGTTAATATGTCATGGTCATCAGAGTGAGGAAGGTATTAACAGTCAATCAAACTGGGTACTCGCCACCTGTTGAATGTACTACAACCACCTGAAACTCTATGAATCTTACATTGTATGGGAGACTCTGAAGCCACAATGACAGCAATCTCACCAGTTAACCAAGCCAAAAAGTAATCCTACTTTTCCTCTCTTACCTCCTCCCCACCAATAAGCCAAATTCATCCTTTTCACAAAGTTCATTTTACAATCTCAAAGCTTTTGAATCTATCCCCTTCTCCACTTTTACTGCCTTTCTCTAGGTAATTTAGGACTTTGTCTACTTGGCCTGTTTCAACAGTTTCCTAACTCAGCTCCCAAACCTTAGCCTCCCCTTCCATACCCCTGCCCCTATCCTTTTCAACATACTTTCCACACCACTGCCAAAGAGCTTGCAAAAACTCAAACATTTTTAACTCTTATTTTAAACTCCTTTGAAGATTCCCTACAACCTAGCCTGACTATAAAGGTCTTCATTTTATGAGTCTTGCTCAACTTTCCCAATCTCAGAGCCACCACTTCAACTAGGACAAATGACATGCAAACCTACGAATAAAATATGTTCTTACACATTTCCATGATTTTAAACACATTTGCTTCCTTTGCTGAAAAAAACCAATGCCATCATTCCTTCAACTATTTCTCAATTTGGCAAATTCCTATCCATCACACTCATCACTCATGTCTTCTTTCCACAAGTATCATCATTATCTGACACATTCCCAAGTGCAAACAGAGTTAAGCTTTTTGAAACAAGTTTCCAAATGAATACTCATGTCTATTACAGATAGGCTCTTTATCTCCTCCATTAGAAATGAGCTTGTAAAAAGGCAGAGACAGAACTCAAGACATCTTTTGATCCCTATGGTAAAGTAACAAGCATATAGAAGTTATTAGGGAAAGGTGTACTGCTGAATAAATCAGTATCTTACAGCCTTAAATAACTTGTTACACATTTTCATAAAAGAATTTAATACTTTGCTCAATCAATTTATACAGAATCATTTCCTTAATACAGTCCAAACTACCTTTTGGACACCACCGTTCCTAGTTACAATAATATATAGCAAAAGAGGTTGTTAAAGCTCATTACATCAATCAGGTCCAAAGTTACAGCAACAGCGCAGAAGTTCTGCTTCCATGAAACTAATACAACATTGTAAATCAACTATACTCCCCGCCCCCGCCCCCCCCCCCCCCCCACAAAACAAAAACAAAAAACTCTGCTTCCAAAATCTAGGCATAGTATTGTATAGTGATCATGAAATCAGGCTAGAGCGGCCACCACTCTAGCCACTTGTCACATCACTCTAGCCGCTTGGCTTGTCACTACTGACTCACAAAACAAGTTAACTGAGTCATAATTTCATAGGGTTATTTTGAGGAATTAAGATCATACATGTAAAATACTCCAAATAACAACCTGACACTTGGGATACTTGTGAGAAGTAAGGGAGGCAATGTATCTATCACCAACAACAAAACATATCTAGTACATGGCAATTGCTCAATGGATAGAATATGATACATAAAATTCTCAGTAAGTCTCACATGCTGAAAAAAAAAAAATTACACGTGAAAGATAAGAAGATTCAAAAGCAAAAGAGAGTTGTGGACAAGACTACTCAAATCCCATGCAACATAAGCAGAGGATTTCAGGAGTAGTAAACAGAACCTGGAGACAGCCTGAACCACGCAAGCAAGAAGCTCAGCATGGTGATAGGCTGCCATGGTCGATATTAAAAATGAACAATGAAGTTGCAATGCTGGCAATCATTGAATGAGAGCAGAGCTGGCAGGTGCTGAAATGATGAAAAGACCTACGGATGTGCCTTTCTGAGGAAGAGCCCTGGATAAAGATTCTTGTGTTTAATTTTCTTAAAATCTAGGCTACAGAACTCCTGCTATGAGTGCAGCAGTCAAGTGGAGAGTTTTTCTCTTTCCTACTTAAGTTTATACTTACACTCCCCATTATCCAGGGAAAAATTTTAAGTGAAACAAGGTTTTCACAGCATACAGACATAATTCCCTTATTTACCAACAATAGGAATTAATTTCTATTATTAATATAGTCTATTTTGCACCAACATTGTTTGCAGTCCTATTATCATGATCAGACAAAATAAGACATTTCTCAGCCTCTCTTGCAGCTGAAAGTTTTCAAATTACTACATTCTCATAAGTGAGATGTGTATGAAGGGATGTGTAAAATTTCATGATTCCCTTCAAAGAAAGGGCTGTTGCACTCTGCTTTCTCTTCCTCTGACCAGGTCCTTGGAATGTAGAACCAGCTCCTAGGCATTAGATAAAGACAACTCAAGAAAGAAAAAATATAGACCAATTTCAATTATGAATAAAGATGCAAAGATGTTACATATTAGCAATCCCAATCCACATATAACTAACAGCAATAAAAACTTACTGCTAATTTGAATTTACTTCAGAAATGCAAAACTGATTTAAGGAGAAAAAACATTAAATTACCTCAAAGGATACTGGAAAAGTATTTTCATACAAAAGAAAAATGCTGACTTTCAACCAAAAATTTATTAGAGTAAGGATGTTCATTTCCATTCTTAGATTGTTATCTACTAAAAAGAAAAAAAAGAACTTAAAGTAATCATACTTCGAACATTTAAAGTAATATAAATTACACCTCAAAAGAGCTGGAAAGAAAAAATCAGCTATTTTTGTGGAGTTAATTAGTTTATATGGAAAAACAAGCAACAAAGAAAGGTCAAGGAAACCCTAAAAACAACAATGGGGAAAGGATGCTGTAGCAGTACCATATACGTACTGTATATGTAGTATAAACATGGGCTTCCCTGGTGGCTCAGACGGTAAAGAATCTGCCTGTAATGTGGGAGACCTGGATTCAATTCCTGGGTTGGGAAGATCCCGTGGAGGAGGACATGGCAACTCACTCCAGTATTCTTTCCCCACAGACAGGGGAGCCTGGTGGGCTACAGTCCATTGGGTTGCAAAAAGTCGGATACAACTGAGCAACTAAGCACAGTATTAACATATTGCAAAACCTCTATAAGTAAAATAGTATAGTATTAATTCATGCACAGACTAATGAAATAGACCAGAGAAACTATAAACAGACAAATCTGCATATGAAAATTTACCATACAACTAAGGAAACATCTCAAATTAGTAGGGAAAAGATGAATTTTTTAAAACAATATATTGTATTGAGATAATTAAACATAGGAAAAGAATAAACTTAGATGTTTCTCACACTACAAATTAGGGATAAATCCCAAATGGATCAAGACTTCAATTAAAAACCTAAAACCATTCAAGTACTAAAAGAAAATGTAGGTGATCTAACATCTGGAAGTAAGAAAAAACCATCTTATGATTCAAGATGCGGATGCAATTTAGGAAATACTGAAAAATTTGACTAGATAGAAATAACTTCTGCATGGGCAAAAACAAATACAAAAGCAAATTAAAACAAGAGGAAAACTGCAACTTTTATCACAGATAAAGGATAAATATGCATCATACATAAAATATAGCTATATAAAACAGAAAGAAAACAATAGTCCAACTGAAAAACTGGGAAGAGAGATGAACAAATATTTTACAGAAAATACGACTGGTCTTTAAACTTCAATTAAAAATTCAATTAAGAAAATGCAAGTTAAAACGACTAGAGACATGATTTCTCATTCATCAGATTTCACAAAAAGTCTGACATAGATTTTCTTAGTTAAGACCAAGGAAAAATAAGAGACCCGAAATGAGTGGCTCACACAGTGTGTACCACTCACTAAGTTCACAGCAATCCCACTTATATCAAAGAACCACAACAAAAAGACAAAAAGAAACTTGTACTATTTATTGCAGTACTATCTGTACTAAAGAAACTGACTGAATAAACAATGGAAGAAATCACCATGACATGAGATCAGGCAAAGGTGTCTTAGCTACAAAACCAAAAACACAAGCAATGAAAGAAACAGTTGAAGAATTGGATATCATCACAATTCTTACAACACACTAATTTAAAAAAATGTAAACTTCAGCAAAGGGTTTAAATAGGCATTTCATCAAACAATATATACAAACAGCTAATGTGGTCGTTAAGCAATGCTCAACATCAGTCATTAGGAAAATGTAAATAAAAACTGTAAGAAGATACTATTCCATATCCACTACAAGGGCTACACTCAAAAGCTGGACAGTTTCTAGTGTTGATGAGGATATGGAGAAACCAAAACCCTCAAACATTGTCAGTGATAATGTTAAATGTTACAGCTACTCTAGAAAACAATTCTGGCAGTTTCTCAAAATATTAAACATAGATTTATTTATAACATGGCAATTCTATTCCTGATTATTTACCAAAGAGAACTGAAACTATATGTCCACACAAAAATTCGTATACAGATATTCACAGGGGCAGTATTCACAACAGTCAAAAAATGGAGACAACTAAAATGCTAAACTGATGAATAAAAAATATGTGGTATAGTCACACAATGGAGTATTAATAGATAACAAAAAGGAATGAAATATTAATACATGCTACACAAGGATCAATCTTAAAAATATATGCTTAGTAAAAGAAGTCAGTTACAAAAGACTGCATATTATGATTCCATTCATATGAAAATACCCAGAAAATACAAATACATACAAAGAGAAAGTAGATTAGCGTTTGCCAGGGATTGGGCATGAGGTTTCATTATGGTGAGATGGACAAGTCCTAAAACAACTTTGGTTATGGCTGTACAACTCTGGAAATTTACTAAAAGTCACTGAATCGCAAAATTAAAGCAGGTGAATTTTGCAGTATTTAATTATACTTTAATAAGCTTTAAAAAGACTAGAAAAGATATCATCAATATGTTTTTTTTTAATTATTAAAATATACTGTTAAAACCTCTACACATCAAAAACAAAGATAAATTAGGCAACATTAAAAAAATATCCACCTTAAAAATCTGAAATGGCAATTAAGATGAAGAAACCCCACTGATCAGTAAGCTTATACTTAAAAGTAAATATGATATGAAAGATTCATCTGTCCAGGCACTGCTTAAACTAAGAAAATTTATTATTTCATTGCTGTGTGCAGTTCTTCATTTAGGTATCAGGGGTCCGGGACGGGGGACCCATGTACACCCGTGGCTGATTCATGTTAATGTATGGCAAAACCCACCACAATAGTGTAAAGTAATTAGCCTCCAATTAAAATAAATAAAGTTTTTTTTAAATGGTTAGCTTCAGTTGTTCTCAGAGCTCCAATTACAGACAGACTATAGCAATAAAGATTTTCATTTTGCCTTCCCTTTTCAACCTAATACACCCATCTTCAAACTTCTTTTCTACCTAAGTACTAACTTAAGAAAACCGAAGAATCATTTGTTGCCATTTGGTTTTGCTGGCTTTAACTTCCACACTTTGGATCATCTTTGGCCAATAAATTAATTCAGAATAAACTAATTCTTTCAATACAAGGTAATCAAAATCACTGCAGATGGTGACTGCAGCCATGAAATTAAAAGACACTTGCTCCCTGGAAGAAAAGCTATGACTAACCTAGACAGCATATTAAAAAGCAGAGACACTATTTGCAGTCAAAGATCTGTCTACTCAAAGCTATGGTTTTTCCAGTAGTCATGTATGGATGTGAGAGTTGGACTATAAAGAAAGCTGAGCACTGAAGAATGGATGCTATTGAACTGTGGTGCTGGAGAAGACTCCTGAGAGTCCCTTGGACTGCAAGGAGATCCAACCAGCCCATCCTAAAGGCAATCAGTTCTGAATGTTCACTGGAAGGACTCATGCTGAAGCTGAAGCTCCAATACTTTGGCCACCTGATGAGAAGAACTAACTCCCTGGAAAAGACCCTGATGCTGGGAAAGATTGAAAGTGGGAGGAGAAGGGGACGACAGAGGATGAGATGGTTGGATGGCATCACCGACTCGATGGACATGAGTTTGAGCAAGCTCCAGGAGTTGGTGAAGGACAGGAAAGCCTGGCGTGCTGCAGTCCATGGGGTCGCAGAGTTGGACACGACTGAGCAACTGAACTGAATCATATAAGAGCAAATCAAAAACATTCATTTCTTTTTCCAATCCCTCTTCCCTAGAATAGTTTCAATTAACAAAACAAAAAAGCAAGAGCACAATTTGTTTTGAGTATAACCAGCAGTGATCTGCCAGAGAAGAGAAGGGGAGCAAAGAGAAGGGCAGGGGCATGCAAATGTGCACTAACCTTCCAGTAGTCAGATTGTAAACTGTAGTACCTCTGGTATGCAGATAATGCTGAAAGAGAGAAAATAAGCATGAGTCACAATTCTGTCCCATTTCAAAATCAATTAATACAAGTTTCAAGAAACATTAAAACAAAACTCCCACCATAGCCACCTCTGAGCAGACATTGATATTTAAAAGCAAACAATTTAGAACTCGGGGGCATCGCTACTCATAGTCAGACAAGGTAACAAATGTCAAATATATAGGAGTTCAAGGAAGTAAAACCATGGTCACGTTTCTTGAACAGAATCCAAGCAACCTCTTGAATCAATCCGACCTTCCTCAGAGACTAAATCTGATTAATGGATTAATATTCTAGAATGTGATGAGTCATTTGTTCGAACAAGTGATCTCACTTCCAAAAGTGACTTAAGAGCTCAACCACCTCAAAGAGCAAAGGAACTACAGTTGACTACTGAACAACACAGAGGATAAGGGGCACTGACCTCTGCACAGGAGAAAAGCTTCGTATAACTTATAGTCGACCCTCTGTATTTGCAGCTCTGCATCCTTCAATTTAACCAACCACAGATCATGTAGTACCTGTAGTATTTACTACTGAAAAATTTTCAAGTGTTAAGTGGACCTGTGAAGTTCAAACCCCTGTGTTCAAGGGTCGACTGTATTCCTTTTGTGCTGTTCCCTTTCATATTATCAACAAAAAATCCAGTCCACAATTACCTTACTCTAAACTCCAACTCAATTCCAAAATAGGGCATCTCATACCCCTAAATCCATCTCAAGGTGTAACAGGCTCTGGAAACAATTACAGTACAGTTGTCCTTTGGTAGCTGCAGTGAATTAGTCCCAGGACCACCAAAGATACCAAAATCCACTGTGATCAAATCCCATAGTCGGCCTTGCATGTGCAGACTCCACATCCACAAGTCATAAACACAGTAGTGCATATATATACTGAAAAAACCTCTCATGTAAGTGGACTTGCACAACTCAAACCCATGCTGTTGAATGGTCAACTGCAGCTCTTATCAATCCAAAAACTCAGTGTGAAGTGAAAGTTGCTCAGTTGTGTCGGACTCTGTGACCCCATGCTATGGGATTCTACAGGATAGAATACTGGAGTGGGTAGCCATTCCCTTCTCCAGGGGACCTTCTCAACCCCAGGAATCAAACTCAGGTCTCCCGCATTGCAGGCAGACTTTTTTACCAGCTGAGCCACCAGGGAAGACCAGTGAGGAGGAGGTAAAGTTATACATGCACATTAGAACTGAGAGAGAGACCTTTTTATAAAAAACTCATGAGCAGTAAGTCATGGGGATGTGATGTACAGCAAGATGACTATAATTAATAATACTATATTGCATATTTGTAGCTACTCTGAGTGAATCTTAAAAGCTTTCATCACAAGGGGAGAAAACTGTCACTGTATATGGTGACAAATGTTAACAAGACTTCCTATGATCATTCCACAGCATATGCAAATACCAAATCATCATGTTTATACACCTGAAACTCAGTTATATATTAATTATACCTCAATCTTCAAAAAGAATTAACATTTTCAAATAAAATTTTCAACAAGTGCAATAATTTTGTGTGTGTATATGGCGGGGGGGCGGGGCGTGGGTGTGGGGTTGGGGGGCAGGCGGGGAGAGGAGTTTGGAACAGAGAATGGTTTATTGCAGGGCCAAGTAAGAACAGGGCAGTTCATGCTCAAAAGACCTGAACTCCCTGCCTTTTCTTGTTGTTGTTGTTTTTTTTTTTAATTGAAGGATAATTGCTTTACAATAGTTTCTGCTATGTAACAATATGAACCAGCTGTAAGTATACATATATCACTCCCTACCGTCTTGGGCCTCCCTCCTACCTGTCGCCCACATCCCTCTTAGGTCACCACAAAGTAAGTAAGATTTCCAACAAGTGTAATAAAATTCTTTACTGATAAAAATGGGGTGGGTAGAAATTAATATTATCTAAAATCCCAAGTATAATGTTTTCATACTGTTTATCAATAAGCTGCCAAAATGAATACCATATAGAGAACTTTCTGAGTATGTACCAATTACAGAAGCATCACCACAAATCATCATCACATATTTGAACAAATAACTTATTTGAATAATGTTCATCTTTTTTGCACAAAGATGATACCAACCAACCACTGAAAAGACATTTAGACTGTAATTTTTCCAGCTTTGAGGAAGAGTTGATTTCAAGCCATCTTCTGTTTTCTAGTTCTTCCTACAGGAGTGTAGGTAGCTCATAAAGATCAATGATTAACTGTTTTCTAAAAAGAAAAGCAAACCAACTTATCAGGCTAGACAGAGGAGTCAAACAAGGTTTGATTGGTTTCATAGAAGACAATTATGGAAAAGGTGTTTTCTCTACTAGATGTGAACAAGGAAGCATGTGTCACCAACTGCCACCACAAGGGAAACTGGTCTTAAGGTGAAGCCCATAGAGGATAGCAGTAAGATGGAAAGTACCTGGATGCTTCTAGACTTTGAACTATGTCCAGTGCACAACTTGCCTATGAACTTTCAGCTTCACATGTGAGGGAATGAATCTCCCTACTGTTTAAGCTAGAATCAAGTCTTCAATATTTTTGCCTAAAAACATTCTAACCAGGAGAAGTCAAGGTCCCTGACAATTTTGTGCAGTCACCATACCAAACCTGGACTGCCCCTTTAATAGGAATTTCAACAAACTTGGAGGATATGTTTCCAATAATCTGAGTAACAATATATATTACATGATTTCATAAAATACCCATTTTTTAGAATTTGAAGAGCCCTTACAAAAACAGTACGATGTCCTCCAAAGTAACTAAAAGTGAAGTGTAAGAAGCCCCTGTGATTACCAATTGGGAGATGATGAACTGAAAAATAAATACAAGCCCTCAAGTTCAAAGTAACAAACGTAAATGCTCCAAACTGCAAGTACAGATTTATAAGGAAGACACTTCTTCAATGAACATTTGTTATCTTTCCATTCACTTACACAGTTTTCAACCATTAGGGGGTGTGGGTGTGGGTGTGTATAAGCACTATGTTCAGTCTCTTAGTCATGTCCGACTCTATGTGACCCCATAGACTGTTAGCCCCCAGGCTACTCTGTCCACACAATTTTCCAGGCAAGAATACTGAAGTGGGTTGTCATTTCCTACTCCAGAGGATCTTGGCAGGTGGATTCTTTACCACTAGTGCTACCTGGGAAGCCCCCTCAACAATTATACATCGCTCCAGTAGGCCTAGGATCCTATTTTAAGAAAAGACTTTAACATATTAAACACGTTTCCTAATCCAAACAAATCATTAAAACTTTACAAGCACCCATCACCAGAGTCTCTCTAGCGCAATTCTTTTAACCAAAGCACAATCCTTATTTCTAATCTTTAAGTCAGCTACCTATCATGAAAATAAATTCCTACTACACTATAACTAGATTTTCCTGAACTGTTTAATAGAAAATGAGGGAAATTATTTATTTGAACATCCTTATATTGCAAGGAGATCCAACCAGTCCATTCTGAAGATCAGTCCTGGGTGTTCTTTGGAAAGAATGATGCTAAAGCTGAAGCTCCAGTACTTTGGCCACCTCATGCGAAGAGTTGACTCATTGGAAAAGACTCTGATGCTGGGAGGGATTGGGGGCAGGAGGAGAAGGGGACGACAGAGAATGAGATGGCTGGATGGCATCACTGACTCGATGGACGTGAGTCTGAGTGAACTCTGGGAGTTGGTGATTGACAGGGAGGCCTGGCATGCTGTGATTTATGGGGTCACAAATAGTCAGACACGACTGAGCGACTGACTGACAGCTTTTCCTTCCCTAAACCACCTAATCTTCACTTTGTGATTCTAAGTTATTTATTGGCTTAAGAAATCCTCGTTCATAACACTAGGAAATGTTAACAGTACTATAGGCAAGACTGCCATTTTCTTCTGCCACTTAACCAAGAATGGTGTCCTCAAACATATTAATTTCAACTCTCTATCAACCAATTTCCAAAGCTCAGATCTTTTTAATCCTCGAAATCAAGTTCATTTATAGACTTAAAATTACTTTTTAAAAATAATTTTGAATTTTATTTTTAAATAAGTCCATATTTAGTCTCTGTAGATTATTTAAAAGGGGAAAAATATAATGAACTTAAATTATTATAGAAAACTGGCAAAATTTAACAAAGGAACCGGGTCTTTAAAAAGTAAATGCAAAAGAAAACAAAAAGAAAAAAATAAACACAAATGAGAAGTTAAATTTAACTTCTACAACTTAACGGTTCTGTAATCTTTCTCACTCTCTTTTATTTTGTCCTTTACTTCATAAAAACAGAAGGAAGAGTGGAATCAAACAAGGAAATTGTCAAGGATAAAAGAATCACCTACACAGTTGGGAGAAGTGCTACACACACTCATCTGTCCTTTAACTTCAAAATTGCTATACCATTTTTATGTATGAAAATGATGAAATTAAACAGTAACAGTAATACTCTGTAGTGTTAAGAAAAATACTCAACAGTGGCAAGAATTCAAGAAAATAAGCAGTTTTATTATTCTACTGGTACTATAAGTATAAATTGGCAAAAATTTTTGTAGCATAATTTAGCACTATCCATCAAAACTCTGTGTGTGTGTGTGTCTGTGTGTGTATATATATACATGCTTTCACTCAGTAAAATTTACCACTTCAAGCTATCCTTCTAAGAATGCAAACACAGATCTGTGCAAAAAGTTAGTTACAAGGACAGACAACACAATGAGTATATAGTCTACGTGTTCAATAGGGAACTATTCTACCTATATGATAGAATACTATGCAGGGAACTGAAATGTAAATTACAAAGCATGTTTTTAAGACAGAGATTAACCTGATACACTATGCTAAAGTTGCAGCATTTAGTTCAACTTTAAATATTGAAACCTCTAAAGATTTACATCAAAAATGTTTTTTAGGACTTCCCTGGTGGTCCAGTGGTTGGGAGTCCAGCTGCCAACGCAAAGGACAGGGGTTTTATCCCTGGTCCAGGAGGATTCCACATGCTGCAGAGCAACTAGGCCTGCGCCTCACAACTATTGAGCCTATGCTCCACAACAAGAGTAGCCACCACAATGAGAAGCCTGTGCACTGCAAGTAGAGAAAGCCTGTGCGCAGCAACGACGACCCAGTGCAGCCAAAATAAATAAATAAAATTTTAAATTTCTTTTTTAAAAAAATTTGCCTTGGCAGTTCTCTGGCAACCCAATGCTGAGGACTCCATGCTTCCATTGCAGGGGGCACAGGTTCGACTGCTGGTTCAGGAACTAAGATCCCACATGCAACATGGCGTGGCCAAAAAAAAAAAAAAAAATGCCTATAGTAGTGTGGCCGAAAAAAAAAAAAAATTGCCTCTAAATGATAAAATATAAATGAGCCATTAAGGCATTCCTATAATATTTCTTAACTATTCTTAGGTAGCTTGCACCAAGCTAGATGCAGTGAAATACATGTAACAAAACACATGGTTCCTGCTCTCAAGCTGTTTACTTTTTATGGTTATATGTATTCTAATGCTTTTCTGTAAACAATGAACATATTGTGTAAATGTTAAAAAAGAAAAAAGTGTACTTCTTGTGTTAAACTTAGAAGATGGTCAAGATTATCAAACGAAGGTCACCAGAAAGGCCGACAGGATATGGTAGGAAAAAAAGCCATTTTAGGTAAACTTGGGTTCTAATCCTGACCTCACTGCTTCCTGTAAGACTGACATCAAGGAATCTAATTCAAGCTATTTCCTTACAGTTCACAGGCAGCCCTAAAGTTTGTCAGTAAAAGAGAAAGATGTAACAACAGAAAGAGAAGTCCAAAGCCGTATTGTAACTCATTTGGAATTAAAAGAAAGATCTAGAGAAATAGAGCTGGAGAGTAAAGAGGGTCAAGATAAAAATGTAGTAGGTGACAGAGACTTTCTCATGCTTGGAAATATTATGGCTCTGAGTTAAGACTGTCAAAACAAGAGAAAGAGGGTGTACCTGATGACAAAATTCACACAGTACAGGAATGAAAAACAACAACGTAGGTTAAGAGTGAAGGCTTTGCCTGAAAAAACAAGAGTCTTCTTCAGAGTAAGATGCAAAAGAAATGCAAGAAGATCTAAAATTCAATCTATACTCATATTAGACTATGCACTAATTGTGGGCAGAACTCAGCGTTTCTCTTTTCATCCCTAAGCTAATGTGTAACACTATAGGCAGCAGGTTAGCTGCTCGTGGGTGAGTCTATGGGTATGGAAAGAAGTACAAACAAACCTCTCAGTTGAACTGACTGTCATCTTTAGGCCTAAATAAGCTGTGATTGCCTGAGATTATTAAGTCAACAGATCTTTGATTTATTTATTATATCTGAAGCTGAACTAAAAAGCTGTATTTATACCCTAGGATAAAAGAGACCTTAGAAAGTTTATACTATTTCACTGTTTATAAGTGACTGATGCACCGAGCTCTCTAGCACCTTTCTGCCTTCTCAAATCATGACTGCCTTAAACACATCTTCTCCTATATGTAGCATTAATACACATTAACATTTGAAAAACCGTTTGGATAGCATCACACAACAGACCTTTGTCCCTAAGATTAGACAAGCAAACAGGAAGCTGGAAAAGCAAAGAAACAAATCTGCAATCCTTTTACTCCCTTATCAGCATCTTTACTGAGGTTTCCAAGTCAAATTAATACATGTAGTGAAATCTCAAATTCACTACTTCTTCATTATTAAAGTAATATACCCTTCGAGATCTTTAATATCGCACATTTGGTTTACTACAAGAATCATCAAGTAGCTGTCTTATTTGTAGTCCTTCTATCTAGTCCTTTAAGTCCTCTCTAGTTCTTGAAATTACTACAACCTTTGCTTGTTGTCTAGATATGGTGTTCTAATAACCTGGCTTACGGTCACTAATTTTCTTCCTTGGGTTATTTCTCAATTGTATTTTCTAATTCTAAGCCTTAACTGTGTGTGTGTGAAGTCGCTTCAGTCCTGTTCGACTCTTTGCAACCCCATGGATTGCAGCCTGCCAGGCTCCTTGTCCATAGGATTCTCCAGGCAAGAATACTGGAGTTGGGTTACCATGTCCTCCTCCAGGGGACCTTCCTGACTCAGGGATCAAACCCACGTCTCTCATGTCTCCTGTATTGGCAGGCGGGTTCTTTACCACTAGCACCACCTGGGAAGCCACAAACAGACTGAACAAAATCAATGATTCTCGAATGGTGTATACATATATATACACACACTAGGATGGAGTGTTGTCATTCCACCCAAGAAACACAAAAAGATAGGGGGGGAAAAAAGCTTGCCAACTCTAACTTACCACATAAGCAATTCCTGGCATGTAACTTGCCCTAGCTATTTATAATTGGGCTTCCCAGGTGGAGCTAGTGGTCAAGAACTCGCCTGCCAATGCAGGAGACATAAGAGACCCAGGTTCAATCCCTGGGTCAGGAAGATTTTCAGGAAGCTATTTATAATTACTGAGGAACTAAAACAACCAAAACCTATTTTGCTCAAAAGTTACAGACACTGCCAACAAACAACCAATTAGTTGAGGGAAGGAAAAAAGGGAGAAAAATCTATCATCGGGTGCAATTTCAGGGAAACTTTCAGCTCACCACAAACCATGAAGAAATTATTTGTAAAAAGTTTCAAGGTTTTTATACTAATATCAGGAATGATTATATCTCCTTCAATAAATATTTTTACTTCTGGAATTTTTACTATCAAGTCTCTTAAAATATAATTTCTATGTTTTCATGCTGCTGTGTATTCTGAGGTACTTTACTACTTGATTTTTTAAGCAATCTACAATGACTATTCTCTCTTATAATTTGCCATACGTATTCACAAATATTTACATATAATTTCTATTAATTAAACTGCTCCTATAATCCATCACATATATTCACAAGAATATATACTCCTGTCCTTCAGCCCTGGTCTCTCAGGGGTTCTTCAACTCAAAGAAGAGAAACCACAGTACCAACTACATGGCTTAAGTCTATCTGACAGCCCCATGAGCTGTTTAGTTCAGCTGAGGGTGATGGTTTAGCTATGGGTGTAGGAGTGGAAAGGAGGTATGGTAGACACTTAAAAACCATTCGAATTCCATTTCAAGGAAGACCTGTTGGCATTCATGCCTACAAAAGAGAGCTTCTAGCAGTGACTGCTCTAAGCTGCAGAGAGCAACCTTGCCTGAGGTCACACTTCTTTCCACGTCCAATATGGAATGGATGGAGTATAAAGGCATGAAGGGACTTCCCTGGTGGTCCAGTGGTTAAGAATCTGCCTTCCAATGCAAGGAATACAGGTTCAATCACTGGTAGGGAAACGAAGATCCCACGTGCCTTGGGGCAGCTAAGTCCATGAGCCACACCAAAAGATCCTACATGCTGCAACTAAACTAAGACCCCCAATGCAGCCTAGATAGACAGACCGACCGACCGACAAGACAAGATAGATGAAAAAGGCCTGGTCATCATGACCCAACTTGTGATAGCTTTCTGAAAGACCACTGTAGGCTCCAGAGCTCTCCATGGAGTTGACCAAGGCTGTCACAGCTTAACTTCTCCCTCTGTCCAATTCTGGTTCCATTTCCCACCTTCCACATAAGTGTTGTCCTAAAGGTACTCCTTTCTAAACATCTTGTAAGCTAAACTCACTTCAGAGGAATCCAACCAACATGAAGCTAAGTGTAATGAGCCTCCATCCTCCATTTTCCCACAATTCTCTACCCTATTACTTTTTTTAGGATAAATTCCAAGAAACCAAATGGCCAAATCAAGTGACAGAAATTTTTAAATTCTTCATAAATACTACCAACCACAAGAGTTAAAAAAAGGGCCTGTTTTCCATCTACTCCAAATTCCTCTGAAATGACAGAAAAGATAATTTTTAATGAATCAATTCGTGACAGAAATGATAACTGAAGTATACTATATACAGATCCGAAATTTTTAGAAATTCATCCTATCATATCTTAAAGGAAGCAGATGAGATCAGAATAAGAAATAAGGGCAGAAAAACCACAGTACAAAATATTCACAAAACAGGTTCTACCATTTTCTACTCCAAAAGTAGAAGCAGTTTTTCATAAGGAACCTCAAACTCAGAAAACTTCACATACAAGAGGACTGAGAACAATATATAAAGAACTGTCCCTCAGAATAAACAGGGCTAGTAAATCTCCTACATAAATACATCTGAGCGGTTTACTCACTTGTTCACTGAGTGGTTTATGTTTATTCCCCAAGAAGTTATGGTTTATAATCTGTTCTCTAAAAATAAACATTTAGCTGGAGCCGGGGAGGTTCTCATCTTGCAATGTTTTCAATGAAAAAAGGAGAAGTAGCCTTAAGGTAACAAATGACTCCATAAATTTGCAGTGATGGTGATGGTGTGTCTAAGTGGTTACTAGAGACTGGCTCTAGTCTGGGACTTATAGCAAGACAATGAAGAGAATGGATACAAAGAATTCAGTAATTAAGTATTTTTAAAGGATTTTTTTTTAAAGTGGGAATGCGGTCAATAAAGCCTCAAGGATGAATTCAAACAACTCACATCTTATTTCCTAAGAAGCCATCAGCTTGAAATCTGCAATACAAATGTATGTCTCTGCATCCATTCTCTCCTTCCTCTTCTTCCTATTACAAACAATCAACCTACTGCCTACTTATCAATGGCCAGTTCATCTACACAGAAAGTAAATGGGTCACAGAGTAGATCTTTTCAAAGGCTTAAATCCTTAGGTTATCCTTCTCCTCTCCCATCTATTTAGATTATTCCTACCAAGTAGGCTGTCAACACTGTCTAGTTGCAATACACCCCCATCCCACCTCTAAAACAAATATCCCCTAGACTTCTCATTACCTTCACAGCCAAACATTTTATAAAAGGAAAACGCTGCTAAATCCATAGATGAATAAAGTTTTAAGAGCTAATATAAATAGTTTTTAAATGACCACTAAGCAATAAGGACATACAGCCTCATATGCAAACCTAAGTCTGGGTCTCTGTCTATATGCTCTAAAACTAGTGCAGTCTCCAAGCACAAAGCACAGAATTGAAAAATCAAACTGCACAGAACTCTGTATTATTTCTTTTGTATAATGGTTTCCTTTAAGTAACTGTTTTAATTAAAATTAAAACATCCAATAGATTAACTAATTGTTAATACCTATTATCCTGAAGTCATTTTCCTAAGTACTAACCAGTTTCACAGAGGAATCCCAAAACACCTGAGTAGCTAGTACTTCCTCCCCTCCTTTTACAGATTATAGACAGAAGCTTAGGGATATTTATATAATCTGTTAAAAGTAATGCAATTGAACCGTAGAGCTGAACTGGGAAATAAGCCTAACTTCAAACTCCATGGTATACCTGTCTCAAAGTAAAATCACATTTTCATTAGGAAAGTATTTGACCTATTATAAAAGAGGCATAATTAAACATTAACAATCCTTTGCTCTGGCCCTGAAACAACCTTCTAGTTTTTCAGCCTACAAAATACATTTGTGGAAAACAAGCATAAGTCCATCCACTCCCATTAAAATGTTTACTATCATCAAAGTGTTAAAATGTTATTGGTTATAAAATGTTACTGGTTTGCTATGGATTTTTGCCTTTGGTACTGAGGTGTATGGTATTTCCGGGTGCTTTTAACTTCCCAAGTGGATAGTTAGTGGCCTGCGTCAGCAGCTTGGTAGAATAAAAAGGATGTATCTTGGGGACTACCTTCAGTTATTTAACTCACTTATTTCCAACAGGAAAAAAAATCTTCAAATGAATAAAAAAATGTTTTATCCACTGCTCAAGCTCATGTGTGACCTTCTCTGTTACTTACCTTTATAATAACATGGCTACAGATCAGATTTTCATTCAAATATTTTCAAGCTAAAATGGAAGTTAAAAGATAAAGAAGAGAAATGCAGGGTTTGTGTTACTTTCCCAAACTTGTCCATCAATGGCTCACTTTCTATTATGGTCAAGCCTTTAAAACACAGGCACCTTTCACATGGCAAAATAAAACAGCAGTACACATGTAGGTGGTTATCATTTAGCTGAATGGTCAACTTCCTGATTTACATGGAGTCGTGTAAATCCCATTTCCATTTTTTCCCATTTCCATTTTTTCTACTTTTTTTTTTCTCATTGTTTAGGGGTGTTCATAAGCTTGCAATTTCTTGGAAGTAAGAATAGTAATACATTCGACAGAGTACAATTACAATTATTTTGAATACATATATAAATCAAACAGTAATTAACAAGGGGAAAAATTACCTTTTGGATAATCTTCCAATAAGAGGTTGAAGTGACCTAATTGACAAAAGAAATCAGACTCCACTTTTCCTTCAGCTTTTAAGATTAGAGATTCGTAGCAGCGAACAGCCTAGAAAAAAAACACAAACATTTAAGAAAAAGACAAAACCCTAAAATGCATTTCCTTCCTGAGATTAGAAATCAATATATTTTATTTCTACCTCAGATACAGCCAAAGCATCAATCTTCTAAAATACCTACATGTTTATTAAAAGAGCCACTAATTATGGCATAAGTCCTTTTCCTATCTGTTAGATGGAAATATTTGCCAAAGAAGATAATGAAGGAGCACTTTGATAGCTTTATTCATTAGCTGTAAATCTAAATTTTTACTGTGGTCCGTGTTGATATAAACAAATATATCCAAAGATGGGAAGAACTTTATTGATTTATGTGAGAATTCACAGAATCTCCAGAGTAATAACAACTACCATTTATACTGAGGAGCTACTTTTTACCATAACCTTTACCCATTTAAACTACCATATAAACTGTCTTTCAATTATCTTAACAATACACTTCAAACCCACCAACTCTTAACTCTATTCCAAATTTTACCCCCACTCCAATACATGCATATGTTCTCACTCTTACTGCTTCTTCCCTGAAGAAAATCATGTTTTAAGGATATCATTCTTTTTTTGTAATCCAAGAGAGTACAGGGAAAAAAATGAATGATGGGAAGAAGAGAATTCTGGAGTTTGACAAATTCCAGCTGTCATTAGCTACAGGAGATCCTAGGGAACTTATCCTCTCTGATTTTCAGTTTTAATAACACTCAAAAGGGCTTATTAAAGAATTAAAATTAGAAGACTTCTCTTAAGGGTTCATCACAGTGCTTAGCACTTGGACTGCAGCCTACCAGGCTCCTCTGTCCATGGGATTTTCAGGCAAGAGTACTGGAGTGGGGTGCCACTGCATTCTCCGCTGTCTCCTTATAAAAGAGTCTGAATGCTACACTGACATCTCAGAAATTACTATAATTGGTAAGAGTGAAATTTCAAGATCCTCTTTATTTAAGTCACATATAATCTGATATAGCAGATGGTTAGAGTACGAAAATATAATTTACTTCTGTGTTTTTCATAATTTACTTTTGTGTTTTTAGTATCAATGAAATTTATAAAATTATAGGACTATGACAATTCTTAATTTTATACTAAATAAATTGACTTTTTAAAGCTAAAAATGGCATAAATAAAGCTAGTTATAGTCTTTGTTTTTTAAAATCTTAGTAAGATATTTAGAAACTTTTGCTACTCCTCTCTGATAATTTCTTATGGATGATTAGCATTAACTTTACAAGCAAATAAAGTTTCATGGTGAAAAAGGATTCAAGACATAAACATGAAGTTTTAATAGTCTAAGCAAAAAGATGGCAACGTTCTGTATGGCCTCTATCACCAAACATTGATACCACTACCATGATACTCTATTACCTATCTTCCACTTTCCAAAAAACAAAGGAACACATCTACAGTGAGTACTATACACAACTCTGATCATCACAAACCACACCAGGTAAAAATGAGAATGAACAACTCACATACCAATACACTTGGACTTGATGAAAGAGAGTCACAATAATTTCCAACAAAGCCAGCATGTACCTAAACCTACCAACTAAACGTTGACTGGTTGAAGATGATGCTGACAGAGGCAAATATCAAACGAAATGAAGATGAGCAAAAAGGCAGAATAAAGATTCCAAGCACCCGTGTCACCATTTCATGGTGAAATCTCATGAATTCATTTGAAGTATTTAAGGTAAACACTGACATTAGATACAGGCAAACAATTTTTTAAAAGCATTTAAAGGAAAGTAAAAAAATGGAGCAAGTTTCCAATACTACTAACTCAGAAAATAATCTAGAATGAAACAGTATTTTTATAATAAAAGTTTCAATAAAGGGCTAATTGTAAACACAGAAGATATGCAGTTAGTTTAGATTTAGAACAAAGTTCAGGCAAACTTCTATTAAGTAAAAATATTTGTTAAAGGGGTTACTTTTATATTTTCGCCTTAAAAAAATTTTTTTTTTAATGTGCACAAGTAAAATCATTCCCTTTCCTCTAGGATTCATAGTACTTTCAGTGTTCACTGTAAAGATACTCAGAAATTTTAATGAAAACCATTTTCCCCAGATCAGCATCATTCAATAGAGCATGTTCTGCAATGACAAAAATGTTCCATAACTTGTGCTGCCCAACATGGTAGCCATTAGACATACGTAGTTATCGAGCACTTGAAACATGACCAGTGCAAGACAAGCAAATTTTTAAATTATTCCATTTTAATTTGTATTTAAATTAGACACATGGCTACATATAGAGACATGGCTACATACACATGCATGGCTAATCGACAGTGTAGACTAGATAATTTTTAAAGCTTAAAAACAACTCATTCTCAACTCATATGCTAAACACTAAGAAAGCAAAAATTTCTTGTAAGTTATAGGTATATCTTGCACTAAGCGATGAGCAAAACCCTCCCTAAAAATCACTTTTAAATCCTGTAGTTGTTTATAGTTAGGCGCTTACATTCCTGTAATCTTTACTAATTACTAGAAAAAAAAATTGAGAAGGAAAACAAAGTTAATCATTAAATACTAGAATCAAAGGAGAGTAAAGATTCTCCCAGTCTTCCCAGGTGGCTCAGTGGTAAAGAATCTGCCTGCCAATACAGAGACGTGGGTTCAATCCCTGGGTCGGGAAGATCCACTGGAGGAGGAAGTGGAAACCCACTCCAGTATTCTTGCCTGGATAATCTCACAGAAAGAGGAGCTTGGTGAGCTATAGTCCATACGGTTACAAAAGAGTCGGACATGACTTAGCCACTAAAAAACAACAAAGATTCTCCCAGCTAAGCAGAAAGACTAGATGTCTTCCTCTCACTACAGTGCTATTATTCACAATGTTCAATGTAGTTTGTGCTTGGTAGCTGCTTTGCTTTTATTATTTGAAAAAAATCTCAGAATACTAATATTATCATTATCCTCTATTTCTAAACTTTGAAAGATTAGAGCTCATAAAAAAGACAAATAATTTGCCTTTTTATTTTAAGCATTAAAGTACTTTATGATAAGCTTGGTAAGTGCCTAGCTAAAATGAGTTGTTCCTATTTTAGAACTGTTAAGCAACATCTAAACAAACAATTTTTTTTCCAATCTGAAAGATTAGCTAAGTACCTGAACATACAAATGGTAGAGAAAACTAATGTACATTTAAATACCTCAATGGTTTTCTTTTTTTCTTTCTTTTTCATTCTTTCTTCTAGCATTTTTTGCATACTCAGTCATGTCTGAGTCTTTGGGGCCCCATGGACTGCAGTCCGCCAGGCTCCTCTGTCCATTGGATTCTCCAGGCAAGAATACTGGAGTGGGTTGCCATTTCCTTCTACAGGGGACCCCTCCACAGTCTCCTGCATTGGCAGGCAGACTCTTTACCACTGCACCACCTATCTCAACACAGCCCTAGTTCGGTGGTTCCTATTCTGAAGCCCTTCCTCTTCCATTTCCATCAGGTTCCCAGATGCTTACTGCCTCCCCCAACTGTAAGCTCCGTCAGGGCAAGGGCCATATCCCAACCCATGATCACATGATAGGGACTTAATAAATATTTCTTGAATTAATGATGCAATGTCATGTTATTCTTTTAGGTTCTCAAGTGACCTCTTCTTTGTCTTACATTTCCATTCCTTAATAGCTGCAAGTCAGGATGCTAAGAATTAATCTTAGTAGTTAGTTAAACTCATTCCCATTAAGATATAAATCACTGATATGTTAAATGAACCAATGGTTTTTAAATGAACCAAACTTTTAGGTTGAATATAATAAAAGCAAGCATACAGTCCTGCCCACAATTTCTAAAAGCAGACACAGATGTAAAAGACAATTTAGCAGCTGACTACATACAAAAGATTAAGGAACTGAAGCCAACTACAGGTCAATATGCCATCCATGAAATAGGGCTACTAAAAATGTATTCATGGTCCAAAATAATGAAGCACATTATATAGATCAACAACAATAATCAGCTCACCAGAGTCTGCTCTGACCAGATTTCTAAAATTATCTTTTAAGATCTGCATGCCACACTTTAACAGGTAGTTCCATCGTCTAGTCAAGGCTATGGTTTTTCCAGTGGTCATGTATGGATGTGAGAGTTGGACTGTGAAGAAAGCTGAGCACTGAAGAATCGATGCTTTTGAACTGTGGTGTTGGAGAAGACTCTTGAGAGTCCCTTGGACTGCAAGGAGATCCAACCAGTCCATTCTGAGGGAGATCAACCCTGGGATTTCTTTGGAAGGAATGATGCTAAAGCTGAAACTCCAGTACTTTGGCCACCTCATGCCAAGAGTTGACTCATTGGAAAAGACTCTGATGCTGGGAGGGGTTGGGGGCAGGAGGAGAAGGGGATGACAGAGGCTGAGATGGCTGGATGGCATCACGGACTCAATGGACGTGAGTCTGAATGAACTCCGGGAGTTGGTGATGGACAGGGAGGCCTGGCGTGCTGCGATTCATGGGGTCACAGAGAGTCGGAGACGACTGAGCGACTGAACTGAACATAAAGAAGGTTATAAGTGTGGTGAAAGACGGATAAACTATCATATGAAAATTATTTTAACTGAGTTGAGCTGAGGAGAATCATCAGGGATGCTTCAACTTTACTTAAATATTTTAAAAGCTGTCACTTAGGAGAAAAGATTAACTGCAGTCTGGATAGCTCCAGACATCAGACGAATGAATGGGTATAACTAACAAGCAAGTTTAATTCAGTTCAATCAGAAAGGAGTAACACTTAATGTACCAAAAATTAAATAGGCCACCGTTGGGGGCGTTTTTTTGGCCACACCATGTGGCTGTGGGATCCTAGTTCCCTAACCAGGGATCGAACCAGCACCGTCAGCAGTGAAGGCTCTGAGTCCTAACCACTGACTGCCAGGGAATCCCCTAAATGGGTCATCTTTCTTTGGCTCATATTAATGTAAAGAATTAAAGAATAAATTACTAAGGTTATCTTTGTGGGGATAAAAAGAAGACTTCTTACTTTGGATACAATTCTGCATTTTTTAAAGATGCCTTGGGCTTCTCGAATATAAGCACACAATGTGTAGTATCATATATAATACATACCAACAGACAGACATGTGTATATGTGAATGCATCTCTCTTGACTTACATCCATGATTGCGGTTTATTCACTTTGAATTTCCAGAATTTCTAAATACACTATCTTGAACTTCTCCCCCCAAACCATAAAAATGTCTGCTTCACTAATGCTTCTCAGAGTCTTCTCAGAAATCTGTCTCATAAATCAGAATTCTTCCCCTTCCCAGACACTCAGTGATGACTTTGCCCATTTTTAAAATACCTTAGGAATCTGAAAAGGTTGAAAGTACCTGAGTCTAAACCATTTTTTGAAATTTCAACACACCATATATAAACAAAGTTACACAATTAAAATGATAATCAAATATTATTGATTCTTAATGACATCTATTCTTGAACTTATATATCAGACTTTCATATTTCTTTTTAATTTCATTTACTATTTAAGTTAAAATTAACACATTACCAATTCTAAAGGGTATGTAGTAAGGTCTCCCATTCCTGATCCAAGCCACCCAGTCCCCTTTCCCTGAAGCAACAAGTGTAAAAACTTATTATATTCAAGATTATTTTGTGCAGATGCAAGCACGTATATTTTTCCAACTTTAGTGTTAATATTTAGATAATTTATATGAACAGTGTTTATATAAACTTGCTTCAGATTCTAGGTGTCCTTGATATCCTCTTTTCCTCTGTTAACAGAACCTCTAAATTCAACTAGACATATGCTAACACAGAATACTGGGGTCCCCAGTCATCGCTGTGGGTGTGGCCTGATAATTAAGTTCTGGCCAATGGGATCCCTAACTGGAAATTACCCAAGTGGTAGAAGCTACAAGCTGAGGCTAGAAAGTAGAAAAACAGGAGCCCAAGTTCCTGAAACAGTCTGAGCAGCCCAAAACTGATTGCCTCTGAGAACTCTTTTATACAAGAAATAAATAAGTATGCAGCCTTCTTTTCTCATTTGAAACAAACAACAAAAAGAAGCAGTCTAATGAAATAATCATTAACACATACCAACAGGATAAATGAAAATTAAAAGAAATCTAGTTAACTGTCACTTATACCTGACATTTTAAAGAAGATAAAAGAACTTACACATTTGTTACTCTACACTACCTCCCTCACTCCAACTTTCAATACATACCCATCTTTTGCATGAAAACAAAGTCAGTTAACCAAATTTAAGCATATCAACCTCGATTTTGAATTTCTCAGCCTCTGGACTCTACATTCAGTAAGAAAGCATCACTCAAGAAAATATCATAGCACCTTAATTAAGTACCATTCTTTACAAATAAACGATTGAAAATGCTTTGCTAATGCAAAACATTTTCACAGAACTACACTACTGAAATCAAACTAGATAATTTCGTACCTCAAGTGCTGATAACTAATATCTAAGCTCTTGATACGTACCATGCACTATTCTAAGCACTTTACATATACTTATTCATTTAATCCTCACAATTACTCTATAAGATAGGGAGACCCTACTTCACAGATAGGGAAACTGAGGCATAAAGTAAACCCTGTGCGTAAGGTCACAGAGCTAATAACTAGGAGAAGTTGGATTCAAACAGCAGAGTTCCAGAGCTTGCAGTAAGGTGTTAAATTCAGGCCATGCCTAGGACCTAAAGTCATCTGCAACAAAGAGGACCTGCATAAGCAGCTCTTCCTCTTAACACTCCAACACCCAGTTCCTTCTACAACTCTACCTTCACACCAAACAAAAGCAACACACGAGACCACTACTTCCTGCTCCCACCATCCCACAAGGAAAATTTAGCCTCAGTTCTTTACTATACTTTCTTACCTTGCCTTATTTTAAATCATATAAAAAGCAATCATATCCCCTCCTCCCCAAAAGACACACACACACACACACACACACACAACAGCAAAATAAAACAAAACAAAAAAATCAAGTTCCCATATTCAAAAGCCACCTGTGACACAAAAACACTACTGCTCCTATGTATAAATGACTATGTATGTATGTATGTGTGTGTGTGTGTGTACTAAGTTACGTCTGACTCTTTGTGACCCCACGGGAGCCCGCAGGCTCCTCCTTCTATGGGATTCTCCAGGCAAGAATATTGGAGTGGGTTGCCATGCCCTCCTCAAGATCTTCCTGATCCAAGGATCAAACCCGTGTCTTCTGCATTGGCAGGCAGGCTCTCTTTACCACTGAGTCACCTGGGAAGCCATGTGCCTTACACACATTTGCTAAAACAATAAATGCACATAAAAAGGAAGGCGTTACACTTCGCTGTGGGGTGGGGGCATGTATTACATTCATGATCATGAGCTGCACTGAAAATAATCAACCTTGAATTTTTAAACTTTTAATATGCAATAGGCACCTAGAAATTATTAAATAAATGAACAATCTCAAAACTAGAAAAACTACAACACAGTTAAGGACCTTCCCCAAAGATAAGTGTTT
This sequence comes from Ovis canadensis, assembly GCF_042477335.2. NCBI lineage: Eukaryota > Metazoa > Chordata > Mammalia > Artiodactyla > Bovidae > Ovis > Ovis canadensis. The sequence continues at coordinate 45,377,190 of NC_091727.1, read as the reverse complement.
TAAAGAAAAAAAAACTTCTAATCTATCAATATACTCTTTCAGACTTTGTTCTATGCATACAGTCGTGAATGCAGAACTTGCTGATATGAGGGCCAAACTGTATTAAGCCATTTTATCTAAGGGAATTGAGCATCTATGGATTCTGGTATCTGTGGGGGTCCTGAAACCAATCCCCCTCGGATATGGAGGGATGACTGTATATGCAAACAGTACAAATCTTCGTATGCAGTTTATAAACTATTTCTTTCATTCTATATATCACTGTTTACTGTGTCAAAGTGGATAGATTTACACCAAAATTATCTTCACATCATTTTAATAATGGTTAAACCGTAATTTGTATCTAGAGTATCTGGCTGTTAATCAAGTTTTTACTATTATCATTAACCAATGAATGTAATTTGGCCTATTTATATTTTTTCAAAGTAAGTTCCTCACAGTTGAATGAAAAGTACAATTGAAGCTTCTGATAGCTGCACGAACAAAACTAAACCAAAATAATGTTCCACAAGCAGTGCTCATTTTCAGTTCTCTAATGATTTTTCCAAATATTTATTGGCTAAAGTTATTACTTCTTTCATGAAGTATCAGTTTACTGATTATACACACACACATTTACTGGATTATAAACAGCTTTCTCCTAAATGATGTCAGGTGCTATTCATATATAAGATTCTTATATAATGCTATTATAGAATGAATACCTCTTCCCAGTTTGCACTTACCAATAAACTTTTTACAGTTTTTAAGGTAAAAGGTTCCCTATTTTCTCAAAACCAACGACCACTTCTTTTACAGTATGTTATGTTCAGAATCAGAAATCTCAGCCCCTGGCCTAATGAACATTCACCAATATTTTCTTCTAATGAAAAGAAAGAACCTAATTACATCTTTTTTTCCTGTATAATTTTGTACTGACACAGCAGGATTCAAGATCTGTAATTCCCCCATTTCTCATGAACTAAAAAACTTAACATACACATAACAGCTCTGTTTCTATGGTTTATATTCTACATCCAAAGCTTTCAAACAAATGTACTAGGAATGGGTAATAGGACTGCTAAGACAGAGACGACCTCAGCCTCTGGGGCTGAGGGGAAAAAAAAAAAAAAAAAAAGCCAAAGTACCAAAGCAGCCTGAATCTCTCAGCCAGAGAGCCCTTCTTTATGTACCAGCTCCAATCCTGAAAGTGAAAGTCACTCAGTCTTGTAGGACTCTTTGTGACCCCAAGGACTGTAGCCTGCCAGGCTCCTCTGTCCATGAATTCTCCAGGCAACAACACTGGAGTGAATTCCCTTCTCCAGGGGATTTTCCCAATCCAGGGATCGAACCCAGGTCTCCTGCACTGCAGGCAGATTCTTTACTGACTAAGCCACCAGGGAAGCCCATAGCCAATCTTAAGTGCCTTCAAGAGTTTCTCCTGGTTATCAGTACAAACTATCATTTAGAAAATACTGGGGAAAACTTGATATGACTCTGTGATCCACAAAATGAAAGAATGAGCAATAGTGCAAAATACAACCAAATTATGTGCTGATTAAAAAAGATCAAGGGGCAAATAGTTGAATTATCCATTCCTTAGATAAGTCAAAAGGGCTGACGTCAACTAAACCACTAGAAGATAACCCCACTCTATCCTACCATAACTATAAATTTTTTCAATGAGTCAAAAGGCTTTTGGCTCAGGAACTTAAAGGAACTGAAATAAAGGATCGAGCCAATTCAAGTATTTTCCCTAACTAGTGGCTCTTTTAACAATCTGTTTCACTAAAAAGTTCATCTGAAAAACCAGTCCTGAAAGAATATTTTCCCCCAAAACTGAATTTAAAAGTAAACCGGCTTAACACTAAACAACCACATAAAATATTTTTATATAAACTATGAAAACTGACTTCCAAAATACTATTTCAAATTAGCTTAAGTTTCTAATAAGCTCATATTAAATTTCTATTTTAAATCAGTGAAATAAATATCAGCCCACTTGTCTATGAGAAACCTAATGTCTAGCTTCCCCACACAAGACATACACTTCAATTACTGGAATGACATACTTCTAGACATCTCAATCTTTCATTCTGTATGGAATTTTGAGATTTAATTTCTTAAGTCTTTGAACTTCTGCTTCTTTCCAAGATGCAGTGAAACAAACCAAATTTATTTCTGAATGAAATAACTAAAAAACTAGACTAACTAAATGAAAAACAGGTTTTCACCCAGTGAATATCAAAGAACAATGACAACAGTCCTTGAGAAGGGAAAACAAATGTGAGCCTAAAATTATCTCAAAGCTTACTGCTTTTCAGGTTGTAGCACAGCTATGAGAAGTTTTCTTGCCCAAATCAATCATTCTAGAACAAAGTGGAACATCATCTTTACAGTTACTGAAAAGAAGGTAAATTTGTCCATCTACAATTCTATACTCAGTAAAAATACCTTTCAAACAAAGAAAATGAAAATATACTTATTCACACATACAAAAAAAACTGAGGAAAGAATATTAAGTCTTTGAAATGCTTTCTTCCTTAATTCTCAGGTGGAATCAAAATTAAACCAGAAATAAAACTTTATACATGACGCAGACAGAAGAGCAAAAGAAACAATAGCTGCACAACTAACTATGAAGGACAGTTTTCTTATTTTTTAATGTCTTAAAACAAAACTGACCCTAAAACTCTACTTGGGGGGATAAAAACACTCCTAAAAGTAATAAGCGAGTTCAGGAAGGTCACAGAACGCAAGATCAACATACAAAAAATAAATTAGGTCAGCTGGTAAAGAATCCACCTGCAGTGCAGGAGACCCTAGTTGGATTCTTGGATGGGGAAGAGCCCCTGGAGAAGGGATGGGCTACGCACTCCAGTATTCTTGGCCTTCAGTATTCTTGGCCTTCCCTGGTGGCTTAGATGGTAAAGAATCTGCCTGCAATGTGGGAGACCTCGGTTCAGTTCCTAGGTTGGGAAGATCCCCTGGAGGAGGGCATGGCAACCCACTCCAGTATTCTTGCCCAGAGTATTCCATGGACAGAGAAGCCTGGCAGGCTTCAGTCCATAGGGTCACAAAGAGACGGACTTGACTGAGCGACTAAGCACAATGATGAATTAGAAATAAAAAAAATTTAAGACCATTTATAGTAGTTCTAAAAACATGGTAATATGTAGATATAATTCTAACAAAGTATGTGGAGCACAATATGTATGCTGAAAACTACAAAACACTGATGAGTTCAGTTCAGTTCAGTTGCTCAGTCATGTCCGACTCTGTGCAACCCCATGGACCGCAGCAAACAGGCCTCCCTGTCCATCACCAACTCCCGGAATTCACTCAAACTCATGTCCATTGAGTCAGTGATGCCATCCAACCATCTCATCCTCTGTCATCCCCTTCTCCTCCTCCCTTCAATCTTTCCCAGCATCAGGGTCTTTTCAAATGAGTCAGTTCTTCGCATCAAAGCGGCCAAAGTATTGGAGTTTCAGCTTTAGCATCAGTCATTCGAATGAACACCCAGGACTGATCTCCTTTAGAATGGATTGGTTGGATCTCCTTGCAGTCCAAGGGACTCTCAAGAGTCTTTTCCAACATCACAGTTCAAAAGCATCAATTCTTCGGTGCTCAGCTTTCTTCACAGTCCAAATCTCACATCCATACATGACCACTGGAAAAGCCATAGCCTTGACTAGACGGACCTTAGTCGGCAAAGTAATGTCTCTGCTTTTGAATATGCTATCTAGGTTGGGCATAACTTTTCTTCCAAGGCGTAAGCGTCCTTTAATTTCATGGCTGCAGTCACCATCCACAGTGATTTTGGAGCCCCCAAAAATAAAGTCTGACACTGTTTCCACCGTTTGCCCATTTATTTCCCATGAAGTGATGGGACCAGATGCCACGATCTTCATTTTCTGAATGTTGAGCTTTAAGCCAACTTTTTCACTCTCCTCTTTTACTTTCATCAAGAAGCTTTTTAGCTCCTCTTCACTTTCTGCCATAAGGGTGGTGTCATCTGCATATCTGAGGTTATTCATATTTTCTCCAGGCAATCTTGATTCCAGCTTGTGCTTCTTCCAGCCCAGCGTTTCTCATGATGTACTCTGCATAGAAGCTACATAAGCAGGGTGACAATATACAGCCTTGACGTACTCCTTTTCCTATTTGGAACCAGTCTGTTGTTCCATGTCCAGTTCTAACTGTTGCTTCCTGACCTGCATATAGGTTTCTCAAGAGGCAGGTCAGGTGGTCTGGTATTCCTATCTCTTTCAGAATTTTCCACAGTTTCCTGTGATCCACACAGTCAGAGGCTTTGGCATAGTCAATAAAGCAGAAATAGATGTTTTTCTGGAACTCTCTTGCTTTTTCAATGATCCAGCGGATGTTGGCAATTTGATCTCTGGTTCCTCTGCCTTTTCTAAAACCAGCTTGAACATCTGTATGTTCACGGTTCACGTATTGCTGAAGCCTGGCTTGGATAATTTTGAGCATTACTTTACTACCATGTGAGATGAGTGAAAATTGTGCGGTAGTCTGAGCATTCTTTGGCATTGCCTTTCTTTGGGATTGGAATGAAAACTGCCCTTTTCCAGTTCTGTGGCCACTGCTGAGTTTTCCAAATTTGCTGGCACATTGAGTGCAGCACTTTCACAGCATCACCTTTCAGGATTTGAAAGAGCTCAACTGGAATTCCATCACCTCCAGTAGCTTGGTTCGTAGTGATGCTTCCTAAGGCCCACTTAACTTCACATTCCAGGATGTCTGGCTCTAGGTGATTAGATCCCACAAATTTATCCACCTTATAACTGGAAGTTTGTACATTTTGACCAACATCCCAGGCCCCCCCCCAGCAAACCAATCTACACTCTGCTTGTGCGTTTTTTGACATTTTTGGATTTCACATATAGCAAGATCTAACAGTATTTGTCTTTCTCTGTCTGACTCAATTCACTTAGCATAATGCCCTCAAAGTTCATGACATTTTTTTGAGATAAAATTGATGTATAATATTAAAGTTACAGGTGTACAACATCAGTGATTCACAATTTTAAAGGCTATAATCCATTTATAGTTATTATAAAATATTGGCTAAATTCCCTGGGTTGTACAATATATCCTTCAGCGCTCAGTCATGTCCGACTCTTTGCGACCCCATGAATCGCAGCGTGTCAGGCCTCCCTGTCCATCACCAACTCCCGGAGTCCACTCAGACTCGCGTCCATCGAGTCAGTGATGCCATCCAGCCATCTTATCCTCTGTTGTCCCCTTCTTCTCCTGCCCCCCATCCCTCCCAGCATCAAAGTCTTTGCCAATGAGTCAACTCTTCACATGAGGTGGCCAAAGTACTGGAGTTTCAGCTTTAGCATCATTCCTTCCAAAGAAATCCCAGGGTTGATCTCCTTCAGAATGGACTGGTTGGATCTCCTTGCAATCCAAGGGACTCTCAAGAGTCTTCTCCAACACCACAGTTCAAAAGCATCAATTCTTCGGTGCTCAGCCTTCTTCACAGTCCAACTCTCACATCCATACATGACCACAGGAAAAACCATAGCCTTGACGAGACGGACCTTAGTCGGCAAAGTAATGTCTCTGCTTTTGAATATGCTATCTAGGTTGGTCATAATTTTTCTTCCAAGGAGTAAGCGTCTTTTAACTTCATGGCTGTAATCACCATCTGCAGTGATTTTGGAGCCCAAAAAAATAAAGTCTGCCACTGTTTCCACTGTTTCCCCATCTATTATTTCCCATGGAGTGATGGGACCGGATGCCATGATCTTCGTTTTCTGAATGTTGAGCTTTAAGCCAACTTTTTCACTCTCCTCTTTCACTTTCATCAAGAGGCTTTTTAGTTCCTCTTCACTTTTTGCCTTAAGGGTGGTGTCATCTGCATATCTGAGGTTATTGATATTTCTCCCAGCAATCTTGATTCCAGCTTGTGTTTCTTCCAGTCCAGTGTTTCTCATGATGTACTCTACACAGAAGTGAAATAAGCAGGGTGACAATATACAGCCTTGATGTACTCCTTTTCCTATTTGGAACCAGTCTGTTGTTCCATGTCCAGTTCTAACTGTTGCTTCCTGACCTGCATACAGATTTCTCAAGAGGCAGGTTAGGTGGTCTGGTATTCCCATCTCTTTCAGAATTTTCCACAGTTTAAAGTTCATGAAAATTTTAAAGTGTGACAATACCACATGTTAATGAGGATACAGAACAGCTAGTGAAAATGCAAAATGGTACAGTCACTCTAGAACACAGTTGACAAGTAAAGTTGTCAACAGTTGATTAAGTATTAAGTAAAACATATATTTATCACAAGACCCAACTATTACACTTCTAAGTACTTACTCTAAAGAAGGAAAAACTACCATTCATACCAAAATCTATATATGATGTTTATATTAGGTTTATTCATTATCAATGAAACTGGAAACAAATATTCAACAAATGAATGGATAAACTGTGGTACATCTATATTACAGAATTCTGTTTAGCAATATAAAAGAATGAATTAATTGATACAGCATGGATGAACCTCACAGGTATTAAGCTGAGTAAAGAAGTCAGTCTCAAAAGACCACATTGTGCATATATTTGTCAAAACTCATTGAACACAACACTGTAAATCAGCAATACTTCAATAAAATATTGTTCTCAAAAACTCAAACACCTATAAGAAGTGAAATTAAACAGATGCAAATTATACCATAACAAAGTTTATTTTTAAACTGTTTAAAAGTAAAAAACAGTAACAATGTATTGTGGGGGTTTATAACATGTAGAAGCAAAATGTATGACATTAATACAAGAGACTAGGATGGAAGAAAAGGAAGCACATTCTTTTAAGTTCAGTACTATGCATGACATGGTATAATTTGAAGGTAGGTATGCTGTGATTAGCTACAATTAAAAATTTTTAAATTACTACAACTGATAAGTATAATATTCAAGCTCAATATACAACTTACATTCCTATGTACCAACAATGTTGGAATTTGGGGGGAAAAATTTTAATGCCATTTCCAGTAATACCTCCCAGGCTTCCCTGGTGGCTCAATGGTAAAGAATCTATCTGCCTGCCAATGCAGCAGAGACAGATTCGATTCCTGGTCCAGAAAGATCCCACATGCCACTGGTCAGCTAAGCCTGGGCACCGCAACTACTGAGCCTGTGCTCTAGAGCCCAGGAGCCGCAACAACTGAATCCACATGTTGCAATCGCTGAAGCCCACGTGCCTAGAACCCGCGTTCTGCAGCAAAGAAGCCACCACAGTAAGAAGCCTGCACGCTGCAATTAGAGAGTAGCCCCTGCTCTCTGCAACTAGAGAAAAACCCTCGCAGCAATGAAGAGCCAGCACAATCAAATAAACAATTAAAAAAAAAAATAGTACCTCCTCCTAAAATGAAGTGCTTAAGATTTAAATCTAACAAAATACATATAGGATCCATGTGTAGAAAAATCACAAAATGTTGATGAAAGAAATCAAAGGATATCTAAAGAATATCTATATCAGAGAGAAATAACATGCTCACAAAATAGAAAACATTAATAAATCAATTCTCCCTAATTCAAGGCTGCTGCTGCTAAGTCGCTTCAGTCGTGTCCAACTCTGTGCGATTCCATAGATGGCAGCCCACCAGGCTCCCCCGTCCCTGGGATTCTCCAGGCAAGAACACTGGAGTGGGTTGCCACTGCCTTCTCCGTAATTCTAGGCAACCCCAATCAAAATCCCAGAAAGTTTTGGATATACCAACAAGCTAATCTACAAATTTTATGAAAAGAAAAGGAATCAGGACAGTCAAAATAATGCTGAAAAAGAGCAAGTCAGAGGATTCATATTACCCAATTTCAAGGTAATAAAGCAAGCAACAATAATCAAGACAGTGTGGTATTGAGGAAAGAACAGAGACCAATGGAACAAAATCGAAAACTCAGACCTATACAAATAAAGGCAACTGCTTTTGACAAGATACAAAGATAATTCAATAGAAAGGGAATTGTCTTTTCCAACAAAAGGTTGTGGAAAAATGGGACGCCCAGTTGCAAAATAACAACAAAACCTCAACACATACTTAATAAGGTGAAATAAGAACATTTTGAATATATCAGATGCATATGAAGAAAACAAAAATGATCTCTAATGTCAGATTCAGAAAGAAATGAAAAGCAAAATGTTAAAACATGTGGGTGACAACTTTAATAATACTTTGTGTTTAAAACATGTCCAGAATTAATATATTCAACAACAGTGGAATGAAGGAGACTAAGAATTTTGCATCGCTCAAGAAAAAAGAGCATCTATTAGTTAGGCTTTAATAGCTTACCCATGGACCAGCTGGTAAAGAATCCACCTGCAGTGCAAGAGACACAGGAGATGAGAGCTTGACCGCTGGGCTGGGGAGATCCCCTGGAGGAGGACATGGCAGCCCACTCCAGTATTCTTTCCTGGAGAATCCCATGGACAGAGGAGCCTGATGGGCTACAGTCCACAGGGTCACAAAGAGTAGACTTTAATAAGTAAAAAAATGCATGCTATAACCCCTAAGGCAGCAGTTCTCATTAAAGTGTGGTTCACAGACAACTGGGAGTCTCCTAAACACTTCTGGGAGGTCTGCTAATGTAAAATTATTTTCATTATAATACTAAAGATATTTTTTTTTAACTCTATTGACATGCATACTAATGATGGAAAAAGTAACGGTGAGTAAACCTGTTTCAGGAAAGGAGACCCTTTCCAGGGCCCAAATGGGGCTCTTGTCTAACACTCAGAAATGAATTGTCAGAGAAGACACACGTGCTGACAAAGCAAGAGATTTTATTGGAAAGGGGTGCCCGGGTGGAGAGCAGTAGGGTAAGGGAACCCAGCAGAACTGCTCTGCCACATGGCTCTCGGTCTCTGGTTTTACGGTGATGGGGTTCATTTCTGGGTTGTCTCAGGCCAATCCTTCCCACTCAGAGTCCTTCCTGGTGGCACACACATTGCTCAGTCAAGATGGATGGCAGCCAGACAGATTCTAGGAGGTGGTCAGATATGTGGTGTCTCCTTTTGACCTTTCCCAAACTCTTCCAGTTAGTGGTTGCTTATTAGTTCCAATTTCTTACCAGGACCTCCTATCCTAAAACAACTCATGCAAATGGTTACTATGTTGCCTGGTCAGGCTGGGCAGTTTCAGTCAGTGTGCTTCCCCTAACAAAACTACTGGCACCTCTGCAGGAGTCAAGGCAGACACACCAAACTTAACTTGAAATTACATACTCTTCACCATCAAGCACTTACAGGGTTTTTTAAACAGGAGTTTCATATAAATATTCTTGATGAAGCAGTAAAAATCATTTCATTAAATGTCACCCCTTGAGCACACATTGTTTTTAATAATCTGGGTTGGCAAAAAGCATTCTCCATATTGAAATACAATGGCTACATTGACTGGTAAGTACATGAGTGACTGTTTCAGTCGTAAACTGAACTAGCCTTTTTTTCATGCAACACCATCTTTTACTCAAAAGAATGAGTGACAAACTATGTTTACTCAGACTTAAGTACTGGAAGACATTTTCTCAAAAATGAATGAAAAGAGTCTGTCATTTCAGGAAAAGCAACAAACAGTAATTTGTTGCCAATGATCAAACTTGAGATTTCAAACAAAAATCAGAATTTTGGAAAACTTTAATCTACCTCCACAGAGAACTTGACAGCTCCCCAAAACTGCAAATGTTTTTCTGATGAGATTAGTGTAATATTAATGAATACAGTTTTTCAATATTTTATAATAAAATGTGTTGACTTTTGTAATAATTGGAAGTGCTCTCCTTTTTCTTCCTTCATGCTCACTGAACTGCTCCCAAGCAAAATGTTACCATTTGTGATTCTCTAGTCAAGGCTATGGTTTTTCCAGTGGTCATGTATGGATGTGAGAGTTGGACTGTGAAGAAAGCTGAGCACTGAAGAGTTGCTGCTTTTGAACTGTGGTGTTGGAGAAGACTCTTGAGAGTTCCTTGCACTGCAAGGAGATCCAACCAGTCCATCCTAAAGGAGATCAGTCCTGGGTGTTCATTGGAAGGACTGATGCTGAAGCTGAAATCCAATACTTTGGCCACCTCATGTGAAGAGTTGACTCATCGGAAAAGACCTGATGCTGGGAGGGATTGGGGGCAGGAGGAGAAGGGGACGACAGAGGATGAGATGGCTGGATGGCATCACCGACTCGATGGACACGAATTTGAGTGAACTCCGGGAGTTGGTGATGGACAGGGAGGCCTGGCGTGCTGCGATTCATGGGGTTGCAAAGAGTCAGACACAACTGAGTGAGTGAACTGAACTGAACTGAATTCACTAACATGTCCTCCCTACTATTCAGGGGCTACAATGTCATTTCAGTATCTATCAAATATAAAACAAATCTTAAAATGTAAGACAGGGAGAAAGGCAGTATGGTATATTCTAAGTAATATCTTACTGAGTAAAAAGGTCAACCAAACTCTTTCACCTCTTTGGACAAATCTGGCCCTGGGTTCTTTTACTTCTAAAATCTGATAAAGGTGGAATGTCAATTGTGTTACCAGCAACACTGATTATGGTAAATGTTACCCAACTGATGAAATAAATCTAGAGTGAGAATACCGAAAATGAACTATAAATATCCAGTAGAATGCCAAAGCTTTGAGAATCCCTCAGAATATAGCGACTCTTTTAGTTGGGCATGTTTCTACAGAAACTGCCCGGAGAGTATGCCCATAAAATTTAGAAAACATACTGGTTCCTATTTGGGATGGAGATGTGGAGGTATGTGTGTGTGGTGTGGTGTGTGAGTGTATGTACTAAACCAGGTGTGGAGGACTGAACAGAAGATGACCTTATGTGGTGTCATTCATTAACACATTACTGGTTTTCGAGAAGTGCTAAAACAGAGACAAACTTGACACTAAAATTTCCTAAACACACTTGGTCCACAGAACTCATTTGTTGTGAAAAACCAATTAAAATTTAGTGGGATAAAAGTGTTCCATGGAATGAAAGTAGAAAGCCCTGAACTAGAGCATGCATTAACCATAAATTAAATGCATGGCCTCAAAACTAAAAATATTTGTGTTTGCATTAAGGACACTGATTCTATGTGACACCTGATCTAAATTATCTCACTCTTACACCATTCCTTACTCCCTTTCATGGCACCTTACTCTATACTTCACATATCAGCCAATTAAAGCAAAAAGGCATTCCTAGGTTAAAGATAAATGAAGACTTGTCCTTTATTCTACATAAGCAGATTTAAAACAAACACAAAATCAAAACTACAAATCTGTTAAGGATTTCTTCTAATGGCAAAAACAGAATAAAGGGGATTATATTTACTCTGCTATTTTAATAAACCAAGCAAAATATGTGAAACAATGTCTTTGGATACTGGACAACAAGCAATGCACGGCAGTGATCCCTTAGAGAGGAGAGGGACTTCTCTGGTGGTCCAGGGGTTACAACTCCACACTTCCAGTGCAGTGGGCCTGGGTTCGATCCCTGGTCAGAGAACTAAGATCCTACGTATCACAAGGCATGCCCCCCCCCTCCAAAAAAAGAAGCCTCCTTTACCTTAGAGAGAAGAAACAAATAAGGTAACTCCGATAATTGCCCCCAGTTTACTCTTTGGACTGAGTTGCCATGTAAAGGCAAAAGGGTAGAGAAATGCAGGCAAATCACAATCTCCCAGAGTTAAAAACAAGGGAGCTTGGAATTTGGGTAGGTCAAGGCAACAAGTATACACAAGGTAAGAAATAAGAGAGAAGAAAGGGCTCCAGAGATCTGTACAGGTTTCCCCTTGGGTCCTCAGATGAGTAGCACTGAGCATAGAAAGATGAAAAAATTGCCCTAGAAGCACCTGAAACAAACAAGTGGAAAAATCTGACTCGAACAGTGCCAAAAATAGTTACTGTTCCCACAAATCAGAGTGAAAAAACTTCACGAAACAAGAAGCATTCGGAAGAGTCCTTAGAAGAGTATCACCTCAATAGTTGAACAAAATTGGCCCAAGACTAAAGGCTGCTCTGTTACCAGCTAACATAGTGTACAAGCAAGCCTCAAAATGATCAAACTAGTTCCAACTAGCTTAACTGCATACCAGAACAAAGTTCACAACTAATAATAATATCCAGACACTAGCAAGGTAACTATCCAGACACAATGCAGTCAAGAAATTATAACCCATAAAGAGAAAAACCAATCAAATAAAAATTAGTCACACCAGTCAGAATAGCCATCATTTAAGAAGTCTATAGATAGCAAATGCTGGAGAGGGTGTGGAGAAATGGGAACCCTCCTATACTGTTGGTGGGAATGTAAGTTGGTGCAGCCACTATGGAGAACAATATGGAAATCTAGATCTACATAAAGGAAGATGAATGGAAATAGTAAATATGTGACTAAACTATAACTTTTTCATGTTTAATTAAATCTCATTAAATGATAACTGTTTATGAGCAAAAATAACAATGTACAGGGGCTGTTAACAAATACAGAAGTAAAATGAATGACAACAATAACACAAAGTTCATGAAAAGTGAAATGGAAGTGTACCTTACTAAGTTTCTTATAGTATTAATGAAAAAGTATATTACTACTTGAATGTAGGCTGTTTACCTGAAGCAAACATGTATGCTTTAAATCCGAAACTACTTAAAAAACAGGCTGATTAGCTAAAATAAGCTACACGCCCCCCAAAAAAGAATCATAAAAACTATTCATCCCATCCATTAATCCAATAAAAGGCAGAAACACAGGAAGAAAAAGAGAACAGAAAAAAAACAAAGAGCAAGATTATATACTCAAACCTAGCCATATCAGTAATCTCATTAAACGCAAATAGTTGAAACATCTGAATTATAGCTGCTGGTTGCAAGACAAATGGCACACAGTAACTTCCCTGCTACTCCCTTATAAACCCAAACATCTAAAAAATTATTCAATTAACACCACTAAAAGAACTCCAAAAGCTTTAAAGAAGGCAGCAGCCTGTCTATGGACCTTAGGATTTGAGGAAAGAGAACACAAATTCCCTGGGTTTTCCTTTTTTTTTCTCCCATGTATCCTGCTAAAGACATGCAACCAAGAACCAACAGGCATGGAAGAAAAGGAAGAAAATCACAACTGGTGCACAAGCAGGCAGGCCAATTCTCCCTCAGCACCAACTAGGAAGCCCCAGACCATCCCAAGCCCACCCTTACTCCCCAACCCCCCTCGCCACCCACAACCACATACTGGTGGGGGCCTCATACATCTCCAGAGGCAACAAAACCCATGGCCAATCCAACTTCTGCTCCACAACCAAGAAACCAACAGATAATCTGATCCACCTGCAGCAGCAGATCCATATCAAGACTAAAGAACTTCCAAAACTCAACATTTAAAAAAGAATCCAAGAAGAAAATGGGCAAAAGATGTAAACAGACATTTTTACCAAAGGGATATAGAGATGGCAAATAAGCACATGAAAAAATACTCAACTTTTTTGACTACGAGAGAACGCAAACTAAAATCCCAATGAGTTATCACTATACATCTACCAAAATAACTTTTTTAAAAAACAGTGATGACACCAAATGCTGGTAAAACTGGACTGCTCATACATTACTGATGGTAATGTAAACTGGCATAGACACTCTGGAAAAGAGTTTGGCAGTTCCTTTAAAATCTAAAAATGGATTTACCACTCAACTAGTGATTACACTCTTAAATATTTATCCCAGAGAAATGAAAATTTATTTTCACACAGAAATGTAAATGCAAATGCTCAGAACAGTTTATTTGTAATAGCCAAAAACTGGAAACTAAACAATGTCCTTCAATGGGGGAATGGTTAAACAAATTCTGGTACATCCATACTATGGAACACTACTCAGAAAGGAAAAAAAAAAAAAAGGAAGACTACTCACATACAAACTATTTGAATGAACAACAAATAAACTACACATCTCAAAAGGATGCATGCTACCTGATTCTATTTATAAAATAGTCATGAATAATGATTTCCAAGAGTTAGGGATGGGGGGGGGGGGGGGGCTGGTATAGCTACAAAGAAGTGGCACAGTGGAGTCTTGTGATGGAGTAAAAATCTTGGCCGTATACACATGATTAGACTGCAGAGGTACACATACACAGAAATGAATACACACACACACATCTGGTGAAATGTGAATAAACTCTATAGTCAATTTCCTGGTCTTAGTAGTCACACAAGAGTTATTAACACTGAGGGGGATTAGGTGATTGATAGGTACACAGGACTTCCCCTGTATTTACTTTCCTACAAAGTAGTAATTATTTCAAAATAAAGTTTTAGAAAAAAGTTTTAAAAGTAAAGATCATTAGTTGGATATGAAAGTAAGACCCAACTACATGCTACCCATAAACAAAGTTTTCTTTAAAGACACCAATAGGTTAAAAGTAAAAAGATCAAAAAAGATAATACCATGCGGACACTAAACAAAGAAAACTATAGAAACATTAAAATCAAAGTGGATTTCACAGAAAAATCTCAGACCAGGAATTAAGAGAGGGTCATTTCATAAAGATAAAAAGATTAGTCCACCAGGAGGCTATAACAGTCTCAAACATTTACCCACCTAACAATAGAGCTTTGAACTATATTAACCAAAAATGATAGAACTGAAAGGAAAAAAAGACAAAACTACAATTATAGTCAGTGAACTCAATCCTTTTTCAAAGACTGATAGAAGACTAACAATTATAAGCATTAACTCAAGAGACATTGCAGGTTCAGTTCCAGAACACCACAATACAGCAAGTATCACAATTAATCAAGTCACACAAATTTTTTGGTTTCCCAAGTGCAAGTAAAGTTATGCTTATATTATATATACTGTAGTCTATTAAGTGTGCAACAGCATTATGACAAAAAAATGTACATACCTTATTTTAAAATACAAAACAAAGACCATTCAATAGTAACATGCAAGATCAATGATCACCGAACACCATAACACAGTTAATGATGAACAGGCTTGAACTAGTCCAGGAATTACCCATCTGAGACAGTGACACGAAGGGAGCAAGTGTCGCTAGAAAATGGGGCTCACAGACTTGCTTGATGCGCGGTTGCCACAAACGTCAATTTGCAAAATACATAATATCTGCAGAGCTGACAACAAAACAAGATATCCCTGTAACCCTGTAGTAGGGTAGAGAAGACTTGAGAAATGCAATCAACCAAATTGACTTAATTGACATTTTTGCCATAGAACATATTCTTTTCAAGTGCACAGAGACCATTCAGCAATGTAGATCATATTCTAGACTATAAAACGACTTTCAAAATTTTTGAAAGCAGTCAAATCATACAAAGCATATTCTCTGGCCAAACTAGATTTAAATCAGTAGTATGTGGAAAATCCCCAAATATCCAGATACTAATACCCTGGGCACCTTTCTTTAAAAATCCTTGGGTCAAGGCAGAAATCAAAAGGCAAATTTGAAAATATTTTTAAGAAAATATAAATGAAAACACAACACACCGAAATCTGTGGAATGGAGCTAAAGTACCACATTAATAAATGGAAAAGAGACAAATCTTGCATAAGATTCCCAAATAATTTATGTAGATCCTCTACCCTCAAAAGGAGGGAGGAGTAAAACTTTTGATACGATATGATAAAAATGTTACTTTACTTCTGTATCTTCTTCTGAAAATCCCATAAACCCAGTCTAATCATGAGGAAAACATCAGGCATATACCAATAGAGGGGCATCCTACAACATACCTGACTGACCACTACTCCGCAAAACTAAGGTCAACAAAAAACAAGAAACGTCTGAAAATTCCCTGGTGGTCCAGGAGTTAGGATCTGGCACTGTCACTGCCAGGAGCCCAGGTGTGATCCCAGTCAGGGAACTAAGATCCTGCAAGCCACACACTGTGACCAAAAAAAGAAAGAAAGGGAGGAAGGGAGAGTCTAAGAAAATGTCACAGCCAAGAGAAGCCTACAGACATGACAACTAAATACAATATGGTATCCTGGATGGAATTCTGGAACCAGAAAAGGACATCGCTAAGTTGTGTCTGACTCTTTGCAACCCCAAGGACTATAGCCTGCCAGGCTCCTCTGTTCATGGCGTCTCCCAGGCTACTGGAGTGGGTTGCAATTTCCTTCTCCAGGGAACCTTCCCAATCCAGGGATCAAACCCAAGTCTCCCGCATTGCAGGCAGATTCTTTACCACTGAGCCATCAAGGAAGCCTAAAGAAATTACATAAACTAATAATGTATCAGTATAGGTTTATTAATACACTAATAAGGGAAACTGCAAGAATTCATTGTACTATTAATTTACCTGTAAATCTAAAACTGTTTTATAAAAATGAACTCTACTAAGGAAAAATTACCCTGCACCTAAGAAGACTTCGATTCTCCCTGCCCAGAGTAGTTTCTCCTTTTTATCTGTCAGAGTATTTATTTGTACTGTTCAAGACATACCTTTCTTAGAGTTACATGTATTATAACAAAGAATCACACATTTTTATGAACTGTCACCCCCCCCTTTTCCCTCCACCTAAATATATTGCCTTTCTTCTAATATGTAAATAGAATTTTAATGGTTAACTTAGAATTTTGAGATACTTTACAACTGTGATTTCTTTAAAATCATTCTAGCTTATTAAGTTCACACTGATAATTCAAGTACATAAAAACCGTACAAACACAAAATGAAATTTGACTTATATACTATTATACAAGTTAGTGTTTTTCAAACTGGGATATATGTATTCTCTGGGATGCTAAAAGTCCTTATGGAAATTTTCAATTGCTTTTTTAAGTTTCTATGATAATTCAGAAGTGACTGACAAAACATTCTCAACCATACTGATGACCCAAATCCAAACACTGACATCAATGCTAACTCTCACATTTACTTTCACAACTATACTGATGCCAAGAAAGCAACTTTTATCAGCAATTTATTCCCCAAAACTGAAAACCAAATGAGACAAATATTATATTTTGAAAACAAAATATAACAGGGTTTCAGTCAAGTTCTAATAGAGAAAAACTCTAAGAGAATGAAATCCCACAGTACACAGAAGTATAGGTATGCTAGAACTTGTGATATCACAACCCTCAACTCAGTCAAGTGATCCATTTTGACAAAATAATATCATCCACTGTATTAGTGTCAATTTCTTAATTTGGCTTTAGTTATTTATAAATTAATTTTTAGCTGTGATCTGTTTTTCAGTTATGGCAAAGATATGCATAAGGAATTTACTTGGAGATGTCTGAACATTAAGTAACAGTGACTGACACTATAAACCCATAAATGAAAAACTACATTTACTGACGAATAGGTCCAATGGTACTCTGTTACCCAAAAGCACTCTAATACAGACACTACTTCACAGTTTAAGAGCTCTAATATTTAAACATAACTTTAAAGGCAAACTTCAATTTTGAACATTATGAGAACATAAAATTTTGATTTATCTAGGTATTATTAACTGAACTTTTAAAGCACAAATTAAAAATAAAACTCAAGTACTTAAGCCTGTGTTTAAGCCCCAGCTTCATATTTGATAACTCTAGGATCTTAGTGAAGCCACTTAAAACGCTGGGCCTCAGTCTCCACCTGTGTAAAAATCAGAATACTATCTGTTCTACCTATCTCACATAAGCAAGTGTAAAATGAATAGAACCAATCCACATTACCAATATGCTTTCTTTTCCTTCTGGACAGAAAGAGTCAATTAACAGAAACAGTTCACTTCAGAAGTACATCAAAATATAACAATCATATCATCATTTTTCAATGAAAATGTTTTACGCTACATTTGAACATTTACTACATGGCTACAATACAGACATTATTCGGAGAAGGCGAGGGTGGGATGATTTGAGAGAATAGCACTGAAAGCTGTATATTACCGTATGTGAAATAGATCATTAGTCCAGGTTCGACGCATAAGACGGGGTGCTCGGGGCTGGGGCACTAGGATGACCCAGAGGGATGGGATGGGCAGGGAGGTGGCGGAGGGGGTTCAGGATGGGGAACACGTGTACACCCGCGGCTGATTCATGTGAATGTATGGCAAAAACCACCACAATACTATATAAAGTAATTAGCCTCCAATTAAAATAAATTTAAAAAATACAGACATTATGATACACTGAGAAAATACAAAAGGAATAAAAAACCATGCTCTCAAGGTATGTGGCAAGGTGGGGAGGTGGGTAGGGTAGAGGCACTTTCAAAAACAATTCTAATGTATTGTCATAAATATGATCAAGAAACACATAGTACTATGGAAACTATAAACTTCTGGGCAACTGGGGAGTCAAACTGCTTTAAAGATTTAAAATGTTATTCAAATATAAGTTAGAAGTGATAAAGTAATTCCTTATTGGGTACCTATTATGTGGCAAGCACTGTGCTAGATAGGTGTGTGCATGTTCAGTCGCTCAGTCATGTCCAACTCTTCCTGACCCCACGGACTGTAGCCCACCAGACTCCTCTGTCCATGGGATTTCCCAGGCAAGAACACTGGAGTGGGTTGCCATTCAGGGAATCTTCCAGACACAGGGACTGAACCTTGGTCTCCTGCACTGCAGGTGGATTCTTTACTGTCTGAGCTACCAGGGAAGCACTGGTGCAATCTAAGGAAACATACAATAACAAGGGGAGAAAATGCATTTTTCCTTTATATTTAATCGTTTTCAAAAACATAAAGGCAAGACTGGAGAGAATTTTTTAATTCAAACAGAAAGTTCAGGGTTTCCCTGGTGGCTCAGTAGTAAACAATCTGCCTGCCAATGCTGGAGACACGGGTTCCATCCCTTGTCTGGGAAGATCCCATACACCACGGCGCAACTAAACCCATGCACCACAAGTACTGAACCCGGGTGCTACCACTGCTGAAGCCTGTGCGCCCCAGAGCCCATGCTCGGCAACGAGAGAAGCCACTGCGATGTGAAGCCGTGCACAGCAACCAAAAGAACCGCCCCCTGCTCACTGTCACTAGAAAAAAGCCCCTGCAGCAACAAAGACCCAGAGCTGCCAAAAATAAGTAATCTTTCAATTAAAAAAAAATAAAGTTCAGGGTTGATAAGTGAATTGGAACGCAATAAATTGAAATTTATCTCTTACTTCCTCCCCTCAAACATTACTACAGAAACCCATATTCAACTTACAGTACTGTATTACAGCACTCATCATGGTACAGTCGACAGGGGCAGAAGTATTTACTCCCCACAGAGGACAGGGAACTTACTATCTCTAGCCTGCATGGTTCAAAATGAACATTAAATGTTTATGAGAAATTCTCCATCCCTTTTGGGGGTGAAGCATAAACAGCACTATAAAACAGGTCAGCTGTACCTCTCTGCTACTCTGCTAAGGGAAAATGACAGCAAACATTTCTTATTCCCAGCAACAGGGCAGAATACCAGAGGGTAACAGACAGAGACAGTGAAATTGGGCTTGATTTCAGAATGAGAGAAAAACCACTTTTTCCTCGTACTGGAACAAAGGCATATCATTTTTAGCCAGTGCTAACATTTTCCAAAACTACCCTTTCCTCTAAATTGTTTATTTAAAGAGAAACAGCAAGTGTGAAGAAGGGATGGGTTGGGAGTTTGGGATTAACAGATGTAATCTATTACATATAAGATGGAAAAACAGCAAAGTCCTACCGTATAGCACAGAGAACTATACTCAATATTCCATAATAAACCATAATGGAAAAGAATATGAAGAAGATATATATAACTGAATCATTTTGCTGCACAATAGAAGTTAACACAACATCGTAAATCAACACACTTTAATGAAATTAAAAAAAGAGGCAACATAAATTCATGACCAGCAACAGAAAAGGTTAAAGTAAATAATCATTTTTCTACAGACCAACCACATCACCATCATACACAGAATTTTTATACTGAGCAGATGACTCCTGACAAGGAAAGAACTCAGAGCTAAGTTCAATGCCTAGGAAGCACACACGAAGTGGAACTGACCAAAGCACTGTCAAGTTTCTGGAAAAGCCTAGTAAGCTGCAGAATATTCCTGTCAAGAAAGTATGCAGTAGGACAGAGAGACATCTTAATTAGGTTTACTGTTATGGGTTAAAATTTAACCCAAAAAGAGAGTGTAAGACAGCAGCTTTAGGACTTTTCTTAGCTACAGAATGTTGTTACTTCATATTCACATGATTAGCTTTGCTAATGCCATTCACTTTTTCCAATTACTTAAAACAGCATATAAAACTCAAACTCTTAAGAAGTGATGTTATTAATAGAAAATAGAAATCACAAACTTTAGTACTTTCGTTAGTAGTTAATCTATCCAGGGTCTCACAGCTAATGAGTGGCAAGATCTGGAGGCTGAGACAGGGAAAGATCTGAAAGAAAAAAAAAAAAAAACCACCTCAAAGTATACCTAGAACTCACAATCATCAGAAACGTGTGTGCTTAGTCGCTCAGTCGTGTTTGACTCTGTGCGACCCTACGGACTGTAGCCTGCCAGGCTCCTCTGTCCATGCGGATTCTCCAGGCAAGAATACTGGTGTGGGCTGCCATACCATCCTCCAGGAGATCTTCCTAACCCAGGGATCAAACCCAGGTCTCCCGCATTGCAGGCAGATTCTCTACCATCTGAGTCTCCAGGGAAGCCCACAAATACTAGAGTGGGTAGCCTATCCCTTCTCCAGGGGATCTCGCAGACCCAGAAATCGAACCGGGGTCTCCTGCATTGCAGGTGGATTCTTTACCAGCTGAGCTATCAATACTACCATTCCTTTCAGTCTATTCCTCCAAATCAAATAACACCCTTCTCATAATTCACTCTTGACAGTGCTCTTCCTGAAATCTCTTCCATTATCTGCCTAAATCTGGGACATAAACTTCTGCATTAACCAGACATCATTCTAACATAGGCTATTCTTGGTCACCAAGAAGATTAATAAGAACACTACTTCACACTAACTTCTAAACACTGTGCACTTTACATGCATTACCTCATTCAATGTATACAAACCTATGTGTTAAATACTAGTATCCCTATTTTACATATGAAAAAAACCTAAGGCTTAGAAGTGCTAAAAGACCCACAGGGAGGGGGAGGAAGGAGAGGGTGGGATATATGGAGAGAGTAACATGGAAACATACATTACCATATGTAAAATAGACAGCCAATGTAACTTGCTGTATGACTCAGGGAACTCAAATCAGGCTCTATAACAACCTGAAGGGCTGGAATGGGGAGGGAGGTGGGAGGGAGGTTCAGGAGGGAGAGGACGTATGTATACTTATGGCTGATTCATGCTGATGTTTGGCAGAAAACAACACAATACTATAAAGAAGTTAACCTTCAATTAAAAATATATTAATTTATTAAAAAGACAAGGCAGGCAGATAAGTGTTGCAAGGTTTGGGTAAAACACATGGTATACTTATTTTTACCATAATTATGTATTAATTCACATCCAGGAATAAGAAATGCTATATTATAACCGGAGAAGGCAATGGCACCCACTCCAGTACTCTTGCCTGGAAAATCCCATGGACAGAGGAGCTGGGAAGGCTGCGGTCCATGGGGTCGCTAAGAGTCAGACATGACTGAATGACTTCACTTTCACTCTTCACTTTCATGCACTGGAGAAGGAAATGGCAACCCACTCCAGTGTTCTTGCCTGGAGAATCCCAGGGACGGGGGAATCTGGTGGGCTTCCGTCTATGGGGTCGCACAGAGTCGGACACGACTGACGCAACTTAGCATAGCATATTATAACCAACATGAAGGGGTGGAGCCGTGACAATCAGATAGACAAAAGCTCTTAGGAGAAAACAGCTCCTGAAATTTTGTACCTATTTTAAAAGGATAACAGTAGGAAACTGCTTCTCTCTCAAGTGTCTGAGGGCTTTTGTACCTAGTATATTCTTCTGAACAGCGCTTTCCAGTCTTCCTCAACTCTGTTTAGTAGCTCATTAGTTTAGACCCCACTGATACACAATTCTAGATTAATTCCAATTGAAGAGAGATTTACCTTAGCATTCTGAAGCACATTTTCCGAAGTTTTATGAAAAAGAAACTTCCCATTTATAAAAAATATATGTTGCACAGTGGATGACAATGTAAAACACATTTCTTCCCATTGTCATGATGGAAAAAAAAAATTCTGATACACACTGCTCTGAAAATTTCCCAAAGAAGTTACCTTCATTCCTATCCTACCTATATTAGAGACTGAGACATTCCACTTAGATTTAAAGACAACTGCATTCTTCCACTATGCTACTTTTTAAAACTATGACGAATACCATCTCTTCAAGATCTCATCCCCCTAAAACAGAGTAGAGAAAACACAATTCAATTTCTTTGCCTAAATAATTTAAACAATCATTAAGGGGAAAAAATGATTATACTGTGCTATATTAATAAAACAAGGTCATTAGGAATTCATCCTAAATAGCCTTAAATTGCTATGCTTTTTATCTCCTCTGTTCTTTTCAGTCACCTGATTCTGCCTACTACACTACCTGACATCAGTATGAAAGTTCTCTAATTCTTATCTTCTAACCTTTGTAAGATAGGAAAGCAAATTAGTAGCCATGTTTCTAAGACTAGCACCTGAAATAAAAATGAATAAATTCACAGTAAATGCACTGAGAAACATATTCTGGTTTAGAGCCTTTTCCTTTTGACTTACTTCCTGATTTCATAAAGTCAAGAATGGTAAAGGTCCTCCAGACAGTGGAGATAATAAAAATATAAACATAGGAAGAAGAGGAGAATTAAATTAAAACCACAAACATAAAGAAAAGCTATTAACTGAAACCTAGAAGAGACAACTACACAAGTAAACAAAAATGAGAATGAAGATCCATAGAGAGTTTTAACCATTATAGAAGACATCAGCAACAAAATGTGCCAGTTCACTTCAGGTGCTCAGTCGTGTGGGACTGTGTGACCCCATGGACTGCAGCACACCAGGCCTCCCTGTCCATCACCAACTCCCGGAGCTTATTCACACTCATGTCCATTGAGTCGGTGATGCCATCCAACCATCTCATCCTCTGTCGCCCCCTTCTCCTCCTGCCCTCCACCTTTCCCAGCATCAGAGTCTTTTCAAATGAGTCAGCTCTTCACATCAGGTGGCCAAAGTATTGGAGTTTCAGCTTTAGCATCAGTCCTTCCAATGAATATTCAGGACTGATTTCCCTTAGGATTGACTGGTTTGATCTCCTTGCAGTCCAAGGGACTCTCAGGAGTCTTCTCCAACACCACTGTTCAAAAACATTAATTCTTCGACGCTCAGCTTTCTCTATGGTCCAACTCTCACATCCACACATGACTACTGGAAAAACCATAGCTTTGACTACATGGACCTCTGTTGGCAAAGTAATATCTCTGCTTTTTAATATGCTGTCTAGGTTGGTCATAGCTTTTCTTCCAAGGAGTAAATGTCTTTTAATTTCATGGCTGCAATCATCATCTGCAGTGATTTTGGAGACCAAAACAATAAAGTCTGTCACTATTTCCACTGTTTCCCCATCTATCTGCCATGAAGTGATGGACCAGATGCCATGATCTTCGTTTTTTGAACGTCGAAATTTAAGCCAGGTTTTTTGTTGGTTTTTTTTTTTTTTTTTTTTGCTCTCCTCTTTCATTTTCATTAAGAGGCTCTTCAGTTCCTCTTCACTTTCTGCCATAAGGGTGGTGTCATCTGCATATCTGAGGTTATTGATATTTTCCCCAGCAATCTTGATTTCAGCTTGTTTCATCCAATCCATCATTTTGCACGATGTACTCCACATATAAGTTGAATAAACAGGGTGACAATATACAGCCTTAACATACTCCTTTCCCAATTTGGAACCAGTTCACTGTTCCATGTCTGGTTCTAACTGTTGCTTCTTCATCTGCATATAGATATCCCAGGAGGTAGGTACAGTGTTCTGATATTCCCAACTTTTCCAGTTTGTTGTGATTCACACAGTCAAAAGGTTTAGCATAGTCAATGAAACAGAAATAGAAGTTCTTCTGGAACTTTCTTGCTTTTTCTATGATCCAACGGATGTTGGCAATTTGATCTCTGGTTCCTCTGCCTTTTCTAAACCCAGCTTGAACATCTGGAAGTTCACGGTTCACGGATTGCTGAAGCCTCGCTTGGACAATTTTGAGCATTACTTTACTAGCATGTGAGATGAGTGCAATTGTGTGGTAGTTTGAGCATTCTTTAGCATTGCCTTTCTTTGGGATTGGAATGAAAACTGACCTTTTCCAGTCCTGTGGCCACTGCTGAGTTTTCCAACTTTGCTGGCATATTGAGCACAGCATCATCCTTTAGGATTTGAAATAGCTCAACTGGAATTCCATCACCTCCACTAACTTTGTTCACAGTGATGCTTCCTAAGGCCCACTTGCCTTCACATTCCAAGATGCCTGGCTCTAGGTGAGTGATCACACCATTGTGGTTATGAGACATTAAAATATTTTGCATAGTTCTTCTGTGTATTTTTGCCACCTCTTCTTAATACCTTCTTCTGTTAGGTCCATACCATTCCTGCCCTTTATTGTCCCCATCTTTGCATGAAATGTTCCTATGGCAGCTCTAATTTTCTTGACGAGATCTCTAGTCTTTCCCATTCTGTTGTTTTCCTCTATTTCTTTGCATTGATCACCAAGGAAGGCTTTCTTATCTTTCCTTGCTACTCTTGGGAACTCTGCATTCAGATGGGTATATCTTTCCTTTTTTCCTTTGCCTTTAGCTTCTCTTCTTCTCTCAGCTATTTGTAAGGCCTCCTCAGCAACCATTTTGACCTTTGCATTTCTTTTTCCTGAGGATGGTCTTGATCCCTGCCTCCTGTACGACGTCACAAACCTCCATCCATAGTTCTTCAGGCACCCTGTTTATCAAATCTAATCCCTTGAATCTATTTGTCACTTCCACTGTACAATTGTAAGGAACTTGATTTAAATTAGACCTGATGGTCCAGTGGTTTTCCCTACTTTCTTCAATTTAAGTCTGAATTTGGCAATAAGGAGTTCATGACCCAAACCACAGTCAGCTCCCAGTCTTGTTTTTGCTGACTGTATAGAGCTTCTCCATCTTCAGCTACAAAGAATATAATCAATCTGATTTCGGTGTTGACCATCTGGTGATGTCCATTTGTAGGACTGTCTCTTGTTGTTTTTGGAAGAAGGTGTTTGCTATGACCAGTGCATTCTCTTGGCAAAACTCTTTTAGCCTTTGCCTTACTTCATTTTGTACTCCAAGACCAAATTTGCCTGTTACTCCAGGTACTTTGACTTCCTACTTTTGCATTCCAGTCTCCTATGATGAAAAGGATATCTTTTTTTGGTCTTAGTTCTAAAAGGTCTTGTAGGTCTTCATATAACTGTTCAGCTTCTTGAGCATTAGTGGTCAGGGCATAGACTTGAATTACTGTGATATTGAATGGCTTGCCTTGGAAACAAACAGAGATCATTCTGTTGTTTTGGACATTGCATTTCAGACTCTTGTGTTGACTATGACGGCTACTCCATTTCTTCTAAGGGATTCTTGCCCACAGTAGTAGATATAATGGTCATCTGAATTAAATTTGCCCATTCAAGTCCATTTTAGTTCAGTGATTGCTAAAATGTCAATGTTCACTCTTGCCATCTCCTATCTGACCACTTCTAATTTACCTTGATTCATGGACCTAACATTCTAGTTCCTATACAATATTGTTCTTTACTGTATCAGACTTTATTTCCATCACCAGTCACATCCACAACCTGGCATTATTTTCACTTCGGCTCAGCCTCTTCCTTCTTTCTGGAGCTGTCTCTCCACTCCTGGGCACCTACTAACCTGGGCAGTTCATTTTTCAGTGTCATTGTCTTTTTGCCTTTTCATACTGTTCATGGGGTTCTCAAGCAAGAATACTGAAGTGGTTTGCCATTCCCTTCTCCAGTGGACCACGTTTTGTCAGAACTCTCCACCATGACCTGTCCATCTTGGGTGGCCCTACTCATCATGGCTCACAGTTTTATTGAATTAGACAAGGCTGTGATCCAAGCGATCAGTTTGGTTAGTTTTCTGTGATTGTGGTTTCCATTCTGTCTGCCCTCTAGTGGATAAAGGCAAAGGAGAAGCCCCAACAAGATGGTAGAATGGGCGAAATCACGTTTAGAATCAAACCCCATACCCGCTCGGAGGGCTCAAACAAAACCTTGTGTGTACCAGGACCCAGAGACCCCACAAGAGATTGAGGTTGACCTGGCTTTGGGTGTTTGAGTGTCTCCTGCGTAGGCACAGCTCAACAGCAACCTGCCATGAGGACAGGGGCTCCGGTTGCAGCAGACCTGGGAGACAGTGTGTGAGCCCCAACATAGAGCCACCAAGCAGACAACCCACAAACTGGAGAACAATTATACCAAAGAAGTTCTTGCACTGTTGTGAAAGTTCTAGGGCCCACAACAGATTTCCCAACCTGGGGATCTGGCAAAGGTACTGAGAACCCCCACGGAATTTGATTTTGAAGGCCAGGGGGATTTGATTACAGAACTTCCACAGGACTAGGAAAACAGACTCTTGGAGGGCACAAACAAAATCTTGTGTGCCTGTGAGTGTCCAGGAGTCTCTGGCCGAGGGGTGGATCAACACTGGCCTGCTGTGGGGTTAGAGGCACTGAATACAAAAGTCCTGGCAAAAGTCCTTTTGAAGGAGATCCATTATCCCTTACCCTAGGCATCAAGAGAAAACTGGATTAAATATTTATTGAGCTTGGCCCCGCCCATCAGAACAAGACCCAGACCCTCTACAGCCAGTCCCTCCCATCAGGAAGCTTCCACAAGCCTCTTATCCTTATCCATCAGAGGAAAGAGAGAATGGAAACCACAATTGCAGAGAACAAAATGGATAAATAAGTTCAAATATATTTATGCTGGAATATTATTCAGCAATAAAACTGAATGATGTAGTGCTTTACATGGATGAATAACATGGATGAATCTCAAATATGTTCTTCAGCAAAAGCAGTTAAGAGACAAGAGTACACATGATTCCATTATATAAAATTCAAAAATAAGCAAAACTAACTTTTGATAACAAGAGGTCAAAAGAGTGGTTACTTCTCGGTAGGAGGATGGAGGTAATAGCTGGGAAGAGGCATGAGGAGCAAGAGTGTTAAAACTGTTCCATTTCCGGATTTGGGGTGGTATTTACAAAGTGTGTTCACTGTGAAAATTTACTGAACTGCCAGCACACTTAGGTGAACTCAACTGTATTCATGTTATACTTGAATGAAACCAAGTTTACTTGAAAACAAAATTCATCACGCAAGGGACTTCTGGTTAAACAATTCAGTTGAAGAACTGAACTGAAAGTCTGGCAGACCATACTTTCCAACATTGACCACAATAATAACCCCTCAACCCCATCTCACACACTTCTCTGCAATCTCATCTTACCACTCCCTCACAGAAATGGAGTTTCTGTCCCCTCTCCTGGTTGGGGCTTGTGACTGTCTTCACCAATAGATTATGGCAGAAATGGTGCAGTGTGACTTGAGGAAAGATCATAAAAGGACACGCAACTTCCACCAGATCTTAACTCTTGAGCTGCCAGGTAAAAAGTTTGCAAGGTAAAAACTGCCTCAAGGACACCATGCTGGGAAAGGCACATGTAGCTGAGCCCAGCCTTCTAGCCATGCTTGCCAAGGTGCCACAGGTCTATAAGGTAGCCACCTTGAAAGCAGATCCCAGCTTTTTGAGTTTCCCTCTGCAGTGAGTCATCACAACTGAGGCCCAAACATGGTGGGGGGAAGATATCCCTGCAGCACTCTCTGCAAGTTCCTGACCCACAGATTCTATGAACATAATATAATGCTGGTTTGGGGGTGGTTTGTTATAGATTAAGATAACCAGATGAGAGAGAGAGCAAGCACGCAATAGACAAAGCAAGTCAATAAAACGTTGAAAGACAAAAAGCAGGTGATATGCTAAGTGTCATAGGTTTCAGACAAGTCAGAAGCCCATTCAAGCAACAGAACCCCAGAAAAGTATGTAAGAAATGGTAGCAGGGGTTGAAAAGAGGAAGATTATGAAAAAACTGAATGAGAACTAGTTAAATCCCTAGATCTGCTCCTCCAGATCAGGCTGCCAGGGAACACTCTTTCCCATATTATCTCCTCCCCAGACCAAGACCAAAAATTTGACTCTAGAGATGTTGGACAGAAACAAAAACACCAAGACAGATCAGGGTGAGAAATGGCCACATAGTCCATTTCCCTATTTTGGCTACCAAGACACTAGCTTATGTGTCTTGCAGCACCAGGATGAGAGTGAGAGAAGTCCCAGAATGCTAGTTATCCAACAGGCCTAGTGGCTTACACAGTCACAGAAATCTCTGAAGGATATGACTATTTTTTTTTAAAACGGGGAAAGGGGGACTATAAACACCTAATGTGTTTGACCATACTGGTGCTACATACATGAGACACACAGAAAACTAAAACAAAAAGCCAATTTACTCCTTTAAAAAAAACTTTGTACATAAAAAGAAAAAATAATCACAGTGAACAGCATTTGTTTCTAGTCTTCATAATCTAAACACTGATTTAATCCAAAACCATAACACTATGGAGGAAGCAGAAAATATGGGGCAAATGGAGCACATAGATGGGTGGTTATCTTCTACTGTAGAAAAATCTCTGAAATTTTAGAAATCATGAAATAGCAGCATTGGAAATATAAAATGTGATGATACACACCAAAGAGCTGAAAGAATGAAAAGGGGATGTTTTAGAGGAATGGAAGCATTCTTCTTATTTAAAAATATAGTAGAATTTCATGTGCTGTGCTTAGCTTAGTTGCTCAGTCGTGCTCCACTCCTTGTGACTCCCTGGACTGTAGTCTGCCAGGCTCCTCTGTCCATGGGATTTTTCAGGTAAAATACTGGAGTAGCTTGCCATTTCCTCCTCTAGGGGATCTTCCCAACCCAGGGATGGAACTGCCCACATCTGCTGCACTGCAGACAGGTTCTTTACTGCTAGGTAGAACTCTATACTTGATGTGAATTATATATCAAATAAAGCTGTCACTAACAGGAAAAGAATGAATTAAATTATAAAAAAGAGAAGATTCTGGAAGCACAGAGAGCAACTGGTTCTACTTCTACAGATTAAGGGAAAGCTTCGTAAAAGTGAAAAGGGGACCACATGACCAAAGTCTTGAAATACAAAATAAGGAAGATGGAGAACAGAGAATGAAGTTAAAAATATTTTGGAGGACCCAAACATTGAGGGACATCAGATGCCACTCCAGTCAATAGGAAGAAATCAAAGGTTTTTGAGTAGGAAGTTAACACAGAGGGAAGTTCAGAGAACGACTCTCTGAACAGACCAAAATCTAGAAGAGTTGAACTACTACAATACCTAAGCACATCAAGAGGCAGAGAAAAAGAATTATAGCCAAAGTACAGAGAGAAATGTCTGTGCATTTGTATGTCTCTAATTTTTAAAATAAAGCTATAAAGTTGGAATTTTTAAATGGTCAGAAGGAGAATATGATGGTAGGTTTGATTTTAGAACAACATAATTATTTTTTAACCATGTAAATATTTTAAATATTAACACTGTTAAAAAAAAAAAAAGCTGTAAGTTTAAAAAGTAATCCCCAAAAAGCCAAAAGCAAAATCAAACACACAAACCTTAATGCACGGGGCTTCCCAGGTGGTGCTAGTAGTAAAGAATCCACCCGCCAATACAGGAGGAGCTGGAGACATAAGTTTGATCCCAGGGTCAGGAAGATCCCCTGGATTAGGAAATGGCACCTGATTCCAGTATTCTTGCCTGGAAAATTCCATGGACAGAGGAGCCTGGTGGGCAATAGTTATGGGGCCGCAAAGACTAAGTGAGTGAACACACACACAAACCTCAGTGCGCAGCCAGTCAATAATATAACAAAACTGAATAATTATTTCAAGGAATTTTAAAACATAGTAATTTGAACAAACATTCCCGTGGAAGATACCCTAAAGACAAAAACAACAACAGTAACAAAAATTCCTCAAGCAACAATTAGCAACCATAGTAGTGTTGATACTGTAACTCTAACACCATTAATGTGTGTACTCTGTGATAAAGCAGTGGAGTAATTACGCTACTGTCTTTGAGAACCAAAATTTTCAGCATAGGAGAAAGACATTTTTTTAAAGATCAATGACAAACACTGTAGTTCTAAATATGAACTGAAAGTTCTGCATGAAATCATAAATTTACCTTTAAAAAAGAACGCGGAGTGACATCAAGGAAAACAGTGGAACTGGCCCCCCCACCAATTCTTCTCCAATAAGAAAACTGACAAATAACTCTAGAAGTCAACCAAAACCTTTCAGCAATCTGGGCAGGATTTGCTCAAGAAAAATGGCTGAATCTTGGTAAAAACAGAGCTTTCTAGCTTTTTAACTTGCTCTGGTCCCAGCCTCCCCAGTCAACTCCATAGCAGACCTAAAAACTAACAGCACAGATTTGCAATACAACCCCCAACCTGAAAAGCCAGCAAAGAAGACTGAAGCTCTTTAAAGCTTCATTTCCAGGAAATTTGTAATTATTTGACTTGTCTGATGGTTCCCTGAAGACGCTACTTACAAGGCTATTTGTATTCAACCTGATTTGGGGCTTGCCCAATACAAAGGCATTTTACTCCAGGGGCATTTGTCAAAAAAAAAAAACTATTCCAGGAAGCTGTTTGACTTTGTGGTTTTCTGAAGCAGTGAATAACAACTGGAGCAAACAAAAGAATAAGCAAAAATCCTAAAAGGAAAAGCGGGGTAATGAGATGTCCCTAACAGCTTTGAAAGGGCCAATAAATATAAAAACCCTGAGACTCAAGAAAGCCAAACACAGACGTAGGCTTTGCACATATCCAGAAAAGACCTGAGAAGTCCCTAGGCTCTCTCTGACCATGACGCTCTACATGATCATGAGAGTGAAGGTTATGGCAGAGCTGTCAACTGCCTGCACACAGACCACTCTTAGCAAAGACTGGGAGATTTATTGGTTCCAGACAGTTACCTAAACACTGAAGTACACAGAGATTTCAGTGGCAATACAGGACAAAGAATACAAACTACAAAATTAGTTCAGAAAGTCACTATGAACAATGAAACAACTATTCCAGTAGATAGTAACAATAGCAAATGCTGCAGAGGAAGAATAGCCTGCTTTCCAGAGTTGCTCTATCATATTAAAATGCCCCGTTTTCAACCAAAATTTTTAGAAATGCAAAGGAATAAAAATAAATACGGTCCATCCACAGAACAAAGGGCAATCAATAAAAACTGTACCAGAGGAAGCCCAGATGATATGCTTACTAGACAAGAGTTTAAATCAGCTATTTTAAGTATGTTCAAAGAATTAAGAGACGCTATGTCTAAAGAACTAAAGCCAAGTGTATATATAAGAACAATGTGTCAAACAATATCAATAAACAGAGAAAAATTACATATATATATATATATATAAAAGATCAGAAGGAGAAGAGAGCATCAGAGGATGAGATGGCTGGATGGCATCACCAATGCAATGGATGTGAACTTGGGCAAACTTCAGGAGATGGTGAGGGACAGGGAGGCCTCGCATGCTGCAGTTCGTGGGGTCACAAAGATTTAGACACGACTGGGCACGTGAACAACATAAAGATCAAGTAGAAAATATGATAACTGATATTAAAAATACATTAGAAGGGCTCAAAAATATATCTGAGCAGGCAGGAAGAATCAATGAACTTAGGAATAGACCAACTAAGATTATTCAGTCAAGCAAGAGAAAGAAAAATGAACAGAGCCTCAGAGACCTATGGGAAATCATGAATAGCAAAATGTGCAAATCGGAAGTCACAGAAGGAGAGTTGAGAAAGGGAAAGAATATTTAATGAAAAAATGGCTGAAAAGTTTCCAAACTCAGTAATTTTAAAATAATAATAATCTCACAGCCAAAATGCTCAATGAACTCCAAATAATTAAATTCAGACCTACACTAAGAAGCACTGCAAACTCAGAAAATAAAAAGAATCCTGAAAGCAACAAGAAATGATCTATCATATATAAGGGATCCTCAATAAAATACCTGATTTCTTCATCAGATACCACAGAGGCCAGAAGGCAATGGGATGACATGTTCAACTGTTGAAAGGAAAAGCTAATCAACCAATAATCCTACATCCAACAAAACTATCCTTAAACATGAAGGAGAAATCAA
This sequence comes from Ovis canadensis, assembly GCF_042477335.2. Taxonomy (NCBI): domain Eukaryota; kingdom Metazoa; phylum Chordata; class Mammalia; order Artiodactyla; family Bovidae; genus Ovis; species Ovis canadensis. The sequence continues at coordinate 45,344,966 of NC_091727.1, read as the reverse complement.
GAATTTGCCACTAGGTGACATGCACTGCAAGTAATACAAAAGGTAATCATTCATGTTGAAATGAAAGAATACTAGACAATAACTCAAACACACAAGAAAGAGAGCACCATGAAAGGTTAACTACCTAAGTAAACAAATACATTTTTGGTTGTTAAATTAATTTTCTTCTATGTGAAGTAAAAACAGCCAAGTAAGGGACTTCCCTGGTAGTCCACACTCCAAATGCAGGGGGAGCCCAGGTTCAATTCAATCTCTAGTCAGGGACCGAGATCTGCATGCATACAGCAGCTTAGAGTCTGCATGCCACAACTAAAGATCCCACATGCTGCAAATAAGACCCAATGCAGCCAAAATAAATATTTTTTAATGTTAAAAAAAGGTTTAAAGAAACACGCAATGGGGCTTCCCTGGTTGCTCCCTGGTAAAAAAAATTCTATACCACCTCTCTCCTACTAAAAACTTCTCAATCATGTTGTCCGTTTTAAGTGTTTTCAAATTTGGAAAAGATTATGTTGTTCTGCTGGCCTTAAAATGGCAAGTGAAGTAGAATGTTCTATTTGTATATTTGTCTTGGGAATCTAAAGAGTTAACTGCTGTTTGATGGCAAACCAAAACAGTAACATTCTGCTATAATCCAGCTTATCTTTCCATTTCTTGCTATACATCTAAATATATGCTTTCTTTAAAGAGTGTAACAGAAACCATTTGGGTCAAAAGCAAGCACTGTAGTTATTTAAACCTTGTCCCCAAAATAGTAACAGCTATAGGTCAAGCCCTGATACAAGGAAACAACTTTGCAATGCAAATATGTTATGATCAAATATGTTATGATGGATATTGTCAAATTAAAGATTTACCTATAAATTAGATTTTTTTAAACACTTACTTCATATGATAGAGTATCTTGAGGTACAAATTTTCACAATCCAAACTTGAATTACCATAAAAGTCAATGGAGGACTTGAAACACCACCAAAATGGAGTAACTTCTGTCCTCTCAGGTACACCCTCTTAGAACTAAAAAAATCCTGGATGTACATAGGAGATATAGGAGATACTGGCCAAAGATAGAAGGTATCTGAAAGATGAGGAAAAGGCAGTGGACTTCTTAGAGACATCAAAACTTGAGGAATGACAAGGCAGTTAAGCTCCCTGGGTTCTACTGCCTCCCTTATTTCCAGCTCAGGATGCTGCTTCACCATCACAAGTCACAGGCAAATAAGCCCCAAGAAAAGGCTTTTTCCTCCTAACCCAAAGAAATCTTTTCTGCAATATCCACCATACTCCACCCAAACCCCAATGGAAAACCCTCCATGCAAACCCTTCAGTTTCAGTGACGTCAAGCATGCAGCTAATCTTCCATACTCTCTTCCTCTCAGCCAGACTGGGGAGCAGGTGGTGTCAATCCAAGTCCCCTACTAGGATAGTGTTGGCAGATCAGAACAGGCAGTTGATCTTCTATCCCTCACACAGGGGTGCTCCAGTTCCCCTGCCAAGATGGTATGGATGAGGAAAGCAGCAGCAGATCTTCCAGGCCCTGCAGAACCAGAGGGGTGGCGCCAATAATCCTGTGCTGGGTTACAGCAAAACTGAAAGAGAGCTTATCTTTTTTCACACCCAATGGTGCTCAGGTTCATCCATTTAAGGTAGTGTCAGTGGGGTCAACGGCAAGCTGGGCTGCTGAAACCACCACCCAAAAAGCTGTGTGCACAAGGCAGGATTAGTCACCCCTACATTGGAATACACACACACACCTGGTATCAGCAAGAAGCAGATAAGAGCTGAACCAGCACTCTATCTGGAATCGAGACTGAACAAAGTGTTGAGTTGGAGCCAGTCAGCAGTCCACCCTCTCCCCATCCCTGGAGTCAGCAGGGACTAGTGGAAAGGTGAACCTCCACACCCAACCAGCAGTGAGACTGGATGCAAAAGTCAAGAGATGACGCAGCCAACAATCCACTTCACCCATTCTCTGGGTGCCAGAGGTGCCCAGAGGGAAATGAGCTCCCACCACCACTTGGCATCAGCTCAGGGGAAGTGGTACCAAGTGGGGAGTTGACACTCCATCCTGCAGCATCAGAGTGCTGTGAATTAGCCCTCCACTACTTCTCTCTTGCTGAGAAGCATGACTCATCAGGAAGCTGTTCTTATACCCCCCATACTCAGAGGCAACAAAGTGGTGTAAACTGGTGCCCAACTTTTGTCAGGAAGATTATCAGTGAAGGCAGCTGTTGAACTTGCATCCCATCAGTCTATACCAAGACAGTATGATTCACTGCTTTACTTTTCCCAGGGTGGTTGTCAGTAGGGCCCAGTCAGAAGGTGAATCTACATAGCCACCCAGTCCTGGCATTACAGCTCAACAAAGATTTTTACCTATTATAAAAATAGAATACAATCTAGAATTCTCATAAAGTGATATCAAATATGTCCAGGACACAGCTGAAAATCACCCACCATACCAAAAACCAGAAAACTATAAAGTGAATGAGAGAAAACAATCAACAGATTCAACACTGAGATGAACCAAGTTTTTGATAAACTATCTGACAAAGATCTTGTTTAACCAATCCATTTTTTAATTTTTAAATTCTTGACATTAACACAACTACACTGAAGTTTATTAACATTTCACTCTTATATTTCTTATCGACAAACAGGGATAAAACTCCTAAGCCAAAACCCCCAAACAAAACTAAAAATAGGGAAAAGCTTATAAAACTAAATATGGATTCCAGCATTATTAGCTGAGCAGAGAATGATTTTTTAATTAGTAGCGGATGATAAAGTTGTGCAGAAATTGAACACTTACAACTTATCTAAAACTTGGAATCACTGACTGGAAATTACACAGCTGGATCATGGGAAAACAGCAGAAAGAGTTACAAGTAAACCTACACTGTTCCAGCTGCAGCCCATGCCGTTCTCAGAAGAAAGCCTGGCACTGACTAGATATTGGGCCAGACCAATACTGGCAACAGAACCAGTGACAGTAACCTGCCTACTAGAAGAGCCTTCCATTGAGTTGGCAATTTTGATGTGGCGGATCTCACTAATGTTGGCACCTTGGTGCCCGACTATGCAGGAAAGTTAAGTTATTTGGAATGGTGAGTTTATGGGTGGTTTGAGTAGATACAACCAAATTTGCCCAATAGCTTTTCATCTCTGGGGAGCGGGAGTCAATTATGGTGAATCCAGTCCTGCCTTGCATCATAAGTCTGACCAAGGTTTTAGTCAACATAAATGCTTTAACAAGCTATTTTAACTGCTCTTGAAACAAATTAGAAAATGCTAAGTCTCAGGAAAGTTGTTTTAAAAGAACCAAGTGGAAATTACAAAACTAAAAAATTTAATACTCAAAATAAAAATTCTCTGGACAGGCTAAACAGAAGTGTCAGACAACAGAGAGAGCAAACATCAATAGAATTTAGCCAACCTAAAAGCGGAAACGGACTGGGGAACTGGGGGTGGAGGACAGAGTTACAGGGACCCAAAAACAGAAGAGCTAAAATTCTTATCAGAGTCCCAGAAGAAGAGAAGGTGGGATTTTAAAAGTATTCTAAAATATAATGTCTAAAAAATTCCAAGCTGTGGTGAAACACATTAACTCAATGAAAGAAACCCACACCAAGATAAATAAAACTAAAGACATCCACACCAAGATCCATCGTAACTTAATTTCTGAAAACTAAATGCAAAGAAAAATTCTTGAAAGCAGCCAGAAAAAAACAATAAATTAATTACAGGGGAACACAGATTCTAATGACAACAAATTTCTGATTTGAAACCACAGAGAACAGAAAAAAATAGCACCTTTTCCATGGCTAAAAGAAAAAGAACGGTACATTGTGAATTCTATATACAGCAAAAATATCCTTCAGGAATGAAGGGAAATAAAGTTATCCTGAAAAAATGACTTGAAAAGTTCTCTAAATAGAAAGGAAATGAAAGCAGAAGGCTGGGACTTCAGAAAGGAAAAAAGAACATTGGAATATATAAGATCATGAGTAAGTATAATAAGAATATTATACAATGCATGAGTTTCATAAATCATATTTGCTGGTTGAAGCAAAATTTATCACACCATCTGGTGTGATGTTCAATGTTACTAAGAGAAAACACTTTAGAAAATTACATTTCATAAGAGGGCAGACAAAAGGGCCTAAATGGAAGTTAAGGTCTGCACTTCACTGGCAGTAGTAAAACATCCACAACAGAAGATAGCGATAAATTACATATGAATATTCCAGTACCGAGAATCACCACTAAGAAGTCTATACAAAGAGATACACTTAAAAACACTACAAATCAAGATGGAATAAAAAAATATATATCCAGATAACCCACAAGGAGGAAAGAAGCAAGAATGAAAGAAACCAGAAAGACGAACAAGCCATAGTACTAGCAGACTTGAAGTTCTAATATATCAACAGTTACCTTAAGTATAAACAGTCTATACCAATTAAAAGAGACTGGAAGAGTGTTTTTTTTTTAATGATCTAACAATACGTTGTACTTCCCCCCCAAAAAAATTCACCTTAAATACAACAGGTAAAGTTAAAGTATGGAAAAAGACATACATGTAAACATTGTTTTTTTTTTTAAAAAGCAAGAATGGCAATATTATTATCAATAAAGTAGACTTAAGCATAAATAAAATTACTAGCCATTTTAGCAAGAGCAAAAGAGATACTACATAATGATAAAAGGAACAACCCACCAGAAGATATGACAAACTTATGTACACATCAAATGACAGAGCCTCAAAGAAAAAGAAGCAAAAACTGATAAAAGGAAAACCAGACAACTCCACAATTATAGTTGGAAATATAGAAATACCACACTCTCATTAATTGGTAGAACTATTAGACAGAAAATTAGTAAGCATATAGAAGAACTGGACAATAAAATCAACCAAAAAGATCGAATTCTCATGTATATAACATTCCATCCAACAGAATACACATTCATTTCAAGCACACATGGAACGGTCCTCAAGAGAGACCACATCCTGGGTCATGAAACACATGTCAACTGAGAGAATGAATATTATACAGAATATTATACAGAATCAAGCTAAAAAGTCACTGACAGTAAAACTAAAAATCAGTGACAGTAAAAACAGGAAAATCTCCAAATACTCAGAAGCTGAGTAACATACTGAAAGTGAAAGTGAAGTCGTGTCCGACTCTTTGCAACCCCATAGACTGCAGCCTATCAGGCTCCTCCGTCCATGGGATTTTCCAGGCAAGAGTACTGGAGTGGATTGCCATTTCCTTCTCCAGGGGATCTTCCCGACCCAGGAATCGAACCCGGGGCTCCCACATTCCAGGCAGACGCTTTACCGTCTGAGCCACCAGGGAAGCATGCTAAATATTCCAAGGACTGAAGAGGAAATTTAAAAACCCATAGAACTGAATGAAAATACGAGAATATGTGGGACACAACTAAAGCAGTGCAGAAATGAAAATATATAGTACTAAATTTGTACATCAGAGAAAAAGAAAGGTCTCAAATCAATAATCTAAAAGACATGAATAGACATTTCACCACAGAGGTGACTATTTCCTTCTGAATACAGAAGGAAAATAAGGACATGAAAGACATTCAACATCACTAGCCTTTGGAGAAATGCAAATTAAAACCACCATGAGCTATCACTACACAGCTATCAGAATATGGAAAATAAAAAAAATAATAACACCAAATCCTGGGAAGGGTGCAACAAAGCTAGAACACTGGTAGGAACTGCTGATGGGAATGTAAAATGGTAGAGCTGCTCTGGAAAACAATTTGGCAGTTTTTTATAAGACTAAACAAGCAACCAGCAGCAACTGCACTCTTGGACATTTATCCCAGAAAAACTTAGGCTCACAAAAACACCTGTACAAAAATGTTCACAGCAACTTTATTTACAATAGCCACAGACTAAAAATTACTCAAAGTCTCCTTCAACAAGTAAATGGTTAAGGAAACCATGGTACATCAACAACACGGAACAAACTATACGATACATACGCTGATCCCACCTATATGTTTTTTTCAATGACAAAATTATAGCAACAGAATAGATCAGTGCTTGCCAGGGGTTAGAAACTGGGGGTGGGGGTGGGGTGGGTGAATACGGCTCTAAAGGACAACGTGATGGATACTTGAGATAAACAGGCTTGTATCTTGACTATCTCAATGTCAATATCCTGGTCATGACATTGTACTAGATTTCTTATTACTGACAAGTGCATGTGAATCTACAATTGTTTCTAAATAAACAGTCAATTTTTATAAAGTAAATAGAAAAAAATTGCAATTTACAGAAATATATACACTCGATTATGAATCAGTCATGGTATTGTCCACTTCTGCAAGGACAACCAAATCCAACAAAACAAATGTTCAGGATCCAGCTACTTCTTTTCACAGAATCCTGACTAAGGGTTGAATCATCTTTACGGATAACAGTAAATATTATCCTTTGATGTCTGAATGCTGTCTATAACATCCTGGCCAAGTAGTGTCAATGAGCAAATTTGAATATCTTCAGTGACAGAAGACCCACTTATCTATCCATTTATAGATAAACACTTTGAAAAAGTGTTACAGAAAAAGTTTCTCCTTAAGAGTTATACTCTGAACCTAAGGTACAAACTCCAGACCTATCTTTTTGATTAACAAGCTTAGAGTAAACATATAATCACAATATACTCATACATATACACACACAGAGCCAAATTCAACAATAAAAGTTCACATTCAATAGTCTGGAAAGTTCCTCAATTAAAGCCAATTCTTGCTACTTTTACGGAAACTGAGGGGCCTTACTATCTTTAACACCCAAATGTCTCTACCTAATAGTACATATTTACTGTGACATTTCTTATCAATTCATGTCTGACAATTCATTTAGCCCTGTCATGAGTTCCTAATAAACAGGTAAACACACAGTAATTATACCCATATTCTAGAATTAGAAACATCAGATTTGACCTAATAAATAATTCCAACTATAAAAAAGTAGTAGTTTGGAGAAGTCAAAACACCATTAATAAATAAGGCTAACTTTCAAATCAATCAAAGACTAACTGAATAATTTATCATATTAGACTAACCAAAACATACAATTCTCAGTTACATTATGTGCCTGCATTCATTTCTGGTCTTGAAAGCTTGGGGCTGCAATCAAAGAAAATTACAATCCAGAACAAAGTTCCATTGTGCCCTCCTTTTGGATCAAAATCTCCAAAATTGAATCAATCCTAAAAATTCAAATGAACCACCACCTAGAATTCTGATGCTAGACAGTCACTTTGGAAATTCTTAATCTGTAGCCCTTCATCTTAACCGACGGCTAAACTGGGGACCATAAAAATTAAGCAAGTTGACAAAGTAGGCAGCAGACTCAAACACTGGTCTTCAGTTTTCTGATCCACTGTTCTTTCCAGTATATCACACAGCCTCCCAATCAAGCCAGTATTTTGAACACCCAGGCTGAGAAACAATTCTAAGGCCTATTAACTATGTTAAGGGCGCATGTGCTTACAAAGATTTTTCCAGTTAGAGCAATAAGTTCTCTAGGGATCAATTCACATTCTCTTCCCCTAGCACCCTTGTAATCAGTAGAGGAGAATGTGACAGAATATGGCAGTGATCATGGAACACCACAGAAGCGTGTGATATAAACCATGGCATCTAAGCCTAACCAATCCAGTGGTATTAAAGCTTTTCTATCTTCTCAGCATACTCTTATTGTTAACACTTCTACCCAAGAATAGAGAAAACTAAATAGCTGAAAACAATGGAGTCCACAGTTGGGCTTAAAGGAAACCATACACTCTCCAAAATCATATACAAAATCTCTACAGCTACACTGGCCCTCAAATGGTTAATAACCTCAAAAACCTAAAGTACCACCATTCCAACTCCACCACCAGTCAATATATAATGAAAACAAAGCTACAAATTAGTAACACACTAGAGAGCTTCCCTGGTGGCTCAGACAGTAAAAAATCTGCCTGCAATGCAGGAGACCTGGGTTTGATCCATGGACCAGGATAATCCCCTGGAGAAGGGAATGTCAACCCACTCCAGTATTCTTGCCTGAAGAATTCCACAGACAGAGGAGCCTGGCGGGCTACACGGACAGAGGAGCCTGGCGGGCTACAGTCTGTGGGGTCACAAAGAGTTCGACATGACTGAGTGACTACATAAAATAACATACTAGTAGTGTTAATTGCCCAGTCATGTCCAACTCTATGCAACCCCATGGACAGTCAGGCTCCTCTGTCCATGGAATTCTCCAGCCAAGAATACTGGAGTGGGTTGCCATTCCCTTCTCCAGATCTTCCTGACCCAGGGATGGAACCTGTTATCTCCTGCATTGCAAGCAGATTCTTTACCATCTGAGCCACCAGGGAGGCCCATAACAACACACTAAGCCCTGTACTGTTTGTGACTAATCAAGAATACAAGTTTACCTATTTTTCTTTTTCTATAATAAAAACCAAGAATAAGTCAAGAAGGTGAGTGACTCCTGCAAATATAAGATATTAAGTGGTATAAACTATGGCTACTTCTTTAAACATTCAGGGAGTAAATTATATCAGTCGTACCAATAAAATCAAAATATGAAGGCAAATTTTGCCAATTACTTCAACTGAGTTCACGGCATATAAAATTAAGCAACTTCTACCGTAGGAAAAGACATGTGAACATACTTTCAATTAAAACTTTTGCGTGTTGAAGAATTTCTACCTTTTATACCACATATAAAAGTAGTAACACGGCTTCAAAGTAACTTAATCAACCAAACCAACCTCCTGACCAACATCTCACTATTTGAATGAGAGAACTCTCAAGTCCAAGACAATTCAATATAAAAACAAGTAATATTTTCATATGGCAAGCAGCAAAATTAACAAAGCATTTTAACAACTTGAATATAGTATGGTCTCATTTGCCTGGAGAATCCCAGGGACCGGGAGCCTGGTGGGCTGCCGTCTATGGGGTCGCGCAAAGTCGGCCACAACTGAAGCGACTTAGCAGCAGCAGCAGCATTTGTGTGGGAAAAAGGTATATAATAGAATATACTTGTGCGTGTTGAAATATGAAGTTACCCAACAAAGCTTTTATCAGTGGCTGCCTGAGAATAAGAAATATCTAACCCAGAGATGGTGTGGGAGAGAGATTCTCTTTTTACTGCAAATTCCTCTATGTAACTTTACAATTTTGCACTATTCCAAGTATATCTATTCAAAAAAATCTGCATGCAAATATTTCAGAAGTCAAAGATCGGACCATGGCTGCAATTAGAATGGTGGCATTGAGGATGGAGAAAAACAGATTTGAAATTTGAGATGTAGAAATGTCAAGATTTGCTGACTATCAGGACTTGCTAAGAAAAAAAAGGAGTTAAAAACAGCTCTAAGGTTTCTGGCAAGGGAAATGATAAGTGCCACTTATTAAGACAGGGAACATCAAAACCAAAGATAAATTCAGCTTACATATGTTCAGTTTAAGATGTCTTCAAGATACCAGGTAAAGTAATCAAGTTCGGTCAAGCATACATACAAGTTGGGAGCAGACAGAGTAAAGATCTAGAACAGAATTTCCTTGCAAAGGAGACTGAGATGCAGAAAGCCAAAGTAGTCAGACGTTAGGAAAGTCAAGGAAGAGTGTTTTCAAGAGATCTCAAATCTGCCTCTGTACCCCCCACCCCATTCCTAAACTATAGACTCGCTTTAACAATTGTCTTTTCCGAGGCGGTAACATCATCTTGTGCTGAGCCTTCCACAGCAGGCCTACTGCCACACACTTTACATCTCTTTTCTCCGTAAAATGCTATAGCCTGACAGAAACCTATCACCACTTCCATTTTACGGATAAGAAAATCGGGCCTCTGAAAGATGAAATAATTTGCCCAAAGATATACATCTAATAAGTAGCAACAAAATTATATTCTAAAATTCATGTAGTCTTATCTATCCATCAGTATTTAACAACTGGATCCCTTTCCTCTCCACTTTATCCCTCTCACTGGAGTCAATAATATCCTGGTCATGTCACTTCACTTCCCCTCATTAGAGAGTTGAGTTCAGTGACTCCTCAAAACTTCCTATGATCTACAGTGATGGGGGCCACATGCTCAATTACCTCCTGAACCGAACTATCCCACTCAGTTCAGTCGCTCAGTCATGTCCGACTCTTTGCGACCCCATGAATTACAGCAAACAGGCCTCCCTGTCCATCACCAAATCCCGGAGTTCACTCAAACTCACGCCCACTGAGTCGGTGATGCCATCCAGCCATCTCATCCTCTGTTGTCCCCTTCTCCTCCTGCCCCCAATCCCTCCCAGCATCACAGTCTTTTCCAATGAGTCAACTCTTCGCATGAGGTGGCCAAAGTACTGGAGTTTCAGCTTTAGCATCAGTCCTTCCAAACACTACCCAGGACTGATCTCCTTTAGGATGGACTGGTTGGATCTCCTTGCAGTCCAAGGGACTTTCAAGTCTTCTCCAACCGCAGTTCAAAAGCAGCAACTCTTCACCGCTCAGCTTTCTTCACAGTCCAACTCTCGCATCCATACATGACCACAGGAAAAACCATAGCCTTGACTAGACAGACCTTAGTCGGCAAAGTAATGTCTCTGCTTTTGAATATGCTATCTAGGTTGGTCATAACTTTCCTTCCAAGGAGTAAGCATCTTTTAATTTCATGGCTGCAATCACCTATCCCACTAGGACAACCTTAATCTCTCTGAGTCCACACTAAATTATTCACAATTCCCCAAACACCATTCAACTTTATACCTCTAACTCTCTGCCCTCTTATTCCTCTTGCTCAAATTCTATTCACGTTTGATAACCAAGACCAAAATGTTACATCTTTGTGCAGTTTCTCTTACCCACTTCTCCAGCCTAAACTAACTGCTCCAAAACGTTGGGAATTTGTAGGGATAGTTTAAATTACCAACAATCAAAAGTTTTAAATGTTTTAATTGTGCCATCATTTGAGAGCTCAAAGAACACTACATATACACCTTGATTACGGCACTTACAATATCAAATAGTCACTCTGTCCATCTCTCTCCACAGACTGCAGGGACAGAGGCCAAGTCTTACTTGTTGCCCCAGGACTTGGGAGAGTCCGTCACTCACAGCAGTTTAACAAATATTTCACAAACCAATCAAACAAAGTAAAAGCTTTTCTAGTTTTCATTCTAACACCTGAAATTCTAAAACCTAAAATGCTTATTTTATCTTAAAAATAAATTGTCCCTAAATAATAAACTATCCAAACAGACTCAAACAACTAAGATTCACAAAGTTCTTAGAAAAAATTATCTCTTATCATGTATTGTATCTATTAATATTACAGAGTTCCACCACAATACTATAATACAAATTCACATATATTCAGCTAAATATCTATTCGCTACTTATTTCCCAAGCAACTAATTCTTAACTTCCATAAGGCAAAAAAAAATTAAGACTCAATCATATTTGATATTAAGAAGTTATTTTAAGCCCATGCCCCACAACAAAGAGTAGCCTCTGCTCACCACAACTAGAAAAAGCCCGCATGCAGCAACGAAGACTCAGCACAACCAAAAATTAATAAATAAACAAGGTATTTTTAATGTGTAATAAAGGCATTGTGGCTGTTTCAGTCGTCGTCATTTAGTCGTGTCCGACTCTTGCAACCCCATGGACTGTGGCCTGCCAGGCTCTTGTGTCCATGGAATTCTCCAGGCAAGAATACTGGAGTAGGTTGCCATTTCCTTCACCAGCGTTATCTTCCCAACCCAGGAATTGAACTCAGGTCTCCAGCATTGCAGGCAGATTCTTTTCTGACTAAGCTATGAGGGAAGCCCTATGTTTCAGGGACAAGCTGAAATATCTATGGATTAAGAGATTTCCTTTATAATAATGGCAGCACAGGGTAAAATACAGATGAACAAGACAGGTTATGAGCTGAAAATTGTTGAAGGTGGGTAATGATTGGTGATGATTGGTTGATTTTCTCTGCTTTTCAAAATACTGAACCTTTCCTCTAATACACTGTTTCCTTTCTTTCTTTCTTTTTTTTTTTTTAAAGAAAAAGATCTAGTGAACACAATACAATAGATCTAGTGAGAAAACAATCCTTTATCTTTACCTAAATAGGATTCCTTAGATAAATTTATCTTAGATTCCTTTATCTAATGGTTCCTTCCATTGTTCTCAATTAAAATAAACTAGATGATCTTATATAATACACTTGCCATGGGGATTCTCCAGCAAAGAATACTGAAGTGGGTTGCCATGCCCTCATCCAGGGGATCTTCCCAACCCAGGGATTGAATCCAGGTCTCCCACATTGCAGGCAGATTCTTTATCATCTGAGCCACCAGGGAAGCAGCCCAACCTTCTTCATGAGAATAAACTTAGTAGTAGTATATTTTATTTATTATAACAGACAAAATACTGCCACACAGACAAAACCACAAAAATACAAGGACACATTCACAACAGAATGATGACTGTTTTAGAAATGTAGAGAAGTAAAGATAAAATAAAAGAAAGAAATGAGTGAGAGAAAATAAGTGAAAGCTTACAGAAGTGGCAAACAGCCCATAATTTGGCTGAGAAACCTAAAATTCTCTGACTAAGGAATTACTCCCACCCTTCCAGGTTATAGTTTTTAATTAGGTCCCAAATGTCATCCTGGGCCAAATTAGACCCAAAAATAAAGTCATCAATGAAACAGATGCTAAAGATCAAAACGAAGAAAGAGTACAACCATGTAAACAAATGCAAAGAAACAGGACCAGGGTGAGGGTGAGGAAAGAAAGAAATAGGACCAAACAGTATACACATCTCTACTTCATTTACCCCTATCCTGACTGAAGGACCATTAAGATGAGAAGTATCCCAACGTGACAAAAAGGACTTCACAGCTATCTCTAACTATACACACACCAGTATAAAACCCATCTTTAATCAATCAAAATATAATTCTGGTATACTCATTATCAGCATGCTTACTTATTTTAAAGGTAATGCACATCTAAGGTTAAAAAACAAAATCACAACAGCAGAGAAATCTAGTTTAAAATCTCCCCTCCTCCTCACCCTAGGGCTGTTTTGTACTACAAATATGATTATTATTTAACTACTTCTTGAATATCTTACCAAAACTTGGTCAGAAAATTCCTAAAGTTGACCCATGAACGTTCATTCAAGGATCTCAAGTTAAGAACTCATAACAAAGGTAAGCATTACTACAAAATGAGAAAGACTGAGAGAAAACACAGCAGATGACCGTCTGAACGTCTGCTAAAGGCAAAAATCTGATTTTAAACCATGCGTTCCTAAACAAAATTAAAAGATGCCGTGCTAATAAAGAAGTCAAGAAATACCATCTCCAATAAACACAATCAAGAAACAAGCCCAATCCTATTAATAGGAGACATTCCGCTAAGGCCCAATGGCGGGTAGAACTTTGAAACTCAACTTACAACTGCCCCAAGAGTAAACTGAAAATGGGGATCCGAGAAAGCAAGGAGTGTTTTTGCAGGAGCCATCAATGTCCTGCCCATCTCCAGCACTACCTATCTAGGGAAAGAAGGTGCAGATTACAAGAGTCCCCAGGTACAAGGAGCTAAGAGCCTGGTTTGTCTTTCTCTACCGGGGTTTGGTGTTCAAAGTACACAATTTGTTGAAACAAATGACCAGATAAATGCAAAAGGGTGTCTGTAAATCAAGCTAGCCCAGAAGCCATTGTGCAATTATCTCACAAATATGAACACCCCTTCCCCATTTAACTCATGTACTGTAAAATACTAGTGAAATAATTGAGTTTTAAATGTCTGATACAGAATGTTACATAATATAAATTCTCAAATGTTTCAAGAAAAAAAAATGAAATATATCAGGATATGCTGTCTCATGAGCTTTCATTAATTTTAACCCGGCAACTATTGGATAATTTTTCAAGTTAACTCCAATAATCTAAAATCCAGGGCCTCTTAGTTAACTTTTGAAATTCCCAAATCAGGAATACACAGTCCAGAAAAGTTAAATCTACAAAGAAGAGACCTGAGGAAGACAGGAGCCAGGACAGCACCCTATAAAGCCAATGCTTCTCCTGCCTTTACTTTAGTCAGGAGAATGTGTTAGGAAGCATAAGGAATATCAGAAGTAAGGTTTCATTAGTGCAGTGAATGATATTCAAGTTAATGTGGCTTGGCTCGAAACAGTGCAAAGGCATCTCCACTTTTGCATGAACGGGCCTAAGAATCAGCAAATCCAGGATCCCAATACTGTCCACAGTGCACACACAGCCTAAGAGTCCCATCCAGCCCTGTGTTCCACCACTGACCAGGTGATTCTGGGGCTAATGTCTACTGCTGGTAACACTGCATGTAACAGGTGCCACCAAAGCACCTTTCCAGCAAGGTCCTTGATAGACACTGGTACTCCCTTCAGCTTCACAAACAGGTTCCTGTGACTGCTTTTGTTCATGCTTGCTAATCAATGTTTTTAAGATGGCCAAAAAATAACCCTTTCTAACTTGTAAATTGTTAAATTGACCTGTATCGTAAACCTTCAGGATACTCCCCTTTCCCTCAGCCACTGATGTTTTGGTGATAGTCATCCTCATACTTACCTCACCCTTTAAGGGAGCGGTAAGTTTTCAATACAGACAAGGGATATCTTCATTATCTCCGTATTTCCTGCACAGACGACTTGTATTCAGTGTACTCAATTATTTGTTGCTTTAATTTACCGTTGACAAATTACAAACCAGTAGAGAAAACTGATAGAATTGTATGTGAGGCTTTGATATGAGTACGTAAGACTGTCGATCATGTATTCATTAAACTTCATTAATTAACTAGTTTACAAATAAATACATGTGGGCCTTAAATAACCACCATTTCAATTCTTTGACAATCTAGTGGTGTCTTTGTAACATAAGTTAGATCTCTGGGTACATTTCAAAAATACTAATTCACAGTGTTTTAATTCATTAACATCAATTGCAAAGAGTTCAAAGCATCACAATGAGTTTCAAAGTAAGCTTAACCGAAAGTAAACTTTTTCAAATCTGCAAAATAGTACTATTATTACATAAATAAAAACTAAAATGTTACATAATCAAGTCCGAAAAAGATATTTTTACTCTGTAGCTAGCCAAGCACTGAACCTTCACTTTGGTTCAAAGTGCATGGCCCACCATTCCACTTTACCACCTACATCACAAAAACTCATCTCTCACACAGTTTTTAACAACCTGAAATGTACAGAGGTGGCAGTTAAATGTTCCCATGTCATTTCAATTTGTAATTGATTGTACAAAAAGAGCTATCCGGTGAGGGGAAAGAATTCAGAACTTAAAGTGCAAGTTTATATATTCCTGCAATTCTAATGTGTGGCCAGATAAGCAAGCTCTTTGTATAATCTCTGACTATAGCTTTATTACAAGAAATTATCAAAATCTTAGGAAATGTATAGCAACTGCCTGAGACTTTGTCCAGGTAAATAATAATGACTATAATTTACAAGACAACTTTTCAAACTTGAAAATACTTTTATAAGATGCATCAAATTAAAAACCTAATTTTGAAACAGAGAAGTGTGACATTATTCTGCAGTTACTTTTGTAACCCAAACATTCATCTCTTTTAGCGCTGGAAATGAATATATTCCTTTAAAAGTGCCAGCAAACAAAACATATACATAGAATATAATTTTAAATATCAACATCCAAATATTGTAGTATAAAAAAGTCACCTTCTACAACTAACCTAATAATTTTCCCTTACCATATACATTGGGCTTCCCAGGTGGCGCTAGAGGTAAAGAATCTGCCCGCCAATGCAGGAAACATTAGAAACGTGGGTTCAATCCCTGGGTTGGGAAGATCCCCAGGAGCAGGAAATGGCACCCCACTCCAGTCTTCTTGCCTGGGAAATCCCATGGGCAGAAGAGCCTGGTGGGCTACCATTCATACGATCGCAAAGAGTCGGACACAACTGACCACTACCACAGTGGTAGTCTATAGTCACTAACATGCAAGCAAACCAAATTTAGGAAAACATATGCTTTAATGGATCTTAAACTACTTCCACTGCCCCCGGAATTTTAAATTCCAACTATTTTCATGCTAATTATCTCCTAGGAAAAAGTAGTAAGTATTTTTTTTAAAGTACATACATTTTAAGATAGTAAATGATCCATAGGCCTCCCTGGTGGCTAAGATGGTAAAGAATCTGCTTGCAATGAGGGAGAAATTACTTTCAGGTATTCTACATAATCTATTGATTAAAATTACAAAAAAAAAAAAAAATCCCAACAGTATTTAACACAAACTTAAAAATGATATAAAGGTACTTCAAAGTAACAACTATGTATTTTAGCATAGTTTCTTGACAAAAGATTCCAACCCTTTAGCATTATATAATTAATATAAATACAAATGTAGTATCACTATCAATATATTCATGCTATACATTAATATATATTTTAACACAAATCCTTATTAACTGAAAACAAGAATAACCCAAAAGATTTTTTAAAATGTGCTAAGTCACCATAGTTAATTCCTGTTAAAATGTTTCACTTCTTAATTACTTTTCAGTAACTCCACTGTAATTAAAAAAATAAGTGTCTTGAATTATGATACCAAAAGATGGTCAGCATTAAAGAAAAAATTGGTCAAGATCATGCTATATTTCAAGAACTCTGATTAAGCAACTACTTGCTATTAACAATCTTTTAAAGATATTTTAAAGGTACTACTACAAAATAATACATGTACTACTAATTTCTCTTTAATCCAAACCCCCAAGCATTGTATATCAAATGGAAATCATTCAAACAGAAATTCTTTCAATGACTCCAATATAAATTAGTCTGACAAATGCATTCAGCTACTAAAAGAAATCAGCAGTTTGGATAAAGTATCCTCCCAACTAGAAAAGGAACCTACAAGTTCGGGGGAAAAGAAGAGATACTTACTAGTAAATGTTTTAAACTTTCCAAATCTTTTAGGTCAAGAGCTAACCTTTTTTAAAACCTAATTTAAAAACTTGAAAGAATATTCAATAATGTATATGAATAAATGTTAAAAGCAAGTAGTAAGAGCTAAGTTTCTGTCAGAAAGAAAAGTTATACAAGGTGCCGACTCAATTTGATGGGCGGACAGCCAGATGGGGTAATGACAAAAATCATAGCTAAAAAGAGTCCTGTGATTTATTTAATTCCAGTATCTGCCCTTAGGTAAGCAGCCTGAACCAACCCCAACAAAGAAAAGCCAGCTCTCATTTTTAAGACTTTCAGGGAACAAGAATTCTGAAACCAACACAGCTCAACATTTCACACAAAAAAAATACTGTTTACCAGGGCTGTTCAAAAGATGGATGAAACTAAATATTTCAATACTTCCTATAGCAAGATTCCAGCTCATTCATTCTATTCAGAATCCAAACTCATGGTGAGAGATCATATAATATCAAGCTTTACATTACACATTTCACTGTTATGTTCAAGCTCACAAAGATGCAACCAAGAACTGCATGCGGTTGCAAGCACATACTCTAGAATGTTTTATTTTAATGTTAAGGCTAATGAGTCTTGATCTAAATAGGACCTCACAGGCATGGGGTCTAAAGTAATGAAGATTTTTTTTTTCCTTTAGCTCAACAAAATATTTAGTAGTTTATCAAAATTACCCAGTATTTTATGAAGCCTTCATTCTGCCACAAAATATAATGAACCTTCCCAAGTTTCTCATTTATGTTACTGCAGTCAAACATCAAGAAAGTAAAGCACGTTTTCACAAATACTTGAAAATGTTATTTTACAATTTAAAGTCAGTAGTGCATACTAACTACAGAGTTCAATATTACAATCTGAAATACAATGTTAAGCACGATCCACTCACTGTGAATCCATCTAAATACAAGCATTCTGAGACATAAAATCAACTAGCATTTTACACATTATCCACGTATAACATCAGATTCCATTTATTTCTTCATAATCCTAACCAAAACAATAGATTTGGCCAAACTATTCCAAATGTATTCTATTTGCGGACCATTTTACCAACCCCCTACCAGACCGGAGATAATCAATCCAAAATACAATGCTTCTTAAATTTAAATATTTTGCTTAATCTTTTGAAATGACAACTTTGACAACAGTCAAGTATTCTTCAGTAAAATATTTTAAATACGCAGGTTGAAAAGAAATTTCAAGGTTTAAATCATTTATGCTTAAATCATTTCAGAGCTAGTCGCTATTCATTTTTCCGGCGATAGTTTTAATGAAGCCAATTAATACCTACATAGTCAAAGTTTAATTCAACTTTTCTCTATGGATCAAAGGGACTGAGCTTACTGACGATTATTTCAGTTTAGCTTTTGGGTCATTATTGTGTTCGAAACCCCTTACACTTAAGTTACTTTGAAACAAAAACAGAAGTGTAATTACAGATAAAAGAATTAGTGACTCCAAACTGCAGACAAAAATTCGGGATAACCGTATTTTTTTTTAAATCAACTTAATAAAATGCAAGGCTTTAGTCATTTCAAACTTCCTTCTCAACTGCAAGAATAATGCTAGGTATCAAATGCAAACCTACTGATTTCATCTAGAAAAGAAAATGTTTAATGGATGCAACACCTATCGCGGCACACTCCAAGTTTCACGGTCCCAATTAAGAACCGAGCATTCAAATATCATTTCGATCAGATTTTGGTCAAGAGACAAACTGATGGAGACAGATCGAGACTCCGCTGCCTTTGTTCAATAGCTTACGGATGGATAACTAAATGTGCTACAGGTTGATAAGCATTTACCAGGCTTATGAATGCGGCTTCCAAGCTTGAGAAAGGTGCAAGAATGCTAGATGCAAATAATCTTGGATAATTTTTATTAATCACCCACCGAGCTACACACTCCGAAGTAGAGGCCTATTCATCGCTACTATTTATTTCCATGTTTACCTCTCCTCCCTCCCCCAAACCCCCCCCCTTCACTTTCTCCTCCCACCCTGTCCCGCCATCTTGGGCCGATAGGAGCAGCCATTACTTAACTAAATGACAGTGCCAACAACTTTCCACACAAATAAACAGAGTCTGCACCCCGAATTCCCCTCGGCCTCCCCTGTGAGAAACACAGGAAACGAGGCTCCAAGGAGAAAACACATTCATAAGTAACTGCAGGATTTCTATAGCAGAAAGACTCAAAAAGTAAACAAGTCACCCAACTTCAGGTAAAACACCATAACCCTTGAGATGCCTGTCAACAGCCCCATGCAAACTCTTCACTGCCCTAAACTACGTGCAACTTTCCTTCTGGGAGCAGGGACACAAGAAAACCCCAAACGTTGGGTTAACAGTACATTTCCCGAACAGCCTGCCTGGCGGAAAAGAAAAACCACGGGAGGCAAGTAAGTCGGAAATGTGGGGAAATCCGCACACATTTACGAGCCTTTGACCCTAAACAGGCACCTCGGAGAGATCATCGGTCGACTCCCCCAAAGCCGTAAAATAACAGGCAGTTTTGTCGACCCACTTGAGCTCGGCCCCAAAGCGCTGCCGTCTCTGTTCCTCCAGCTACGAGAGGAGAGAGCGATTTCGCAAGGGAGCAAGCGAGGGATCCGGGGGTAAGGGGAGACCAAAAGCAGAAAATAGTTTTCCGGAAGCCCCTCGGCCCTAGTTCGCGGCCACAATGAGCGCCGGCCGAGCCGCGGGGCCCGGGACGAGCAGGGCGCCGGCTGGGGAGACGGTGTCCGCACTCCAGCCCGCGGCTGCCTTACCTTGCCCAGTAGGGCCTTCGTCCTGGCGCCATCTTCATGAAACCTCACGAACCCGAAGAGGCGGCTGTGGGGAGACACACACGCGGCTCGTTAGAGCTCCGGCAACCCTACCTACCCATCCCTGCCCGATCCCGAGGCCCCGGCGGCGGCGGATACGGCACCGAGAGCGCCAAGCCCAGGTGCCCGCCCCGCCGCCGCCAGAGGCGAACCGCGCTCGGGCCTCCCCGAAGAGAGGCGCCAACCGTCCGGAGCCGACCGGGCGGGTGGGTGACGGCGACCCATACCTGTCCAGTCCGCCGAGCGCCTCTCTCTCCTCGGCTGTCAGGCTCGGGGACGCCTCCTCGCTCTCCCCGCTCGCTTTTCCCGCCGCCATTTTCTTTTCCTCATCACCGAAAGCGGCGGCGGCAGCGGCGGCGGTAGCGAGCGACACTCCGCTGGATTTCATGGAAACGCAGCGAATTCACAACTCCAAAGCTGACACCCCCCCGCGGGCCGGGGCCCGCAACGACGCCCCCAACCTCCGCGCGGGACCCGCACACCAACTTTATCGCCACCTCCTCCTCCGCCGCGGGCGGCAGCGACGAAAAATCCCAACGCGGCGGCGGTGAAGGCGGCGGCGGCTGGGGCTGCGGAGCCCCCGGGTCGGCAGCGGCGGCGGCTCGGCTTGTTGGGTCACATCGCGGGGGCGGGCGAGCGGCAGCCACGGGCGGGGGCAGCGGGAACGGCCGGAGCGTGCGGGGTTGAGGGATGTGGGGGGAATTCGTTGGAGAAACAAACTTCCCCGGCACCAGCACAAAGTTGTTGTAATTGTGTCACACAGCGAACCCCACGCCGCCGCCGTGACCCCCCCTCCCCGCCCGGCTGGTGCAGCCAATCGAAGTGCCCCGCTCGCTTCACGTGACCTTTGTTGACTCACGTCAGCCGTGGCTCCACTCAACTTGCTAGCTGCCCGAGCCCCGCCCACCGAGGCCACCACCTACAGGGAGCAGGAGGCCCGCCAATTCTGACCGATGGTTGGCTGCTGGGTCCGTCTGTCCGGGTGAAGGGTTGTCACCGAGAGGGAGCAGCGGGTTAGGTTGTGCCAGTTAAATATACTGGGGCAGAGAATGGAGGGTCCGGACCGTGTCAGGGGAGCCGCGGCGGGCTCGGGAGGGGGAGGGGAACGGTGGGGAAGGGCGAGGTCCGTCACCGCCCGCGGCGGGCGTGAGCAGTGAGCTAGGACGCCATGGACGGCCTTTGGCTGCCCAGGAGCTCCGGGGTGGTCCCCGACCGCGGCTCCGGCATCCTGTGCTCCGCGTGTCCCGGGCCCTCGAGGGCCTGTTAAAGGTCACATCGCCAGGAGGCGGCGCAAGGCCCCTGACCTCCGCCCTCCGAAGAAAGCATACTTTTTGCACTGCTGGAAGTAATGGCCTCCGCGAGGAGCGCGCTCGAAAAGCCGCTGTCGGCCCAGTGCCCCGGGGCTCGGACGCCGCCCTAGGCCAGGCCTGCGCTGCCGGCCCGGATCCCCTCGCTCGCGCCCCCTCACCCCCGGCCAGAGGGATTGAAGAGTCACCCACGGGGCTCTGGCTCGCTGACCACGGCTCCCCACCGCCAAAGGTCTGTTGGCGGCACTTTGGAGCCAAATTTTCCATGCTACCGGTGTTTTACCAGTAGTTCATTATAGTATTATACGAAAAAGCAGTGACGAAAAATTGTTAAGCGGTTATCTCCAGAATGTTGCTTTCTTTTGCTGTGATCTTAGTGGGGCTTTCATGGGAGGAGTTGGGACTGCTTGTAGACAGGCCTGAGAGAAGACAAAATTAAGATCCTCAGGGAAGCTTTCAGCCCAGAAAACCCTTTTCTACCCCTCACAGCATGTCCTAGACCACAGTAACACCTTCTTGTTCTGACCGTGTCTGAGATGCAAATAAAAGTCACTACTCTGCCTTTCAATCCATAGTATAATTGGGAGAAGAAAAAATGCCTTCGGTCTGTTACTCTCTGCAAAAGATATATTTAATGAGATAAGTTTCATGTAACAGATCTGTTACAGTGCACACCTCCAGTTTTCAGGGATAGGAACAAATTAATGGACAGATGAAAACAAGGTTTCCTTCATAAACATGGACTCTATTTTCAATAACGTAACCAATAAACAAGGTATATTTAGTTGGATTTCAAAATGAAGACAATTCAGTGCTGACTCAGTAATCCTAGCAGTATTCAGTGAGAAGCTGTGGAAATCTCAACTGATTTTGCACACCAACACAGTTTTAGATTGTTTCCCTGAGACTAGTAACTAACTATAGTTTTATATGGATTATGCTTCATGTTTTATCACCTTCTGTAAAACACCTCTTCCACGCTTTATGGTATTCCTTCCATTTTACTTGAATGAGTGAGTATACAAGGCTATTTCCTACAGCTAAATTAATACATTCATTGTAAACTTTCTCACAACAGATGACCTTCAACGCCTGGGAGATTTTGACACCACTGTCTCCCCACACCCCAGCACCACCACCACACACACACACACTTAGACTTGCACAAGCAGAGATAGAAATTCTGCCAGTGTTTGACAGTCTTCTGGGAGCTGGTGGTTCTTGACTCAGGCTGTTTCCAAGAATTACGAGGCTGCCTACTTCCAACCCCTCAAAACCTTCTTTTTCACTACATAATCATTACTTGGTATTTGCTGCGGAATTGCATGGAGTAGATGCTGTGGGTGGGGTCGAAGTCAGGCAGGCCTGGCTGCAAATCATTTCTCTGCACAGGCTATGTGTCCCTGGTAAAGTTACTTATCCTCTAAGCCAGAACTCTTTGTCTAGTTCAGTTACAGATATGTGTCATCCATCATGAAGCATGAGATATTTTTTATACAGTAACACAGTCCTTATATCACTACGTAATGTTTTCGGTCTAGCATAGTTTATATCATGTACAATTGGTATGTAGCCTTTAAGGTTTAGGTCCTTCACTGAATAGAGAAATGGGAAAGTAGGATAGATTATTTTTTAATAATAATTTCTATGAAAAGTGGCTCTGAAAACCCATATAGAAGGTAGAGCAATTGAACCAAAGGAGCATGAACTGTGAAATCATGCAGATCTAGGTTCAAATCCTAAGTCTGCCACTTGATAGCTGGGTGACCTTCAACAAGTTAGCCTAATTTGAGCTCCAGTTTCCTCATCTGAGAAAATAGCATTATTTTGAAGATTAAATGCCATAAGGTAGGTAAAGTGCCAGATATATCATATGCATTCAAAGACCTCAAAAGAATAGGAAGTTTCGAATTTCTAAAATCTAGCTTTCACATTCTGGGTTCTAAATGTGTTGATCACCACTTTACCAATCACTTTCTCCTGATCCCTCCCCAGCTTTCCTATAAGCCCAACACATAGGCAGTCCTAATATACTTTTTGGGGAGGGATTCAGTTCAGTTCAGTCGCTCAGTCGTGTCCAACTCTGTGACCCCATGAACCGCAGCATGCCTCCCTGTCCATCACCAACTTTTGGAGTTTACCCAAACTCATGTCCATTGAATTGGGGATGCCATCCAACCATCTCATCCTCTGTCATCCCCTTCTCCTCCCGCCTTCAATCTTTCCCAGCATCAGAGTCTTTTCAAATGAGTCAGCTCTTCACATCAGGTGGCCAAAGCATTGGAGTTTCAGCTTCAACATCAGTCCTTCCAATGAACATTGCAACATCTCTCCTTTATTCTAAAATTAAACCTTATATCACTTAGTACTGATTCTTATTTAATAATTATAACTTAATAAACTATAAGCTGGAGAGAATAATTTGAATTTACTAAGTTGATATGATTAATAGATAAGGTAGATAAATCGATATTTTTAAAATATATAAAATTTGTATTATGCTGAGTCAGATTATGGACTAGTTAGTACATCATTTGTAGCAGCATTGTGTTAATACTTATGCAGTTACCATCAATTACTGTCAGAGGAGAAACCCACTCAATTATAAGAAAATAAATTTAACTCCTTTTAAACAACTAAATTCTTAACCTGAACTACTTAGGAATATGTAGTTCATTTATAATTTCAGTGCCACATAACCTATGCTGCTGCTGCTGCTGCTAAGTCGCTTCAGTCGTATCCAACTCTCTGTGAACCCATAGATGGCAACCCACCAGGCTCCCCCATCCCTGGGATTCTCCAGGCAAGAACACTGGAGTGGGTTGCCATTTCCTTCTCCAATGCATGAAAGTGAAAAGTGAAAGTGAAGTCGCTCAGTTGTGTCCGACTCCTAGCGACCCCATGGACTGCAGCCCACCAGGCTCCTCCATCCATGGGATTTTCCAGGCAAGAGTACTGGAGTGGTTGCCATTGCCTTCTCTGACATAACCTATGCAGATAATAATAACTCACATAACAGTCATGATTTATTTAATCTTGTAAATAGAACTATACTTATCCTTTAAATCAGGATCAGAGATAAATTTAGCCCTTCCCACACTTACCAGTGTCAAAAAAATTATCCAACTCATGTCCAAACATACTGATGACAAAAACAAATATAGGGTTAGAGCTGAGGAGAGATTGGGAGCCAAGTACAGACAGACTTTAACCTGTTACAAAAACTTCAGTTGTCAGAATAGTTTTGGGACTTCTGGAAGAAGCCTTGACTCCCACACCCACCAGAAGCCTAGACTTCTACCCTTGCCAGTCTGTAAAGAAGCACCTCAAATCCTACCCCACCACCACCAACTACACTGGGGAGCCTAGATTTCCATACCCACCCAGCATTAATGAGGCATCACTTCCCTTCCTTGTTGAGTTGGTGTCAAAGAAGACCTACTGAAGAGTCAGAACTGTCACCACTGCCCAGTGCTAACAAGGCCACCACTCCTATGGAAGCAATGTGGGGAACAGTAATGAGGCACCTACACCTCCAGACAAGCTTCCCTGGTGGCTCAGTGGTAAAGAATCCTCTTGCAAATGCAGGAGATGCAGATTCCATCCCTGGGTTGGGAAGATCCCCTGGAGGAGGAAATAGTAACCCATTCCAGTATTCTTGCCTGGAGAATCCTATGGACAGAGGAACCTGGCAAGCTGCAGTCCATGGGGTGGCAAAGAGTTGGACACGACTGAATGACTGAGCTCTCACCATGCTCAACTTCAGACATGGTGGTCTCAGTGGAGGCCTAGCGGGAAGCCAGAACTTCAGTTCACACCCAGTAGTAACAAGGAGACCCTCCACTTCCATCGGTGTTAATCAAGGTTGAGTGGGGAACCTGGACTTCTACTCCTGGTGGTAACAAGGCAGTGCTTTCCCTTCCCCAACAGAGTGATATCAAAAGAGACCTGCTAAAAAAGAATATTTAGATGAGAGCCAGAGTTTTATAATACCCACAATGTCCAGGTTTCAATGAAAAATCACTCATATGAAGAACTAGGATAATCCAACATTAATTAGACAAGACAGTCAACAGATGTGAGCAATAAGGTGAATCAGATGTTCATGTTCTCTGACAAGGATTTTAAAGCAGTCATAAAAATGTTTCAGTGAGCAATTATGAATCCATTCCAAACAAATGAAAAACTAGAAAGCCTTAGCAGAGGAATAGGAAGTTTTAGCAAAGAAATAGAAGATACAAAGAAGAACCAAATAGAAATTTTAGAACTGAAAAACATAATAACCATAATTTAAAACAACGTATGGGTTCATCATCAGAATGGAGGGGACAGAGGAAAGGATCAGAGAACTTCAAGACAGAGCAACAGAAATCACCCAATTCGAATAACCGAGAGAAAATAAATAGGAAAAACAGTAGAGCCTCTGAGATCTATGGGATGGTAACAAAGGATCTAGCATCTGTGTTATCAGAGTCCAAGAAGGAGAGGAGAAATATATCAAGGCCCAAAATGTATGCAAAGAAATAATGGTTGAAAACTTTCCAAGCTGATCCAGTCCATGTCCTGAACTCTTGGAGAGTCATATGAATAAATTTTATCCTATAAAATACTGATGAGTGCTATAAACTTTACGCAAATTTCTGTGGATGCTCATAGAAGAGGCATCTTTATCAACCTAGAGGTAGCAGATAAAGCGCCTGGAGAATAAAAAATGAACTGTTGGGGGCTGGAGGATTGTTACAATAGTGAGTGTCTTCCCAACAGAAGCTGCAACAGATCTGCCAAAGCACAGAAGCCTAAGAACTTGAGAGTTCTGGTGAATTCAAGAAGTTGAGTATGGCTGTGAACAAAAGGGGAAGGAAAGAATTGGAAGTGGGAGTTGGAAAATTAGGCAGAATCATGAAGAGCCTAGTAAGGCTTACCTAAAGAATCATACCAATGGTTATTGTGTTTTAGGCACAGAAATAGTAGGGTTGCTACTGGTGTCAGTGATACTGCTTTAAACAGATTTCCTTTCACCTGGGCTCGGTAGCTGGCACCAAGCTCAAAGAATATATTCTTAAAGCATTTTATTTGTTTATTTTTCATTGCACTGGGTCTTTGTTGCTGTGCTCAGGCTTCCTCTAGTTGTAGCAAGCGGGAGCTGTTCTTTGATGTGGTGCACAGGCTTCTCATTGCAGTAACTTCTCTTATGGAGCACAGACTCTAGGCACCCGGGCCACAGTAGTTGCAGCTTGCAGGCTCAGTAGTTGTTATTTGTGGGCTTAGTTGCTCCAAGGCATGTGGAATCTTCCTGGACCAGGGATTGAACCCATGTCCCCTGCATTGGCAGGCAGGTTCTTATCCACTGCACCACTATGGAAGTTCGTCAAAGAATATTGACTTATCTGGCTAGACCAGGAATCAGAAAACCATAACCTACTGATCAAATCCAGCACACCACCTATATTTGTACAGCCATTTCATCATGCATTAAACTTACATGAAATTCAAATTTGGTTGTGTATAAACAAAGTTATTGGTATACATTCATGCTCATTCATTTATATATCATATATGGGGTTGGAGAAGACTCTTGAGAGTCCCTTGGACTGCAAGGAGATCCAACCAGTCCATTCTAAAGGAGATCAGCGCTGGGTGTTCTTTGGAAAGAATGATACTAAAGTTGAAACTCCAGTACTTTGGCCACCTCATGCGAAGAGTTGACTCATTGGAAAAGACTCTGATGCTGGGAGGGATTGGGGGCAGGAGGAAAAGGGGAAGACAGAGGATGAGATGGCTGGATGGCATCACCAACTCGATGGACGTGAGTCTGAGTGAACTCCGGGAGTTGGTGATGGACAGGGAGGCCTGGCGTGCTGCAATTCATGGGGTTGCAAAGAGTCGGACACGACTGACCGAATGAACTGAACTGAACTGATGGCCCCTTTCACAAAGCAACATAGAGTTGAATTGTTGTGGTAGAGAATGTATCTCATCTTACACATTGCTGCTTTGTGCCTTGCAAATCACAATGATGCTGTGTTTCAAGTACCATACATGTAACACCATGACTTTTTTTTATTACCAGTACATACCTATAAGTCAAAACCAGAAAACAGAGAAAAAGGACTTCAGATGCTTATAAGTCATGGTGGTGTGTGGACTATTTTGTTACCATGCAATAAGTATAGTTTTACTGAAAGAATATAATATATGTCAATATTATCAGACTACATTCATCACAATATTCCCAACTGACAGGAAAGCAACAGTGAGAACAGTTAGAGAATTTAAAGTGGAATATTTCATCATAGCAGAGTTTCTTCAGAAAAATATAAAAATGAATATGAAGCTGCAACCAAAGTAATTTTCTGAGTGGCTCATTTCTTAGCCAAATAAGGAAAGCAAGACTATTCGACTTTCAGCTAGAACAGTTGCTTGAAGAGTTGAAGACATTGAGAGCAGTGTCAATAATCAGTTTAAAAACAAAGCAATTACTGAGTGGTTTTCCTTCACTCTTTATGAGTTAACAGGTAATACTGATACTACTCAGTTGTTCATTTGAAGAGTCAAGGCCTTGTTTGAAATAACTGAAGAATTAACTTCTGTGACTAGTCTGCATGGAACAATTACAAGGGAAAATATTTTCGAAGAAACTGAAAACAAACTGATGCTATATAACATGGAAAGGAACCTGCTAAGATGTGTTATAAGTGATAGTAGTAAAAATATGTATAAAGTAGAAAAATGCTTATCTGAACAAACAACAAAGCTTATGAAAATGTAAGGTGTTTAAACCCTGTGGCTATTTATTGTATTATTCATCAGAAATTACTTTGTGGTAATATTTGAACTTATCATTTGTTATTGAACCAGTAGTAGCAATGGTAACTTCATTCATTCTTATGGCTTTAACCATCATCAATTCTGTGAATTTTTATCAGAAGTAGAAACTGAATATCCTGACTTCTACCACACAGCAGTTCTTACTGTTTGGTTGTGATTCTTTTCAGCTCAAGAGCAAAACTGAGAATTATTGAATAAGAAGAACAGCCTTTAGCCTCTCTAATCAAGCTATGAATGGCTTTGGAAATTAGCTTTTGTGGGAGACTTGATAATATATCTTAATGAATTTCACCAATTACAAGGTAAAACAACACTTATACATGAAACTCAGACTTTAGTACAATCATTTTGATGATGAGTAGCGTTGTCTGAATTCCAAGTAATGTCAAGCTGCTTTATATATTTCCATGCTATCAAAAGTTAAAATAAGAAACATATTATCCATTCCTATAGAAATTTGCAGTAGATATATTTTCCAAGCTCAAACTGCAGTTCCAAGCAGCATTTTTTAGACTTCAATGCAAATGCAAAGGCAATTTCTATATTTCAAAATTAATTTAACTATGCAATTGAGGAGTTTCTACCTAACCATCAGTTAAAAATGATTAACCTGCAATATAATAACATAGTAAATACAAATATCAAGAGAAGAATCTAATAGAATTCTCTAAATGCCTTATATGCAATGAATGTACTCAAAATCGTATGCTCATGGATTGATGTCATTGTTTGGCAGTGCATTTTTTTTCCAGAACATATAAAGACATTTTCAAAAATGAAATACATAAAATCCCATTACAGATCAGCTTTAACAGATGAACATTTGCAAACTAATCTGATGATAGGGAATACTAATTTTGAACCCTAATTAAGGAAAATGTATTCCAAAAACAAAGACTCCTATTCTTCTAATTAGTAGATATGTATTACCAAAAACTGCACTCAGTTATTACTATTACATTTTAAGCATCATCGATAAAATATTTGTTGAAATTTGTTTCATTATGTTAGTATCTACAGAATATCTTTAATTTTGCCCCTTGACCTGCAAAATTTACAATATTTACTACCTAGTCCCACATAAAAAAATTGCTAACCCCTGACCTATCTACATGGTTCCATGCACACATTCAATTCAAAATGATACATTGCCCTTTGCCCCCCAAATATATCCTGGCCTAACTTCTCCAAACATTCCCTCGAATCTAGAAAAAAAGATTTCACAATATCAAAGACTAAAACTGACAGGTAACCTAAGGCTTGGATCT
The DNA here is from genome assembly GCF_042477335.2 of Ovis canadensis. Lineage (NCBI taxonomy): Eukaryota > Metazoa > Chordata > Mammalia > Artiodactyla > Bovidae > Ovis > Ovis canadensis. Next base: position 45,315,702 of record NC_091727.1, on the reverse strand, counting down.
GGGTGAAACTGATGTCAGTTATGAGACAGATGGCCCTGAAGGGCAGGATTAAGAAAATCCCACTCATGAATTACCTTGGCTTCATTTCCTCAAACACACTGAGTGAAAAAGGTAGTAAGCCACTTATTTAAGGCACATACTCTATCCCCTGATGACCCACCATCTGCCTCCCAACTTAGAGTTGGTGTCTAAATCAACATGAGATGTCAATTTCTCAACCTTTCAAGTGTGCTCACCAGAAAACTGATCCTCACCCCCACCTCCACTCTATGTCCTCTAGACCCCTCTATTTCCTATTTGTCTAGGCAGATCGACAAAACAAGCAGGCAGGAAAACAGCAGGGAGATTGGGAGGAAAAGGGAGGAGACTTACATTTAAGAAAGTGCAGTTCCCATAACCATGGGCAGCTTCATGAGTGTGCAACCTATACAGCTGCACAGGGCCCTGTGATGATAAGAAGGGCTTTGTATTTGTTCAATGCTCTGTTGTCACTGCCTTGACATTCTTAATTTTTGAACAAGGAGCCCAACATTTTCATTTTGCATGTAATTTTCCTGCAGGTTATGTAGCCTATCCAGCTCAAAACTTTAAGGAAAGGCTAGCATCTTAAAGGTTCCCAAGAGAAGTCTGTGCTGGGAAGTGTATTGTGCTGTGTATTGCATTAGCAAAGAAGAGATACAAAAGGTAAAGTCAGACTGCATGGACATCAGTGTGCCCTCTAGCTACAGACTTGAGATGGAGATCCTGCCACCGCTTCCATAGGCATATGGTAGGTTCCAAGGTAAACATCTCAATCACGTGTAGATGGATATTGAGCCCACAGAAAGCCTTGTCTTATTTGAAGATAAGGAGAATAATCAACCCAGAGCTAGAGGAAGTACACAGCATCTAGAAAAAACAGGACAAAATGAGAACTCTTCCTCACCAGGATGATCCAGGAGAAAATTGTAGAAACCTGTTACCATCCTTAAAGTTTCTGCAAAATAGAAACAAAAGAATGAAGAGGTGGGACTGATATGAAAATCTAACAAGATGAAATGAAAACCGAAATGAATCGGGTAAGGAAAATGAGCAAGTACTCTTAAGACAAGCAGGAACAAAATTAAAGTACACACTGGAGACAGTAACAAGGAAAATTCATCCAGCAGAAAACAGAAATTGGTGTTAAGAACAAAGCCGATGCTAAAATATAGAATGGAGTGGAAAAACATGAAAACAGTGAAAGAACAAAGATAGCTGTGGAGAAAGAATGGAGAAAATGGAGAACCAACTTATGGTTAATTTGAGTTCTTAAAAGAGAAGCAAAGGCAAATGGAAGTGACATAATAAAAAATAAAAGCAGAAATTTTCTCTGTTAAAGCACAATGTGTGTTGATTGAAAGAGCCTGCTATATTCCAAGCAAAGTCAGTAAAAGAGGACTCGCAATTGGACACATCATGGCAAATGTTTTAATCTACAATATTAAAGTATCTATAATTGTTCAAGCAAAAAAATGAGATCATATTGCCCGGATAGAAACAAATGTCAGTCTATCTGACTTCTCATATCTATAGTATTCATCTGAGTTGCTTTTCAGGTGTAAAGATGTCAGAAAAACACTCTGCTAGTTGTGTGTGTGTGTTCATGCACTCAGTCACTCAGTCGTGTCTGACTCTTTGTGGTCCCATGGACTGTAGCCTTCCAGGCTCCTCTGTCCATGGAATTTTCCAGGCAAGAATACTGGAGTGAGTTTCCATGCCCTCCTCCAGGGGAGCTTCCCAACCCAGGTATCAAACCTATGTCTCTTGCATTAGCAGGAATGGCACCACCTGGGAAGTGGTGCCATCTAACAGATCATAAAATAGATCATCTTCTTGAAAAAAAAAATAGGTTTACAATATTTTTCAACCAACAAAGAGATGAAATTTGAAAAATAAAATAAAAAGCTCGGACTTCCCTGGTGGTGCAGCAGTTAAGAATATGCCTGCCAGCATAGAAGGAATCTACCTTAACATAGTAAAAGCCATATATGATAAGCCTACAGCAAACATTATTCTCAATGGTGAAAAACTGAAAGCATTCCCCCTAAGATCAGGAACAAGACAAGGGTGTCCACTTTCACCACTATTATTCAACATAGTTCTGGAAGTACTAGCTATAGCAACCAGAGAAGGAAAAGAAATAAAAGGAATCCAGATTGGAAAAGAAGAAGTAAAGCTCCCACTGTTCATAGGTGACATGATACTGTACATAGAAAACCCTAAAGATAGTATCAGAAAATTACTAGAGCTAATCAATGAATTTAGCAAAGTTGCAGGATATAAAATCATTACACAGAAATCACTTGCATGTCTATATACTAACAATGAAAAATCAGAGCAGTTAAGGAATCAATCCCATTCATCACTGCAACAAAAAGAATTAAATATCTAGGAATAAACTTAGCTAAGGAGACAAAAAAATTGTACACAGGAAATTATATGACACTAATAAATCAAAGATGACATAAACAGATGGAGAGATATTCCATGTTCTTGGGTAGGAAGAATCAATATTGTGAAAATGACTATACTACCAAATGCAATCTACAGATTCAATGTGATCCCTATCAAATTACCAATGGCATTTTTCACAGAACTAGAACAAAAAAATTTCACAATTCGTATGGAAACACAAAAGACCCTGAATAGCCAAAGCCATCTTGAGAAAGAAGAATGGAGCTGGAGGAATCAACCTTCCTGACTTCAGATTATACTGCAAAGCTACAGTCATCAAGACGGTATGGTACTGGCACAAAAACAGAAACCTAGACCAATGGAACAAGATAGAAAGCCCAGAGATAAACCCATGCACCTATGGGTACCTTATTTTTGACAAAGGAGGCAAGAATATACAGTGGGGCAAAGACAGCCTCTTCAATAAATGGTGCTGGGAAAACTGGACAGCTACATGTAAAAGAATGAAATTAGAACACTTCCTAATACCATACACAAAGATAAACTCAAAATGGATTAAAGACCTAAATGTAAGACCAGAAACTATAAAACTCTTAGAGGAAAACATAGGCAGAACACTTGATGACATGAATCAAAGCAATGACCCACCTTGTAGAGTAATGGAAATAAAAACAGAAGTAAACAAGTGGGAACTGATTAAACTTAAAAGCTTCTGCACAGCAAAGGAAACTATAAGCAAGGTGAAAAGACAACCCTCAGAATGGGAGAAAATAATAGCAAATGAAACAACTGACAAAGGATTAATTTCCAAAATATACAAACAGCTCATACAACTCAATACCAGAAAAACAAACAACCCAAACAAAAAGTGGGGAAAAGACCTAAACAGACATATCTCCAAAGAAGACATACAGATGGCTAACAAACACGTGAAAAGATGCTCAACATTGCTCATTGTTAAAGGAATGCAAATCAAAACTACATTGAGATATCACCTCACACCGGTCAGAACAGCCGTCATGAAAAAGTCTAGAAACAATAAATGCTGGAGAGGATGTGGAGAAAAGGGAACGCTCTTGCACTGTTGGTGGGAATACAAATTGATACAGCCACTATGGAAGACGGTATGGAGATTCCTTAAAAAAAAAACAGAAGAAAACCACCATATTACCCAGCAGTCCCACTCCTAAGCATATACCCTGAGGAAACAAAAATTTAAAAAGACACATGTATCTCATTGTTCACTGCAGCACTATTTGCAATAGCCAGAACATGGAAGCAACCTAGATGTCCATCAACAGATGAATGGATAAAGATGTTGTGGTACATATACACAATGGAATATTACTCAACCATAAAAAGGAATACATTCGAATCAGTTCTAATGAGGTGGATGAACCTACAATCTATTATACAGAGCGAAGTAAGTCAGAAAGAGGAAGATAAATATCATATTCTAACACATATATGGAGAAGGCAATGGCACCCCACTCCAGTACTCTTGCCTGGAAAATCCCATGGATGGAGGAGCCTGGTGGGCTGCAGTCCATGGGGTCACTAAGAGTTGGACATGACTGAGCGACTTCTCTTTCACTTTTCACTTTCATGCATTGGAGAAGGAAGTGGCAACCGACTCCAGTGTTCTTGCCTGGAGAATCCCAGGGACAGGGGAGCCTGGTGGGCTGCCGTCTATGGGGTCGTACAGAGTTGGACACGACTGAAGCGACTTAGCAGCAGCAGCAACACATATATATGGAATCTAGAAAAATGGTACTGAAGAATTTATTTACAGGGCATCAGTGGAGAAACAGACATAGAGAATAGACTTATGGACATGGGAAGAGGGGACGAGAGGGTGAGATGTATGGAAAGAGTAACATGGAAATTTACATTACCATATGTAAAATAGATAGCCAAGGGGAATTTGCTGTATGGCTCAGGAAACTCAAACAGGGGCTCTGTGTCAGCCCGGAGGGGTGGGATGGGGAGGGAAATGGGAAGGAGTTTCAAAAGGGAGGGAATATGTGTATACCTATGGCTGATTCATGTTGAGGTTTGACAGAAAACAGAAAAATTCTGTAAAGCAATTATCCTTCAATAAAAAAAATTAATTTTAAAAATATATACCTGAAGAGCCAAGGAAATGCACTGGCATGAGGGATGCATCTAGGTGAGGTGTCAAAATTCTGTAGATTGATTTAAGAATGAGAGCCTGATAGAGTTTACACCCAGGGAAGTGGACTACAGGATCAGAGTTGCCTTATGATTTTTGCAGGCTTTGGGCACTTTTGCCTTTGTGGGAAAAAAATCTTAAATATTGTAATTTTACTACTGTATTGGAATAAAGATGAATATAATCCAAAAAAATAAAAAGAATCTGCCTGCCAATGCAGGAGACATGATTTTGATCTCTAGTCTGGGAAGATTCTGCATTCCTTGGGGGCAGTTAAGTCCTTGGGCCACAATTATTGAAGCCCACATGCACTGGAGCCCATGCTCCACACCACGAGAAGCCGCTGCAATGAGAAGTCTGTGAGATGCAACTAGAGAGCAGCCCCTGCTCACCAGAACTAGAGAAAAGCTCTTGCAGCAATGAAGACCCAGTGCAGCCAAAAATAAATTAATAAATAAATAATTTTTAAAAAACCGCTCAAGAATGGGGAAGTCATGGGAGGGAGCCTTGTCAAGCCAAAATAGAAGTGCATCCAAATAACTGCATCATATAAATCTCAATATGTTTTCTCAAATTGTGTTCTGAATTTTTTAAATAAGAAAAAACTATGTGAATCTTAAAACCTGCATTGACATTTTCATGAGTTAGATTGTAGAAGGAGGTAAAGATCAAATGTGCTAAATTCTGTATCTCAAAAGCATGATTCAAAACATGCTGTTTCACTCTGGACCCAGCAATTAGATAAAAATAAGTTTAGAAAAGCTTTTGAAAAACTTAAACATCCATGCCACATAATATATATACTATATCAACTCAGCAAATAGAAAGGTATAGTAAAAAGTACAAGTTGCCCCTTCCTCCAGGCAACTGCTTTCAACTAATAGAATAAAATGCTTTCTAAAACAATGGAGAAGATAAAAACAAAACTGAAAATAAAGAAAATGGCCCAGAAGTGTTAATAAATGTCACAGAACAAAATGGCATAGAAAGAAAGTTTTCAGGATTTTAAAATGTAAACCCTCTATTAAAAGACTTGTTGAGTAGAAGAAATTTAAGTATAATCTAGTTACAAAAGACATAGTATTTTAAAAACTACAGAGTCGTAAAACAATTATACTCCAATAAAGAATTTTTTTAAAAAATTTAAACAAAAAGTAAATAAACAATAATTAAAATAAAAATTTTAAAATGACGTAGTTTGCTACAAAGTAAAAAATAGGCAAAGATACATTCGACAAATACAGACCAAAAATAAATGAAAGGGAGAGGAGTTGGCAATATTATTGAATCAAGATAAAAAGCATTAATGAAGCAAAGAGAGCTTTATATTGGTAAAAGGGTACAAATAGAATTCTCATTGTATTGATGTTCAATGCCAGACTATCATACTATCAAAATATATAATCAAAATTGTATTAGTCAATGTTCTCCAGACAAACAAAACAATAGAGAGAGATTTATTTGAAGGAATTTGCTGATGTTATCATGGGGACTGGCAAGTCCAAGGTCAGTATATCTGTAGGGGAGGGCCAACAGGCTAGAAACTCAGATAAGAGTTGATGCTGCGGGCTTGACTCCAAGATCTACAGGGCAGGCCAGCAGCCTGAAAATTCAGGCAGAGTTTCTGTGTTGCAGTCTTGTGACAAAATTGCTGCTTCTCTGGGAAACCTCAGTCTTTGCTCTTAAGGCCTTCAACTGATTGGATGTGGCCCACCCACATAATGGAGGTAATTTGCTTTAGTCAAAGTCAGCTGACTACTAATGTTAATCCCATCCACAAATACCTTATAGCTATATCTAGACTAGTGTTTGACCAGACAGATGTGCACCATAGCCTGCCAAGTTAACATGTAAAATTAACCATCTAAGAAATATCAGGAGAAATTGACATACAGACAGTAGCAGTATAAAACTAACATACCTCTTAGTTATTGGACATATCAAGCAGACCAAAAACTAAATTAAATATAAAGACTATGAATACTATTAACAAACTATATAATATACTATGGATTATAGGTAACTGTATATGAATATAACATATACTTTTTATATTATAAATTCTATAAATAGAATAGTGGTAGCAATCTGAAAAAAATGTGATGTTGGATCCATGTCTCACACTTTGTACTAGAATATATCCCACAGAGATAAATATTTACATGTTACTTGGAGAGCAATGATAGACTTTTTAATGTAATTTTGAAGTTTGGAAAGCCTTTCAGGGAGTGACGCAGAACCCGAGTCATACAAATAATAAATAAATTTGAATTAAAAAGTTATCTCTGCCTGGCAAATCCATTCTTTTTTAATTGAGTTCTTTTACTTTAATTTGAGTCTTACTGAGCTGTAAGCATTCTTCTGTATTCCTATTTGGCCTGTGGGATCTTAGTTCCCTGACCAGGGATTGAACCTGCACCCTTAGCAGTTAAAGCACAGAGTCCTAATCACTGGACCACCAGGGAATACTTAGGCAAATCCATTCTGCTAGTCACTCAGTTGTGTCTGATTCTTTGTGAACCCAAGGGCTGTAGCATACCAGGCTCCTCTGTCCATAGAATTCTCCAGGCAAAAATACTGGAGTGGGTTGCCATGCCCCGCTCCAGGGGATCTTCCCGACCCAGGGATAGAACACGGCTTTCTCACATTGCAGGCAGACTCTTTACCAACTGAGCCAACAGGGAAGCCCTTCTAAGCAAAGCCAAAAGACAAGTGAAAAATTGGAGATAATATTTGAAATTCTTATCACAGATGCTTTATTTCTCTGAGTTTTTACAAATCAATAAGAAAAAAAGACTAACAATGTAATAAAATACTGATACTAGTAGCATGGCTTAGACAGTAAAGAATTTGCCTGCAATGCAGGTGACCTGGGTTTGATCTCTGGGTTGGGAAGATCCCCTTGAGAAGGGAATGGCTACCCACCCCAGTGTTCTTGCCTGGAGAATCCCATGGACAGAGAAGCCTTAGAAGGATACAGGAAAAACTCATAACATTAAGTGCCTTTGGGAAACAGAACTAGTTGGTTAGAGGACAGAGATGAGGAGACTTTTCACTCTATATGTCCTTAGGTACCATTTGAATGCTGAACCACAGTATATTACCTATTTAAACATTAAAATTTTTAAATGATAAAAACATGTATTAGAATCCTACCCATAAATAATACACTCACTATTCATAAGACATTTAATAAGAAAATCTCAGTGCTCTAAAAACAAAAATTATACAGGCCATCTTCTCTGACCACCATGCAATAAAGCTGGATATGAATGCAAACTCTCACTGTCCCCAGCGCAGACATACCTAAACTTGGAGCCTCAAGGGTTCAATCAAATTTATCACATATAGCTTCTAACTTGGTCAGGTTCTATGCTCATTTTTTATTCCTTCATCATAGAGTCTATTGAAGAAAGAAGCCAACTGTGAGTCCAAATTCTAACACTGTTAAGCCCTATTTCAGAAAGTCTTATTAAATACACTTTCTGAACACAGATACCTGACTGAGACCTTGATACATCTCTCCAAATGGAGAGGACCTGTCAGGGAATCTGGTCAAGCACCAAAAGGTTACCCTAAAATTCATGTTTCCACTGCCTTCTCTCCCCTTACTAGGCATTTCTTAAAAGGTGATTAAGAGGTCACTTCTCCAAATGCCTCAATCTCATGAACAGGGAAATAGTGAAGGTGTACCAGAAGGAGACACAGAGGTAGCTGAAGATGGACTCTCAAGGACCCACAGGTAAACATAACCCTCTTATTGTATATCTTTACTTCTTTACCTCAATAGCATAGTCAGAATGGATAGTCATGTGATGTCATAGATGTCTCTTTGGTAATGTAACAGATATGATGGTAAATGCTGTAGCAAGCAAAAACTGCTTTAAAAAATTGAATGGTAAAGAGTCAAATGAGGGTGTGTTAGTATGTGTCTCAGTCACTCAGTTGTGTCCAACTCTTTGTGACCCCATAGGCTATAGCCCCATAGACTACTGGGCTCCTCTGTTCTTGGGATCCTCCAGGCAAGAATACAAGAGTGGGTTGCCATTCCCTTCTCCAGGGGATCTTCCCAACCCAGGGATCAAACGGTAGTCTTCTGTATTGCAGGCAGATTCTTTACCATCTGAGCTACCAGGGAAGCCCGTACGTTCATTAGTATACTAAATTACAGTTTTCTAATAGCATGAGAAGTTGGAATTAAGATACACAAATTTCAGAAATAAGATCAACACTTTACTGATCAAGTTTCACATTCTGGGTAGATGATCTTTTATTTAAATGTTTATATGTTTAGAAACACATACAATGTGTTCCATTTTTGCCTTTCAGTCCTCTAATACCTGGTTAAGCTGTTCTTTTTTTTTAATTGGAGGAAAATTGTTTTACAATGTTGTGTTGGTTTCTGCTGTACATCAATGTGAATCAGCTGTAAGTATACGTATATTCCCTTCCCTCTTGAGCCTTCCTCCCACTTTCCCATCGCACCCCTAAACAGTTCTTTATATTAGATTTTCTCTGATGAAATAACTATTACGGTTTCTGTTCTCCTGATTCAACCTTGACCAATACCCAAGAAAACAGTAATTCCGATTAAAACTACCGTAACTATTAAAATGATCCCTTCAGAAGAGAAAAAGAAAGAATCTAACAATAACAACAGCAAAAAGCCTCTGAAGAACTGTCACTGTGGGGTTGAGGTGGAGTGGGGAATGTCATTGGTCTATCATGTGATACTGGCACAGGAATAGATAGACAATGTAACAAACCAGAAGGAACAAGTTCAGTTCAGTTCAGTTGTTCAGTCATGTCTGACTCTTTGCGACCCCATGAATCACAGGATGCCAGGCTTCCCTGTCCATCACCAACTCCTGGGGTTTACTCAAACTCATGTCCATCGAGTCGGTGATGCCATCCAGCCATCTCATCCTCTGTCGTCCCCTTCTCCTCCTGCCCCCAATCCCTCTCAGCATCAGGATCTTTTCCAATGAGTCAACTCTTCGCATGAGGTGGCCAGAGTATTGGAGTTTCAGCTTCAGCATCAGTCCTTCCAATGAACACCCAGGACTGATCTCCTTTAAGATGGACTGGTTGGATCTCCTTGAAGTGCAAGGGACTCTCAAGAGTCTTCTCCAACACCACAGTTCAAAAGCATCAATTCTTTGGCACTCAGCTTTCTTCACAGTCCAACTCTCACATCCATATATGACCACTGGAAAAACCATAGCCTTGACTAGATGGACCTTTGTTGGCAAAGTAATGTCACAAAAGCAGACACAAATATTTATGGTCGTTTTGATAGCTTATGGTGAATGTTGTAGGATTTGTGATCTCTGAAGAAGAAGATTTAGCTTCGGGATCAGGAACCAGGCTTGGTCACTCAAGAGCTTTTGTGTGGCAGAGTGTTATTAAATTAAGAAAAGGGACAGAGAAAGCTTCTGACATAGACATCAGAAGGGGGACGGAGAGTGCCCCACTCACTAGTCCTAGCAAGGGAATTATATACTTTTTAATTTGTTATTACAATAAATCAAAAGAATGTCTCAAGGTTGTAAAGAACTTACTAGACCCACTCCCATAATATACATTTTAAGATAACAGGATTAGTCAGGTTTTCAGGAAGGAGAATATGTCCTCAAGCAGGATACATTATTGTTATATAATCCTTACTAAGGAATGTAGAAAAAAAAGTTTGTCTTTTCCTCCTTCTTGAGAATTCCAGACCCTTATCTCCTCCTTGAGAGCCCCAGACCCCTTTTTCCTCCTTGGGGACCCCGGACTTAGTATCAACCTGCCTAGGAATTGACTCTCTCAATTATACTTACCTTAGTCTCAAAAGAAATGCAGGAAAAGAGAACCCCATCTGCCTGTCATCTCTTGACTCTTGAGCTGTGTGCTGCTTTGGGCGAAGTCTTTAACCTCTTGGAACCACAGATTTCTCATTTGTAGGATGCAGATAATAACTACCATGAAGGGCTGTTGAAAAGATTTGAGATATCGTCATAAAGTGCCCAGTACCGTGCATGGCATATAATAGCTTCCTAATTAACAGTTGTTATTATTTTCTTTCACTATAACTCATAGTCTACTTTTACATGGTCACAGTTTTTTTCCAAGTGACACGATCCTTTTCTACTCTGTGTGTGTCTCTCTGTGTTAGAGCACTTTATGCATACTCCCCCCAAACTAGAGACAACTTTGCTATGGACTGAATTGTATCCTCCCCCTAAAATATGTTTAAATCCTAAACTAGCCCAGAACGTGACCTTATTTGGAAATAACATTGTTGCAGTTGTACTGGAGTAGAAGGAGCCCCAATATGACTGGTGTCCTATAAGAAGAGGGAAATTTGGACACAGGTATGAAAGGACAGAAATGGTCAGGACCTAACAGAAGCAGAAGATATTAAGAAGAGGTGGCAAGAATACACAGAAGAACTGTACAAAAGAGATCTTCATGACCCAGATAATCATGATGGTGTGATCACTCACCTAAGAGCCAGACATCCTGGAATGTGAAGTCAAGTGGGCCTTGTAAAGTATCGCTACGAACAAAGCTAGTGGAGGTGATGGAATTCTAGTTGAGCTGTTTCAAATCCTGAACGATGATGCTGTGAAAGTGCTGCACTCAATATGCCAGCAAATTTGAAAAACTCAGCAGTGGCCACGGGACTGGAAGAGGTTAGTTTTCATTCCAATTCCAAAGAAAGGCAATGCCAAAGAATGCTCAAACTACTGCACAGTTGCACTCATCTCACATGCTAGTGAAGTAATGCTCAAAATTCTCCAAGCCAGGCTTCAGCAATACCTGAACCGTGAACTTCCTGATGTTCAAGCTGGTTTTAGAAAAGGCAGAGGAACCAGAGATCAAATTGCCAACATCTGCTGGATCATCGAAAAAGCAAGAGAGTTCCAGAAAAACATCTATTTCTGCTTTATTGACTATACCAAAGCCTTTGACTGTGTGGATCACAATCAACTGTGGAAAATTCTGAAAGAGATGGGAATACCAGACCACCTGACCTTCCTCTTGAGAAATCTGTATGCAGGTCAGGAAGCAACAGTTAGAACTGGACATGGAACAACAGACTGGTTCCAAATAGGAAAAGGAGTATGTCAAGGCTGTATATTGTCACCCTGCTTATTTAACTTATATGCAGAGTACACCATGAGAAACGCTGGACTGGAAGAAACATGGGCTGGAATCAAGATTGCCGGGAGAAATATCAATAACCTCAGATATGCAGATGACACCACCCTTATGGCAGAAAGTGAAGAGGAACTGAAAAGCCTCTTGATGAAAGTGAAAGTGGAGAGTGAAAAAGTTGGCTTAAAGCTCAACATTCAGAAAACTAAGATCATGGCATCTGATCCCATCACTTCATGGCAAATAGATGGGGAAACAGTAGAAACAGTGTCAGACTTTATTTTTGGGGGCTCCAAAATCACTGCAGATGGTGATTGCAGCCATGAAATTAAAAGACGCTTACTCCTTGGAAGTAAAGTTATGACCAACCTAGATAGTATATTCAAAAGCAGAGACATTACTTTGCCGACTAAGGTCCGTCTAGTCAAGGCTATGGTTTTTCCTGTGGTCATGTATGGATGTGAGAGTTGGACTGTGAAGAAGGCTGAGCGCTGAAGAATCGATGCTTTTGAACTGTGGTGTTGGAGAAGATTCTTGAGCGTCCCTTGGACAGCAAGGAGATCCAACCAATCCATTCTGAAGGAGATCAGCCCTGGGATTTCTTTGGAAGGACTGATGCTAAAGCTGAAACTCCAGTACTTTGGCCACTTCATGCGAAGAGTTGACTCATTGGAAAAGACTCTGATGCTGGGAGGGATTGGGTGCAGGAGGAGAAGGGGACGACAGAGGATGAGATGGTTGGATGGCATCACGGACACGATGGACGTGAGTCTGAGTGAACTCCAGGAGTTGGTGATGGACAGGGAGGCCTGGCGTGCTACGATTCATGGGGTCACAAAGAGTCGGACACGGCTGAGCGACTGAACTGAACTGATGCCCAGAAGGAAGACAGACACATAGCCATGTGACCACAGAAGCAGATACTGGAGTTATGCCTGTACAAGTCAAGGAATGTTAAGGATCACTGGCAACAACCAGAAGCTAGAAAGAGACAAGGAAGAAATCTCTCCATTTCCCATCCTGCACCCCCGACAGGTCTCAGAGGTATCATGGCACTGAAGAGAATTTCATTTAGGACTCTGGCTTCCGGAACTGTGAGAAAATAAATTTCTGTGGTTTTAAGCCACCTAGTTATCAGTATTTTGTTACAGCAGCCCTTAGAAAAGTAATACAAACCTAAATATTCTTCACAGGTGAATGCAAAACAACTGTGATACATCCATACAATGGACTACAACCTGGGTAAATCTCAAAGACTGAGAGAAGCCAGTCAGTGGAGGGAGAGGTGGTGTCAATGGAGGTTGTATCCTGTATGATTCCATTTATGTGACATTCTCTGAAAAGCAAGTCAATAAGATGGAGAACCAATCAGTGTTTGTCAGAGGCTGAGTGGGGCCAGAGTTTGACTACAAGGGAGACATGAGGAAAATTTCTAGAATCATGAAACTGCTCTGTGTCCTGATTGTGACAGAGGTTATACAAATATATGCATTGTTAACAGTGATAGAACTGCATGTTCAAAGAGAGTTAATTTCATAGTGTGGTAGTGAAAGTGTTAGTCACTCAGTCGTGTCCAACTCTGTGCGACCCCCTGGACAGGTTCCTCTGTCCATGGAATTCTCCAGGCAAGAATATTGGAATGGGTTGCCATTCCCTTCTCCAGGACATCTTCCTGACCCAGGGATCAAACCCAGTTCTCCTGCATTGCAGGTGGATTTTTTACCATCTGAGCCACCATAGAAGCCATGGTGTGTTAAATTAGGTATTAAAAAAAAAATGAAAATGGGCCTTCCCTGGTGGTCCTGTGGCTATGACTCCAAGCTCCCAATGCAGGGGGCCCAGATTTGATCCCTGGTCAGGGAACTAGATCCCACATGCTACAACTAAGAGTTCTTATGCGGCAACTAAGACTCGGCACAGCCAAATTAATAAATAAAAATACATGCATATATATCTATATCTATATCTGTATCTATATCTATATCTATATAAAATACACCTAAACAAATTGCTTTTCAGAATACTTGAAAAGAGATTTTTCTTCTGGGTTTCTGCCACAAAGGCTGCTTTGGGGGAATTCTGCCACACTAATCCTGGTCTTCTGGGAGCCAGTCTTTCCATCTGTAGAAGGACAGGATCAAACTAGAGCAGAGGTTTTCATAACAACCCCCCTCCACTCCCCCAAATTGCATCCCTGGGCACTGCTTTTGTGGAAGTGGGAGTGAGGGTCGGTTTGGAGAGAAAGGGTATTTGGACTCCACTGTGGTATGAACCCACAGGTCTACATCAACCAGAGTAGTTGTGCTTTCTGACTCATATATATTTTTATGTAGAGTAATTCAGGATTAGAATAGCTGCTCCCAAGCCAGAGTCATATACCTAGGGAATTTAAACAATCCTAGATTTCAGGGCCTACTTCTGGGGCCCACTCAATTGTCCCTTTGGCAATTGTCCCCACGGATCCTAGTTGATCCCAGGTCTCTGGCTCTAATGGTCAGTGATTCTAAATAAGGCCTTTGGGTGGGGACCAGGGAGCCCTGGAATGGTGCTTCTTGCTTTCACACAGATTAAACACGGTGATACAATGGGAATGCTGAAAGGGCTCTGAATCTAGGCCTCCTGTGAGATAGGGTCTGAAAGAAACTTACCCCATTTGTTTTAGAGGCAAGATAACTTTTAGAAAGAGTACTCTATAGAAAAAAAGGGGCCATACACAGATGGGGAAAAGGCCCTTATGAGGATGGGTGTGCTGACCTCCAACTGGCAGGGCCAACAAGTAACCTTAATAACAAGAACAGCCTTTTCCTTTAAGCAGGAAACCATCTGCTTGCTAGGTCTCACGCTAAGGAATCTAATCCTCACAACAACCTTGGGAGAGACAGGCTGTCATTGCTTTGACAGGTGAGGAAATAGAGGCTCTGAGAGGCCCCAGTCACAAGGGGTGGGGTGACAGAGTCGAGTCCTGGCCAGCAGCTCCAGCCTACTACACAACAGCCCATGAGAGCAACAGAGGCCTGGTGTCAGACGGACTTTGTTTTAGCAAGTGCCTTGGAGAAAGGGGGCTTCCCTGGTGGCTTAGACGGTAAAGAATCTGCCTGCCAGTGCAGGAGATGCAAGAGACACGGGTTCAATCCCTGAGTAGGGAAGATCCCCTGGAGAAGGAAATGGCAATCCACTCCAGCATTCTTTCCTGAAGAATTCCACGGACAGAGGAGCCTGGCGGGTTGCAGGCCATAGGATCGCAAAGAGCTGAACACGACTGAGCTACTAACACTTTCACTTAGGGAAAGGAATTAATGTTTCTTTCTCACAAAGGCTGGTGGGGGTTGCTGAGGGCTCTTTGGGCCCTTGTCATATAGTAGATCACTGGAAAAAAATATTTTTATAAGCTTTATATAGTGGGATTGGGGCTTCCCTGGTGGCTCAGTGGTAAAGAATCTCCCTGGCAATGCAAGAGACTCGGGCTCAATCCCTGGGTTAGGAAGATCCCCTGGAGAAGGAAATAGCTACACACTCAAGTATTCTTGCCTTGAGACTCCCATGGACAGACAAGCCTGGCTGGCTACAGTACATGGGGTTGTAAAGATTAGGACACAACTGAGCGACGAAGGACACAGTGGAATTTTTTTTTTGAAAATTATTTTATATGCAAATTAAATTTAGAAAGCCAGAATTGGGTCACTGTGGTTGAAGGTGGGGGCAGGAGTACCCCGGGGCTCCCCCAGAACTCCCGGAGAACCCCAAGAAGCCCACTTATCCAGTAGGTTGGCACTTACTGTAAAAAGCACGTACAGTCAGAGAAATGTACCATGTCTAAGGCTCTGGCTTTGGGTTGGGAAGAACCAGGTAGGGTTGGGGGTGGAGGTGGGGAGGGGACACTCACCCCTGCGCTAGTCAGCCTCTGGCTGGTCCCAGGCTACCGGTTCATCTGAGCTGAACACCAGCTTGCCCACCCTCCCCTCTGGCCAGGCCCCAGCAGTCATGACCTGCCACTCACAGGATAAGAAGCATTGCCATCATTTTCCATTTAATGAATTTTATTCTTTAAAGATAAGCACACTAAGATAAGAACTCCAGCCTCCTCCTTCCCCCCTTTTTGCTTGCCCTTCTAGTTTCTTTATCAATAAAAGTTCAATGTTCACCTCAGTCAAGGTTGGTGCAGGATCTGAAGCAGAAGCTAGGAGCTGTCCGGAATGACTCCCATCAGCTTCATCAAACAGATTTCTTTCTCATAGACGTCAGGAATCATTCCCATTGAGGAACTGATCATGTGAACAGTGTTCTTGCTAAACAGCTTGAATTCATAATGGATAAGCTGCTCCCAAAAGCCATTGTTGGGCCGGATGATGGGGCGGCACGACTTGGTCCACATGTGGGCGTCCAGCAGCGACATGGAGTGGTACTTCATTAGGTAGGCGAGGCAGAAGGTGGCGGAGCGGCTCACCCCGGCAGCACAGTGCAGCAACGTTCGGCCTTGCTTCATCTCCACGCTGTGGATGTGATCTGCAACAAAGTCAAAAAACTCGTAGAGGCGCGAGTTGGGAGCATCCGCCAGCGGCAGTTTTACGTACTGGATGTCTTCGAAGAACATGTCGGTCGCCTCCACCGACACACTGATGACGGTGGTGATGTGGTTGGTAGACAGCATGGCTTTGTCCTTGGCTGCCACAGCGTTGCTGAGGAAGAGACTCTTGGTTATCTGGGAGAGGCCATGGGCCGCAGGCTGCCGGACAGCCTGAATTCGAAACGGACACAGAGGCGTTGTCATCGAGGCGGTGGCACAGCGGTCTCTGCGGTGTCCCAGAAGCGAGTTCAGGAAGCAACAGCTCTGTGATGTCTCTGGAGAGGTTCTGGGCGACAGTATGCTGGTAACCCACTGGTCACTCTCCTTCTTCACTCCGCCCCCCCCCCCATTCCCCTTCCCCACCCCACCTCCCGTCCCTCGAGGGCGTCACAATTCCCCATGGCCCTTCCCATTGGTTCCCATGGCAATGCCAGCTTGCAACAGGGAGGACTTGGTCGCAGAGCCAGATCTTCAGAGAAACCCCAGATCTCTCTTTTTAAACTTTCTTCATAGTTACTTGTTTTCAGAGCCGAAATTCTTTTTTTTTTTTTTTTTAGAGCCGAAATTCTTATGTCTCAATGTTTTAATGTTCTGTTACCAGATATCTCTTTTATGTTTCAATTATTGGACCACTCTGTACACAGTGTCTATTTTATTAGTGTTGAAGAACAGGGTTTACCCTTGTTCTGCAAAGTAACAGTATCATATTTCACATTGGGGCACAGCATTTGGCTCCTGTGATATGCTAATCTCTATAAAACTGCAGCGAGGTAGGGGTTTCCACTGGCCTTGGTGACCTGGCCTGATACTTCTTTGTTGATTGTAGCCATAGAATTATGCTCCTGCTCTCAACACATCAGGACTGTTTATTATAAGGGAACATTGCTGATACATAGCCCTTTATGGTGAAGTTGGCCTGTGGTGAACAGTTGTGACTAATTTAGCTATGTCACTGTCTATTTGTGCATACGGCCCGAATGATTTACCACTTGATTCTGCTTTATTACCTGAAACAACAGCTCAAATTATCTTGTCTACATTATCCCAAAAGAATGCCCACCTGCTTTGTAAACAGCACGTCATTTTGACCACTACTGATGGTCTCTTCCCAGTAATGTTAAAAATTCTGGAGTGAGTCAATGCTATGTCATAACTGGGCCAAAAATAGATTTTTTAAAATGCTCCCTGAGATTTGCATTTCCTCTCATCTAAGATTTTTGTAGGATTTGAAGATTTGAAACAACTATAACCTAAAACTAACAAATTATTTCATAGAGCAGCTCTGAGATCCATTACTTCCCCATCATTCCTTATCATTTTGGGTTATGTGCAAAGTTTGCTCCTTAAACTTTAAAAATGTTATAAAATTATTGGGGGAGGGGGGCTCCCCTGGTGGCTCAGTAGTAAAGAATCTTCCTATAGGAGACCTGGGTTCGATCTCTGGGTTGGGAAGTTCCCCTGGAGAAGGAAATGGCAACCCACTCCAGTATTCTTGCTTGGAGAATTCCATGGAGAGGGGAGCCTGGCGGGCTACAGTCCATGGGAGTTGCAAAAGAATCGACTTAGCAACTAAACAACAACAACAACAAAATTAGAGGACTTCCCTGGTGGTCCAGTGGTCAAGACCCTGCCTTTCCAATGCAGAAGGCGCGGGTTTGATCACTGGTAAGGGAAATAAGATTCCACATGCAGTGTAGCCAAAAGATATATATTTTTTAATGTAGTAAAATTAACCAAAAGAATTTCATACACTATTCTCAAAGACAAGTGTGGCTCATATTAGATTCATGTATTTTTCCAGCCAATATTCTGTGATGCCCTTTCATCTGAGGGATATTGGATATCTTCAAACTCCACTGTAGATCTTTTCTTGGATGGATGAGAAGATGATGTTTCCTCCTCTTAAGTTTGGAAACTGATCACTTTCAAATTTCTACTTACTTTTACTTTTTCTTATTATTTAGGAGAAAAAAAAAATGTACAAGGGACTCGCTTAAGAACATACTCTCTACCTGACACTGGGAAAAGACCCTGAGTGTCAAGAATCAGTTAACATTCCGATTTCTCTATTCAGTAGTTGAGGCCCCTTCCTTTTTAATCTAAGCCTGCCTTTCTAATCTCATTCATTCATTTACTCACTAAATTTTTCTTAAGAATCTATTATGTGCTAGGCATTTTCACTTTTATAAATCTTCAGTTCTGACCAAACAAATCAAATGTTCTTGGTAATTGCAACATACGCATTCCTGCTTTCTTACCTTTGCTCATGCCATTCCTCTTGCTTGAGAAAACGTTCTCACTCCTGCCTGTTTACTGAATCCTTTCCAGGCCTCAAGAATGAGCTTGATTAATTTAAAAAAAATCAGCTGAGCATCCAATCTGTGTCAGGTACAGTTCTAGCGTTGTGTAGATCCAACACAGCACACCCAGGCTCAGATATCAAAGAACTTATAGTTTAGTCTGAGAGATACATAATCATGAAAGAGTCTAGAAGAGAGGATGATTCATTGTTTTATGTGTGTGTCTGCTGAGGCTAGGGGGTGGTTGGTGAGGGGGGAGGATATCACGAAAGGCTTCACAGAAAACATGACCTGGAACAAAGCTTTTTTTGTTCATTTGTTTGCTTTTCTTATTTATTATTTATTCTGTTCACGTTTTTGTTTTGAAAAATTTCAAACCTACAGCAAGGGTGCAGAATAGAATATGAGCGCCCGTTCACCCTTCACCTATAATTTCTCTATTGTTAACACTCTGCCATCACATTTCCAAACACACATATTTATCTGTTTGCTTGCTTTCTTTTTGCTGAGGCATTGCTAACTGCAGATAGAGCAACACTTTAGCCCTTTCAGCACGTCCTAAGAACAAGGACACCCTCCTCCACAAC
Organism: Ovis canadensis; assembly: GCF_042477335.2. Classification (NCBI taxonomy): domain Eukaryota; kingdom Metazoa; phylum Chordata; class Mammalia; order Artiodactyla; family Bovidae; genus Ovis; species Ovis canadensis. Next base: position 45,296,499 of record NC_091727.1, on the reverse strand, counting down.
CAGAATATAATGACTATATTCAGGAAATTTAACATTGACCTGATACTATTATCTAAAATATAACCCATATTCAAAATTCACCAGTCCTCCCAATAATGTTATTTGGAGCTGTTTTATTTTCCCTTTGATTCAGAATGGAAACAAGGACCACACTGCATTTAGCTGTCATGCTTCTTGAGCACTATTTAATTTGGAACTGTTTCTGAGCCTTTTGTTTTGCTTTGGTTTTTCCTGGCCGCTGATATTTTTCAAGAGTTCAGGCCAGTTTTGCAGAACATCTTTCCATTTGGAAGTGTTTGATCATTCCTTCAGGATTAGATGCAAGGGAACTGTTTTTCACAAGAATAGTACCAGATTGTGTCATTCTCAGTACGTCTCATTGGGAGCAATATGATGTCTGTTTGTCCCATTAATGATGATGATAAAGTTGATCACCTGGTTAAAGTGGCATTAGTTAGGTTTCTACATTGTTGTTGTTTTTCAGTTGCTAAGTCTTGTCTGACTCTTTGCGACTCCATGGACTGCAGCCCACCAGGCTTCCCTGTCCTTCACTATCTCCTGGAGCTTGCTCAAACTCACGTCCATTGAGTCGATGATGCCATCCATTCTACATTGTAAAGGTAGCTTTTCCTTTTTGTAATGAATAAAGAATAAGTAAAGGTGGTACTTTGAGTTTCTGGGAATATCTTTGGATTAGGACTTGAAGGATGAGTAGAAGTTTTCCAGGCAGACAAGAAGGGGGAAAAGGAAGTCGCAAAGGCATAAGGGTGTCAGGAAGGCAGAGAACAACTCAGGATTACTGGAATAGACAGAGCAAGGCAGAAATGATAGGTGGAATGGCTATAGGAGTGGCAACAGAGATCACAGAGGGCCTGTGCTTCCTCACTTGGGCTTCATCCTGGTGGCACTTTGGAGTATTTTATGCAGAGAAATGGCATAACAGAATTAATTTTAGGATACTCACTTCAGCTATGTAGGTGAATCTGTGGATCAGAAGGTACAGTGGGGAGAAAGGCAGCACTTGAGGGAGTGAGAGCTATTGCAATAGTCTAGATGAGCGATGGCACATCCATTACAGACTCTTTTCTGCCATGGAAGCTGGATCAAATCCAAATAGAATTTACCTCCTCAGATGTACACATGGCCCAGGCCACATAAGAGAATGGAATATCAAACTTTCTGTGGGTCAGTGTCTGGAGAGTTTGGGAGTGGGGTAGACAGTGAAGGCAAGAGGCTGAGGATGTAGGTAATATATTTATATTGAGGAGTGGTGGTGATTTAGTTGTTAAGTTGTGTCTGACCCCATAGACTGTAACCCACCAGACTCCTCTGTCCATGGGATTTCCCAGGCAAGAATACTGGAGTGTGTTGCCATTTACTTCTCCAGGGGATCTTCCAACCCAGGGATCAAACCCAGGTCTCCCACTTTGCAGGTAGTCTCTTGCACTGCAGTTGGATTCTTTACTGACTGATCTACCAGGGAAGCCCTGAAGGGTAGTGGTGGTAAGAAAACCTAAAAGAATATGGGATGAGGACACGGGGGAGCTAGTAGCTAAAAGGAGTTGCATGTTATGTTATCCGTGGACAGATAGGATAGGTAGTCTTGAACAGAAGACTCTAAGGCAGAGGTGGGAGTTGCCTTCCCTGAGTACCAAGAGTTGTATATTAATTCCATCTCCCCATGGGGCAGAGTCAGTTATATCACTGTATACAGCCCAGCAGCAAGCCAGCTTCCTAGGACTTGTTGCTGGGCTCAGTCTGGTCCTTAGTTTACGGATGCTGAAGGGAGACGGATGGATATGAATGTGGAATTCTTCAAATTACACTCTCCAGTCCAGAATACAGCTATTATGAGAAAGAGATTGTGACTTATTTGTTAGGTGAAAAAAACTAGTTTATAAAAAGTTGTACTTTTTTTGTAAAGGTGAAATATATACATATGTATATTCATCATATATATGTATCTTTATAGATATATATCACATGTATATTAAATAGCTATTAATGAGTACTGTTTGTGGAAATACTAGGTATCAAAAGCTGCCCTAGGTATATATAGAGTAAGAATTTCACAAATGTCAGATACTACTTGGTACTATATTTGAGTGGTGGGATTAAAGGCAATTCTTTTCTTTTTGTGTTTGTCTATATTTTCAAATTTTCTAAAATAATTTGTGATATCTTCATAATTAGAAAAAATCAAAATGTATTTAGACATCATCAACAAATATCCTTTTTTTTGCCTAAAAATTTAGCAAAGTTGAAAAACTAGTAATACTTCATGGTGACAGAATTCAGAGAAATAAGCGCTTTCCTACATCACCAGGGTCAGAGATGAGGGAAAGACAATGGCCAAACCACGTGGTGGGGAAGATGCAGAGCAAATAAAACTCTGACACTACTGGTAACAGGGAAAGGTGGCACCACCAGTTTGGAGACCAGTCCAGTAAAGTTGAAGATGCACATAGCCTATGCCCCAGCAATTCCAGCCCAGGTAAAGACTCTTGCTCATAAATGCTAGAAGATGTAAACAAAAATATTTATTGCAATGTTGTTTATAGTAGTGAAGAAATGGAGACAATGTAAATGTCTACGAAGAAGCAAATGAAAATTTGAGGGCACAGTCATACCATACAAACAGCTATGAAAACAAATGAACTATAGCTACATGTGTAAACCTGGATAAGTCTCGAAAGTATAATGTTGTACAGAAAGAACAAGAGGCAGGAAAAAATGTGCAACAAGAAATTTAAAAACAAGTAGAATAGTACTATACATTGTTTACACTTGCCTGTACCTATACATGCATATATATATATATATATGTTAAAAACCCACAAGCAACTGAGAAACACCAAGAACAGTGATTCCTCACGGAAAGAATTGGATCTGGGTGTGTGAGATAGGGTGTTTCAATATGTCTTAATATTTTATTTTCTTAAGATAATAAATCTGAAGCAAACATGACAAAATGTTAAGGTCTGACAAACTGGATGTTGGGTACGCAGGTATTTATTATCATATCCAGCAGACTTTAGGATTGCTTGAAGTATTTCACAATAAAAATGAATGGGCGAAAGTGCACATGTGCTTGGAACTAGTAATTTCCCGGCTGGTAATTTACTTATGTCTTCTAAGGAAGTCCTCACAAATGTGTTCAGAGATTTACCTACCAATATGTTCATTGTAAGTATTATTTACAATATAAAAAGCTGGAAAAAAACCTAATCTAGGAATAAGGGCTTGTGTAACTAGATTATGAAATCTTGGTAAGGTAGAATATAATGTGGCTCTTAAAATGACTACCTAGAAAAATATTTATTGTCTTGGAGAAATTTCATACTATCTTGTTAATAGAAAATGCTATAAAACAGTTCCATCTCAATAAAGCTAAGTAATACTTTTTATCTCTGTATATGGATTCATAAATAGAGTGAAGCAAATAAGAGATACACCAAAATGTCTACAATCATTATCCCTGAGCAGTGTTATTGCAGATGCTTTTTATTTTTGGGGATGTCCCAAATATGTATATGATAGATATGTAATAGTTTTATAATTTGAAAAATTATATAGTTTTAAAAGAGACTAATAAAATGGTTTTGATGAGACGTAATATGAAATCGGACAAAAAAGGCAGCAGCTGCAGGATGAAGAACAGACAAAATCAAGAGTGATTTAGAAGGTATAAGTGACAAAATTTTCTAGCAGACTAAGAAGGGAGTGGGGGAAGGGAGGAACATCATGGTGACCTGCTGCTTTCTGACTTGGGCAGCTGAGCAGCAAAAGAAATCTTTCCCTGAAGTAGGAAATGCTTCAAAAAGATCAGATTTTGCCTGAAAGATGAGCAAGAAGTTTGGAACAGGATGAGATTGACAGGCTGCAGGACTAGCATTCACAGTTGGGGACTCCTATCCTGGATTCGTTCTTTCCTGTCTATTCCTCAAACAAAAGCCATCATGTTCAGGTACTTTCCCCTTTGTACATAACCATATGCTTCAGGGGAAACTGCCCCCTTTTCCAGTTTCTAGAGTGGCAAGGAATGGATTCTGATCATTCTAAGCCAGTCACGCCAATCCATTCCTCTTGTCAGTGACTGTTTTAGGGATGGGCAACTTACCAAACTCTGGCAAATGATAAGCTAGTGGAACCAAGCACTTCAGTTTGGGACTTGAACCCACAAGGCCAGGACTTGAACCCAACCAAAACTCTGATTGGGATTTGAACTTATGGCCTTTTAATTCGAATCATTTGCCTGGACTTAGAGAGGTTCATGTTGTTTATCTCTCAGTGCTGAAGGAATTCAGTGAGAGGCAAAGTGATAGGCAAGAAGTAGATTTATTAATATAGGACACTTGTGAGGGATACAAGCAGGCTGGCAAGGGGGCTCTGCCCCAAGAATTAAGTGGCCACATTTTTATAATCAAAGAAAGGTGAAGGGAGGGGAGAAGACCACTTTCTTCCTTATTCTTTGAGTAGACACCAGGCTTACATCACTAACTCCTCCTTGGCATCAGGCAGGAGAGTGTTTGACCCTGTAAGGTCAAACTAGAACTGTTATGGTGCTTATTCAAATTAGCAGGAGGGTGGTAACATGCTAAAATATTTTAAATTATTTCAGGTTCTAGTAAAATGAGGGTCTCCTACGTTGAATTGTCACCTTTCCCTTATACTCCTGTCCTTGGTTTTAAGGATCATTGTCTTGCTGGACTTGACCAGTAGAATGCAGTTCTCATTTTTTCACTTAATGGCTTGGGCCATATCTTGTGCTTTTATTGGTGACTTTATGGTTAAACATTGTTGTTGTTGTTGAGTGCTAAGTCTTGTCTGACTCATGGACTATAGCCAGGCTCCACCCCATGGACTGTAGCCCACCAGGCTTCTCTGTCTTATCTTTTCTTGTCCCAGACAAGAAAACTGGAGTGGGCTGCCAAGCTCCTCCTCCAGGGGAGCTTCCCGACCTCGGGATCAAACTCGGGTCTCCTGTACTGTAGGCAGATTATTTAGCATCTGAGCCACCAATTAGCAGAAGCCTACTGGAAAGGTTTCCTGGCCGCTAAGGAAGAGACAATAGTACTAGACATGGCTTTTCCTCCTCAGGATGGCTCGTTTCTAGATGTCATACCCAGATCTCAGCAGTTATCTTACAGCCTTGTGGGAAAGCAGCCTGAGGGCAAAGCCAGCATCCAGAAGATGCATTTTGAGTCAGAATTTTCTATCACTAACAGTATTCATCTAAAATAATATAGATAATACTGTGGAGGTGTCCATGAGTAGAGCAAAACCTTTTAAGAGGGAAAACTTGCTTGAGGTTCTCAGTGGCAGAATCTGGATACTACTGAAAACCTCAGGCAAGTTATTTGGTTGATTTAAATTGTCTTAAAATCATAAGTGTAGTATAAAATATTTTATGAGCTATGAACAAAGCTAGTGGAAGTGATGGAATTCCAGTGGAGCTATTTCAAATCCTGAAGGATGATGCTGTGAAAGTGCTGCACTCAATATGCCAGCAAATTTGGAAAACTCAGCAGTGGCCACAGGACTGGAAAAAGTCAGTTTTCATTCCAATCCCAAAGAAAGGCAATGCCAAAGAATGCTCAAACCAGCGCACAATTGCACTCATCTCACACACTAGTAAAGTAATGCTCAAAATTCTCCAAGCCAGGCTTTAGCAATACCTGAACCATGAACCTCCAGATGTTCAAGCTGGTTTTAGAAAAAGCGGAGGAACCAGAGATCAAATTGCCAATTTTGATCAATTGCTCCCTTCCACTCATTCACCAAACCTATTCCTTTATTCAGAGGTAACTGCTGAGAATAATAGTTACTGAACACAGGTTCATGTGCCTACAGACAGTGAGGCCAAATAAACCTAAATGTGGGAGTTTGGAGCAGAGGAAGGGTTATTGCAAAGCCAAGCAAGGAGAATGAGTGGTTTACGCTCAAAATCCTTGAACTCCCTGATGGTTTGGGGGGAGTTAGGGTGAGGGCTGCAGGATGTATGACTTTCCTCTGATTGGTAGGTGATGACGTAACAGTGTGGTGCTCCAGAAATCTTGTTCTCAGCCTGAAGTTACCATCTTTCACCTGGGTAGGGACCTTAGTTCCTGTAGAAGAACTCAAAGATACTCTTACATATACTCCTTGAGCGGGAACCAGGATGCTGCTTTAAAAAGCTGCACTATTGTTTCCTGACTGCTCCTTCTTTGTTTCTGCATTCTCTTACTTTCCTGATGAGCAACTGTTTGAATCTGCACTTTGGAACTCTGGAGAGGTCTGGAGGTTGAAAGAAGACTATTTCCTACAAACAAGAAACAGAGGACATAAAAAGAATTTGTAGCCAGGAAAGCCCCACAGGTTCCTGCTCAGTTTCAGTATAATGAGTTTTCTTTCAGATCTTTTATTGGGTCAGACAATAAAGAATCTGCCTTCAATGCAGGAGACCCAGGTTCAATCCCTGGGTTGGGAAGATCCCCTGGAGAAGGGAATGGCAACCCACTCCAGTATTCCTGCCTGGAGAATTCCATGGACAGAGCAGCCTGACGGGCTCCAGTCCATGGGGTCGCAAAGAGTCAGACACAACTGAGCGACTTTCACTTTCAGGCATTGATTTCTGAGAAAGAGACTTCTCATGTGAGCAATTCAGTGCAGCATGCTCTGATGAGTTGTTTTGGAACATCCTCCAGGATACTTCAGGATGAGTTGTAGTACCAGAAATTTATTTGTTTAAGGATGAATAATATAGGACAGCAAGGAGATCAGACCAGTCAAACTTAAGGGAAATCAACTCTGAATACTGGTTTGAAGGACTGATGCTGAAACTGAAGCTCCAGTATTTTGTTCATCTGATGTGAGCATTGGAAAAGTCCCTGATGCTGGGAAAGGTGGAGGGCAGAAGGAGAAGAGGACATCAGAGGATGAGAAGCCTGGATGGCATCACATGCAATGGACATGAACTTGGGCAAACTTTGGAAGACGGTGAGGGACAGAAAAGCCTGGCGTGCTGCAGACCATAGGGTCACAAAGAGTCGGACACAACTGGATGACTGAACAACAACAATAACAACAATATAGGAGTAATGCCAGGGAAATTGAGGAGTAACTTATTTATATAATTACACTCTATGTATTAGTCCACAATTTTTCTCACTTGACAATATATCTTGGGTATCTTTTTTTTTGTTGACCTTATTCTTTTCAACTGAAAAAAAATGCACAACCTAAAAGTTGAAAATTATGTTTTATTCAGTGGATTTCCGAGGATTTCAAGTCTAGGAGACAGCTTCTCAGATAGCTCTAGAAAAAAACTGCTCTAAAGAGGTAAGGGAGGAGCCAAGATATATAGGAGTTTTGTACAAAAACCAGGTAGTCAGAACATCAAAAGATTACTGTAATTAAAGAAAACCAAACATCTCAAATTAATGGATACAGTGCTTTTCTATGTAGGAAGAGGCAAAAGTCTGGGACCATTGAAATTGTTCCTTTGATATGTACCTCAGCTATCTGGGGCCAGTATCCTGTGTTTTCCTATTCTAAGTCTGCTCAGGGTGTATCATGGGGGAGTGGATGCAGTGGCTGATTGCTTGATGGAGGGCATCCTGCCTCCATCCTGAGTTTCCTCAGGGCTCATGATGGAGGTAGTGTAGTGGCTATAATGTGATGGCTTGATAGCTGTAACATCCTTTGTTTACTGATATGACAGGCAACATTTTTCTTTTTTTCTTTCACTTTTTTTTTTCTTTTTAATAACAGAGTCCTAATCACTGGACCACCAGGAAATTCCAGACAGGCAACATTTTTCATTCACACTTTTTAAAGGCTGTGTGGTTTTCCACAGTATGATTGCATCATATACTATTTAACCATTACCACCTTGATAGATGTTTCAAATGTGTAGATGTTCACAATATGTCACCTCAAGTGTGCCACTTTGGCATATTGATTATTTTGAATTAGAGGTTGGGCTCCAAAATCACTGCTGATGGTGAGTGCAGCCATGAAATTAAAAGACGCTTGCTCCCTGGAAGAAAAGTCATGACCAACCTAGACAGCATATTAAAAAGCAGAGACATTACCTTGCCAGTAAAGGTCCATCTAGTCAAAGCTTGTTTTTCCAGTAGTCATGTATGGATGTGAGAGTTGAACTGTAAAGAAAGCTGAGAGCTGAAGAACTGATGCTTTTGAACTGTGGTGTTGGAGAAGACTCTTGAGAGTCCCTTGGACTGCAAGGAGATGCAACCAATCCATTCTGAAGGAGATCAGTCCTGAATATTCATGGAAGGACTGATGCTGTAGTGAAACTCCAATACTTTGGCCACCTGAAGCGAAGAACTGACTCATTTGAAAACACCCTGATGCTGGGAATGATTGAAGGCATGAGGAGAAGGGGATGACAAAGGATGAGATGGTTGGATGGCATCACCGACTGGATGGACATGAGTTTGAGTAAGCTCCGGGAGTTGATGATGGACAAGAAAGCCTGGCATGATGCAGTCCATGGGGTTGCAAAGAGTTGGACACAACTGAGCAACTGAACTGAACTGATCTGAAGAAGCAGGGTTTCCCTGGTGGCTCAGATGGTAAAGAATCTGCCTGCAATGCAGGAGACCTGGGTTCGATCCCTGGGTTGGGAAGATCCCCTGGAGGAGGGCATGTCAACCCACTCCAGTATTCTTGCCTGGAGAATCTCCAAGGACAGAAGGATCTGGCAGGCTATAGTCCATGGGGTAGCAAAGAGTCAGACACGACTGAGCGACTAAGCACAAGCACAAGGAACAGCTGATACAAGAACATTCTGACCCTGTTTTGTCCCTCAGACAGCAGGAGATAAATCTCCCATGTGAAAAATACCCTCCTTGTACCAGGAGGGTAGACAGCATCCTTATCCCTGTCACCAGAGATAGGGAATTTAAGGCAAAAGACTAAATAAATAAACCTGGTTTCTACTTCACCGTAGTATTACTCTTACTTTCACTTCACTTTCACTTCACTTGTACATTTTTTCTAGTATTCTATTGACAACCTACAAAAACTCTTAATAAGGGTTTCAGATTTTGTCTGTTAAACAAAAATTCTCCTGATCTTTTGTTCCTGTTTTTCACCTTTGTTTTTAGGAGCTTTTGCTATGTGTAAACTTAAAATTGTTATGTTGTTTAATGTGAATCTTTCCCTTTGAAGCTTCCGGGTTTTTGCTTGCCTTGGGAAGACTTTACAACACCAAAATTTAAACAAATGTTATCTTTTATTTACTTCCAGTATTTCATAGTTTTATTTTTTATATTAATTTTTTTTCTTAAAAGGCCTTTTTATTATGGAAAATCTGAAAATACTGTGCTTTTATAACTAACAATAAGAAATATATATTTGGTCTTCATCCCTGTTTCTGGCAGTGAGCTCTTAAAATCCTTGGAATTTCCTAAATAGTAAGAGTGATAAAGGTATAATGGGTGACTTTTGTTATTCATATAAGCACACCTGAGTTTATGTTAATGACTTGGCTTTTGAAAAGCCCCTAGGTAACCTAAGGAGGGGAGCTGGTTGCCAGGGGAACCAACCTAAAGATTGAAAGTGAAAGTGTTAGTAACTCCGTCGTGTCCTACTCTTTGTGACCCCATGGAACCCACCAGGCTCCTCTGTCCATGGCATTCTCCAGGTAAGAACCCTGGAGTGGGTTGCCATTCCCTTTTCCAGGGGATCTTCCTGACCCAGGGATCAAATCAGGGTCTCTCACATTGCAGGCAGATTTTTTACTGTCTGAGCTACCAGGGACGACAACCTAAAGACTGAGGGTTGTAATTTTTGGCCTCCCCATCATCACCTCTGGGGAGGGGAGAGGGGTTGGAGGTGAAACTAATTACCAGTGGCCATTGATTTAATGAACTGTTCTTATGTAATAAAGCCTCCATAAAAATCCAAAAGGATGGGTTTCCAGGTTGGTGAACACGTGGAGATTCAGGGTTAGTGGTGAGCTCAGAGAGGGCATGGAAGCTTCTGGGCCCTTTTCCCATATCTTGCCATATGCTTCTCTTCTATCTGGTTGCTCTTAAGTTATAGCCTTTTTATAATAAACTTGTAATAGATTAAGTAACTCAAATGTTTCTTTGATTTCTGTGAGCCGCGCTGGTGAATTAATTAAACCCAAGGAGTGGGTGGTGGGAACCTCTGATTTATAGTCAGATCGTCAGAAACACAGGAGAAAGCCTGGACTTGTGATTTTGGAAATTCTCTCTGCAGCTCCCTCATACCAATCTCATTAACTTACTCACAGATAAGTGTTGATAAGTTTCCTTTTAGATCTTTGCCAGACATTTATACACACGCATTTTACCAAAAATAGAGATGTGAAATAAAATTCATATTTTATGGCAAGACAAAAAAAATTTTTATTTTAAGAGATTGTTCTCTGCCTTTTGACCTCTTCTTTCCCCAGATGGTGTGTTGTTTATCTGCATTTAGTGTCAACCAAACCTCTCTCATGGGCAGGAATACCTGCTGAACCATGAAGAGCAACATTCTTCTAGCATCAACAAGACAACTCCTTAAAAGATAACATTCCTTCTTGATCTCATAAGGGGTCACATGACTCATCACGATGATGATGCTTAGATCTGGATTATGTAAACTGCCAAGAATATGTCATTTGATGTACAGCCCTCTGCCTCAAAAAACTTGTATAACTGGGCCTTGACTTCTAAAGTGCAGAACATTTTTCAGAGCTTTCTGAGGTGTTCTTCCCATGTTATAATGCTCAAATTTGGTTTGAATAAAATTTCCCATTTCTTTCTCTGATCTACTGATTAATTTTTCATTGATGTGGTGGTGGTTGGTGGCTTAGTCACTAAGTCATGTCCAACTCTTGCGACCCCATGGACTGTAGCCTGTCAGGCTCCTCTGTCCGTGGGATTCTCAGCAAGACTACTGGAGGGGGGTGCCATTTCCTTCTCCAGGGGATGGATCTTCCTGACCCAGGGATCGAACCTGCGTCTCCTGTGTCTCTCATGCATTGCAGGCAGATTCTTTACCCACTGAGCCATCGTAAATAAACTGAAGGCAGGTTATAGGATATTATTTGTTAAGCAAGCTAGTAAATAGTATCTGATGATCCCCTTGGTTTCATATCAAAGGAAAATGTTTTACTTTTCTTCAGAATGTGTAATCCTTAGATGAATAATACCTCAGCTGGTAAAGAATCCACCTGCAATGCAGGACACCCTGGTTCAATTCCCGGATAAGGAAGATCCCCTGGAAAAGGGATAGGCTACCCATTCCAGTATTCTTGGGCTTCTTTGGTAGCTCAGCTGGTAAAGAATCCGCCTGCAAGGTGGGAGACCTAGGTTTGATCCCTGGGTTGGGAAGATCCCCTGGAGAAGGGAACAGCTACCTACTCCAGTATTCTGGCCGGGAGAATTCCATAGACTGTATAGTCCATGGGGTCTCAAAGAGTCGGACATGACTGAGCAACTTTCACTTTACAATATATCCAAAACACTATTCTTTTAGCATGTAATTAATGTAAGAAATCATTGAGATATCTTACGTTTACCAAATCTTTGAAATCTAGTATGTATTTTAGACTTGCAGCTTATTTCAAGTCAGATGTTAAATTTTCATTGGAAATACTTGATTTCTGTTTTTAGATGTTGTGAAGTTTAGAGCTGACAAAGTAGCTTCCCATATTCAAGTTGTTCTAAACATTCTTAAAAATTTCCAATAACTGGACTGAGTGGCTATTTTTAAATTTGAATTGGGCTAAGTTAAGTTAAATTAACATAAAAAAAAATCAGTCTCAGGAATTCCCTGGCGGTCCAGTGGTTAAGGCTCCATGCTTCCATGGCAGGGGACATGGGTTGGATCCCTGGACACAGGAAATAAGATCCTACATGCTGCCAAAAATAAATACAATACAATAAAATTAATGGACCTGGAGGTGCTAAGAACACCGAGGGAGTTCTTTAGAGGTGGGGCGATCAGCCCCTAAAAAAAAAAGTCTATCTCTTATTTCTATATTTCAAGTGCTCAGTAACTGTGTGTGGTTAGTGGCCACTGTTCTGGAAACCTAGTTTTAAAAATCGCTATTTCTTTATTTTTCATTTTTAGGTGTAAACAGCTCTTTCCACGAGGGAGGACAGAGAAGTTGGAAGGACAAAAATCAAAGGCATGCATTTAGGTTTCCTTTTTTGGTTCTGTAATCAAAATTTTACATTTAAATTACTTGATAATTTATTTCTTTCTATAGTAAAATAGAACTGAAAAACATTTTAATGTTCAGTGTGATTTGATAACCAAATTTATGCTACGTACTAGGTATGTAGAACTAATAGAACTTGTAAGAAGGCTTGGCAGATTGTAATTTTCCAGAGAAGATGGTATACTCACAAATGTTGGTAGAAAGAAAAGGTGCCTTTCATTAGATTGCTGGTGGGACTTCTCTGGTGGTCCAATCGTTGACTTCGCGCTTTCACTACAAAGGGCATGGGGTTGATCCCTGGTTGGAGAACAAAGATCCCATGTGCTGCATGGTATGGCCAAGACGGGAAAAACCAGAATGCTGGCAATCTGGGGAGATGGTGAACTCAGCATCTCCCCTTTCTCTTGAGACAATTAATCCCATTCTCTTGAGACAAGTTCTTGGAATTATGCTAGCCACAGAGTCAGTACAGCTCAAGATGGAGCAGCTTATATCATGGCTACAGTCTGGTTATCATGCAGATAGGTGTGCATTTCCTCTGGTGGCAGTTACAGTGTCTGTAAAACAACTCAAGAATGGACATCAGACACAGAATGTGACTCTGTCATCCTCACTGTTAACTGCTTGGTTTTATACTTGGGGATGGGCTATTACTGCAATGTTCTGCTCTGTTCCAAAGAGATAACGTGGGCAGGGCAGCTGTTCCAGAGGCAGTCACCATCTGATTGCAACTCAATGGCAGACTTAAGACTAGAACCTCCCAAATAAGCCCTGACCCATGGAAACCATGTGAGGTAAAAATGACTGTTCTTGTTGAAAGCCTCCAAGTTTGGGGTGATATGCTAGTATCAACAATAGAAACCAGAGCACAAGGTGTTACTCGTTTTCTCTGGGACATTTTGGCAACTCCATGTCTGGAACTCAGTTTCTTATTCTGAGTGATATCTAAGGTTCCTTGCAGTGCTAACATTCTCTTTTATTATATCCAATTTGTGCCTCATTTTGACTATTTCTGAAGCTAAGTTCTGAGCGTAGCCAACTGAGTCTTATACAATTTTTAAAAAAATTCATCGCCATAATTTTTAAATCCTAAATCAGTTAGACCTTATATTTGCAAAGCATTTTCAACTTTTCAAATCCCCTGTATGTGCATTATTTCATTTAATTCTCCCAACGGACCTATGAGATAAGCAAGATGAGTATTAAAAAGTGAAAAATTGAAAAACAGGAAGGTTTCCTATATATCAGATACTTGAATAACAGACTGGAAAAATTGAAAGGATCCTGAATGATAATTCCTTTCAAAGATAGGGAGATTGAGGTGTGGAGATTTTAAATGACTTGTCTACATTCAAATAGGTAATGGAAAATTAGAATTAAAACTAAAATCTTCTGATCTTGGTTTAACTCATTAAAATTGCACTCAATTTTGTTTTAGATTAATGCCCTGATTATGTCCAAATTTATTTTACCCTGAGACATGCTAAGTTGTATGGAGCCTGACAGAAGCCTGCTGTTCTTATGTTAATAGAAAATTTTCTCTTCTTCCTTATTTGTCTTTAAAACTTTGGTTGGTATCTAAAACATTTCATGAAAGTGTTTCATTTCAGTGTTAACTCAGACACAAGTGATGATAATTATGTTCCAAAGTTTAGAAAATTATGCACAAATTATCAATTAAGCAAATGCTTCAACAGTTATATGCCTCATCAAGAGAAATTATGCAAACTCTAGGAAGAATGACAATTTTACACAAGATGTTTTTATTTATTACATTTCCTAAGTGGTTGTGGATAATTTCCAATAACTTTATCAAAATATCACACCATTTACATTCCAGATGAAATTTTGTGATCAGAAATTTTCTCAAATGTGTTATAAATGTAAGACCCCTCTGTCAGTCTTAGGCATACATGTGAAGTATGAAAAGTTTGTCAAACTTAATATATTGTAAACTCACGTTTCCTACACATCTGCTTTCTCTTCAGTGTTCATTGCATTGGCTAACACTATGATTATGTGCCTACTTACTTGAATTAAAAACCTTGTAATTCATTCTAGATCTTTCTTCCATTACCATATCTAGTATGTCAGCAAGTCCCGTTGACTCTATCTACAAAATATTTCCTGAATCTGTCTTCTCCATTTCCTTTCTAGTTGAAGTTCATATTCAGGCAGCAGTAAAACAATATAATAATCTTTTTTTTTTAAATTTTTGTCTTTGCTCACATTCATTTTTTATTTTTATTTTTTAAATGCTGCACAGCACCATTTTCATTTCATTTATTTCTTGATTTTTGTTTGCTGTTATTTTATTTACTTAAAAAGAGAAGGAACGTTTGTGGCCTTTTTTTGTTTTGTTTTTCTGTATACCGTCTTAAGCTTCCTAAATTTGTGATATGTAAGCAAGCTGAAGGGTAAAGGGGATTTTGCAAAATCTCTTGAGGGAAAGGAAAGGTTGCCTTGTTAAGCATGTCCTTTGGTAGGTGATCAACTGCTTGTGCAATTACTTTTCACTTTTAATTACTTGAGCTTAAGGCCTTAATTAAATTTGGAGGTTCTCTTCTTAGAGCAGCTCATACTGACAGAGGTGCACTCACTGAATGATGTCACAGCAGTCACAACAATGTTATTTATTTATATATTTATTTGAGCTGCACAAGTTGGCTTGTAGGACCTTAGTTCCCTGACCAGGTATTGAACTCATGCCCCCTTGCAGTGCAAGTGCAGAGTCCTAACCATTGGAGCACCAGGGGAATTCCCAATACAATTAAAAGACTGGGGACAAGTGTTTAAAATATAGTTCTCTTACCACTATGAAGAACAGTATGGAAGTTCCTTAAAGAAACAAACAAACAAAAAAGAACCACCATACGATTTGGCAACCCCACTCCTGGGCATATATCCAGACAAAACTATAATTCAAAAAGATACATGTCCATAGCAACACTATTCAGAATAGCCAAACTATGGAAACAACCTAAATGTCCATCAACAGATGAATAAAGAAAAAGTGATATGTATATATACACACACAATGGAATACTACTCAGCCATCAAAAAGAATGAAATAATGCCATTAGCAGCAACATGGGTGGACCTAGAGATTACAATTCTAAGTGAAGTAAGTCAGACAGAGAAAGACAAATACCATATGATATCACATATGCAGAATCTTAACGAATGATACAAATGAACTTATTTACAAAACAGAAACAGACTCACAGACTTAGGAAACCAATTTACAGTTACCAAAGAAGAAAGGTCAGGGACAGATAAATTAGGAGTTTGGGATTAACATATATATACTGTGTGTGCATGCGCTCTCATTTGTGTCTGACTCTTTGCAACCCCATGGACTGTAGCCTGCCAGGCTCTTATGTTAATGGAATTTTCCAGGCAAGAATACTGGAGCGGGTTGCCATTTCCTTCTCCATATACATACTACTACATATAAAATAGATAAACAAGAAGGACCTACTGTACAGCACAGGGAACTATATTCAATATCTTGTAATAACCTCTAATAGAAAAGAATCTGAAAAAAAAATGGATACATGTATATGTAACACTGAATCACTTTGCTGTACACCTGAACTAGCATAATATCGTAAATCAACTATAATCCAATATAAAATAAAAATTAAATTAAAAAATAAAAGAATAAAATACAGTTACTTGAATTTGCTTGGGGCCTTTGCTCCATTCTATTCAAGTTAATAAAATAAACTTTTATTGAGCATCTACTCTGTGTTAGATAACCTGCTAGATTCTGGAGGGTACAAAGATGATTATGAAACATGGTACAGGCCTTTAAGAGGACAGATACCAAGACAAATAATTACAATACAGTTAAAAGCAGAGCAGAAAAGTGTCCATGGTATAGACATAGTATATCTAGAGAGAGTTTACAAGGAAGTGGCTTCAGAACAGTTTTGGTGATTACTAGACAGACCAGTGCCAGAAAAGTTGTAGACGAGGGAACAACTTGTGAAAAATTCTAGAATTGGCTTCCTGTTAAGATGCACATGATATATCCTCGCTAGTTTAAATTTGTAACATCAATAAACATGACATAAAAGTGAAAAAGGCAAAACACAAAGCCAGACTTAAAAGCAAGATAAACAACTGCTTGGACAGAAAATGAACAGAGATAGAAAATGATGGGGTAGGGAATTCCCTGGAGGTCCAGTGGTTAGGACTCGGTGCATTCACTGCTGAGGTCCCAGGTTCAACACCTTGGTTGAGGAACTAAGATTCCACAAGTCCCGAGGTGGGGCCAAAAGAAAGAAAATGAGGTTGTCATAAAGCCTTAGGTTTGGGAAGTTCTGAGTCTTAAAGCCGATAGTGGTTCTGCAGTGTCAGTTTATTTCAATTTAGTTCAGTCGCTCAGTTGTGTCCAACTCTTTGCAACCTTATATACTGCAGCATGCCAGGCTTCCCTGTCCATCACCAACTCCCAGAGCTTACTCCAACCCATGTCCATCCAGTCAGTGATGTGAACCAACCGTCTCATCCTCTGTTGTCCCCTTCTCCTCCCATCCTCAATCTTTTGCAGCATCAGCGTCTTTTCTAATGAGTCCGTTCTTCGCATCAGGTGGCCAAAGTACTGGAGTTTCAGTTTCAGCATCAGTCCTTCCAAAGAATATTCAGGATTGATTTCCTTTAGGATGGACTGGTTGGATCTCCTTGAAGTCCAAGGGACTCTCAAGAGTCTTCTCCAACACTACAGTTCAAAAGCATCAGGTCTTCACTGCTCAGCTTTTTTTGTAGTCCAACTCTCATATCCACACATGACTACTGGAAAAACCATAGCTTTGACTACACGGACCTTTGCTGGCAAAGTAATTTCTCACTTTTTAATATGCTGTCTAGGTTGGTCATAGCTTTTCTTCCAAGGAGCAAGTGTCTTTTAATTTCATTGGCTGCAATCACCATCTGCCATGATTTTGGAGCCCCCCAAAATAAAGTCTGTCACTGTTTCTGTTGTTTCCCCATCTATTTGCCATGAAGTGATGGGACCAGTTGCCATGATCTTAGTTTTCTGAATGTTGAGTTCTACAGGGTAAAGGGAGTTAAGCAGAACCTATGCAAGAAGGAAGAGAGTCATCAGGGGCTCGGCTTAAAGTCAACGGTTGAGATGGCACCGCCTCCTCTAATCAAAAGGCCTGGGGTGGGGGTGGGGGAAAGCTATTGCCAAATTTGTAGAGGTTATGACTTTTAGCAAGCTACAGATCTAGGAAGGTGGGAGGATACAAATACAGCCTTGGCACCTGGAACTCAAGTCACCCATTGGACACTATGTGACAAGACCTTGGAAATGCCACCATAAAACCTGATTTTGTACTCAACTCCCTGGAAATGGAGTGAAGATGACATCAGAAATTCTCGAGAGGATAAGGATAAGACAGAGGAGGAAAGATACCCACCCACTGGCCATTCAAAGGACCTTACCAGCCAAAATGCTTAGATTTCTGAAAATCTAAGGCCAAGAAACACAAACATAATAAATTTATTGCAGGTGATAATAGCATGAAACTGTCGAAGATTTTAAAGGATGTTCAAAGAAGATAATGAAAGAATAGTTTTTATTCATTCACAAATGCATGGAATTATGAATAAAAAGAAGCAGAAGAGAAACAAGAATAAGTAGATATGGAAAATAATCCATTATGCATTTTTAAATTAAAAACATAATTGAAAAATTAAGACACAGTAGATGGGATCAACTCTAGACCAGATGCAGTTAAAGGGACACTTTTGTGAATTGAAAGGTTGTTCCAATGAACTCCCATAAAACAGAGCACAAAAAAGAAAAAAAAAAGATTTAAAAATAACATGACAGGGAACTTTCCTAGCAGTCCAGTGGTTAAGACTCCATGTTTCCACTGCAGGGGGCACGGGGTGGATCCTTGGTTGGGGAAGTTCTGCACGCCCCACAGTGTGGCCAAAAAAAAGGCATAAAAGGGTAGTTAAAATATACGGTGGACTTAAAACAGGAATTCTAGAGAAGGAGAATTGGGGAAATGGAAGAGAAGCATTATTTCAAGACATAAAAGATGATAATTTTCTAAAATTGAGGACATAAATCTTTAGATCAAAAGTGCTGAATACTAAACAAGATAAAAGAATCTACAGCTTAGATACACTGAAAGCAAAATTGCAAAGCATCAATGATCGAAAACATAAAAGATTATTGCAGAGAGTAAAAAATTACTTTCAAAGGTACAACAATTAGTCTAAATAGCAGATTCCTCAAGACATCAATAGATAATGGAGTAATATTTTCAGGGTATTGACAGGAAAAAACTTCCATTTGAGCATCTATTTCTTGTTAAAATATCATTTTAAAAAACTGGGAGCAAAACAAGGACCTCTTCATACCTACATGCTGAAAGAATTTGTCCTGTACAGACACTATATGAATTATTAGAGAATGTTCTTCAAAAGTAAGCCCAGAGGGAAGGCATGAGCTATAAGAAGTAGCAGTGAGAACAGAAATTGCCAAAATATGTCAGTAATTTAATTACCTGCTGACAATTATCTTAAAAGGAAAACAATTTTTTGATTTAAAAAGTAAAAACGAAACTCTAGTTAACGATATAAGTACTATAGAAGAAGAGGTTATTCAGTAGAAAGTTAAAGCATATTAAAATTTGTGTTATGTTCAGGAAGGGAAATATACTGATAATTTTAGATATTGTTAGAAAAATTTATGCTTAAGTATGGATGTAAACATTAAGGGTAGCCACTAAAATCATAGAAATACAATCTGTAATTCTCAAACTAGCAGAGGCAGGAAAAGAAAAGAGAAAAAAGAAAAACAGAAAAATGTTAAGAAGATAAAATGGATCCAGGAAGCAACAGTTAGAACAGGACATGGAACAACAGACTGGTTCCAAATAGGAAAAGGAGTACATCAAGGCTGTATATTGTCACCCTGCTTATTTCACTTATATGCAGAGTACATCATGAGAAACGCTGGGCTGGAGGAAGCACAAGCTGGAATCAATATTGCCGGGAGAAATATCAATAACCTCAGATATGCAGATGACACCACCCTTATGGCAGAAAGTGAAGAGGAACTAAAAAGCCTCTTGATGAAAGTAAAAGAGGAGAGTGAAAAAGTTGGCTTAAAGCTCAACATTCAGAAAACGAAGATCATGGCATCCGGTCCCATCACTTCATGGCAAATAGATGGAGAAACAGTGGAAACAGTGTCAGACTTTATTTTAGGGGGCTCCAAAATCACTGCAGATGGTGATTGCAGCCATGAAATTAAAAGACGCTTACTCCTTGGAAGGAAAGTTATGGCCAACCTAGATAGCATATTCAAAAGCAGAGACATTACTTTGCCGACTAAGGTCCGTCTAGTCAAGGCTATGGTTTTTCCAGTAGTCATGTATGGATGTGAGAGTTGGACTGTGAAGAAGGCTGAGCACCGAAGAATTGATGCTTTTGAACTGTGGTGTTGGAGAAGACTCTTGAGAGTCCCTTGGACTGCAAGGAGATCCAACCAGTCCATTCTGAAGGAGATCAGCCCTGGGATTTCTTTGGAAGGAATGATGCTAAAGCTGAAGCTCCAGTACTTTGGCCACCTCATGCGAAGAGTTGACTCATTGGAAAAGACTTTGATGCTGGGAAGGATTGGGGGCAGGAGAAGAAGGGGATGACAGGATGAGATGGTTGGATGGCATCACTGACTTGATGGACGTGAGTCTGAGTGAACTCTGGGAGATGGTGATGGACAGGGAGGCCTGGCGTGCTGTGATTCATGAGGTCGCAAAGAGTTGGACACGACTGTGCGACTGAACTGAACTGAACTGATATATCAGTAATCATCAGAAATGTTTACAGACAAGCTCAACAAGTGACAGAGACTGTCAGATTGAGTAAATAAAGCAAAATCCAGCTATACACAGTTTATAAAATTCACAGCTAAGGAGAAACAGGAAATTATAAAGTAAGGTGATGGAACAATTTCTTGAACTTTTATTCAACTAATAACAATTTCAAACTGATGGATCTACAAGGAGAAATTTTTAATTAACAATTATATTGTGAGAATTTAATGAAAGTCTGTCCTGTGATTTATATTGATAAATTGCACAAACCCAAAAAAGTAAGAATATGAGAACTAATATTTTGAATCTAGAAGTTAAACATAGAACTTAGAAATTTTTAGGACACAATTAACAAGCTTGATCTGGCGTTTAATGTAAATGCTTGTGCTTAAAGAAATAAAGACTATATATATATACATATATATATTCTTTCCAATATTCAACTCATTGTATGAAAATAGTATAACATTAATACCCAAATAGGACAAAGATTACAGAGAAAAGAAAATTATAAACAAGTTTGATTTATGAACAGTGATGTTAATATCCTAAATAAAATACTAGTCACAAGAAATCCAACAATATATGAAAATAGTAATAATTCATGACTAAGTAGGATTTACCATAGGAATGCAAAGAAGACATTATCAGAAAATCCATCAAAGTAATGTACCACAATAACAGACTAAAAGAGAAATACATATATTACATACATATATAATGGTTTAATAGATGCAGAAAGAACATTCTAAAAATTATACAATTAATTCATGATTAAAATCTTCGTTTTAACTGCATTTGTCAAGTTTAATTTTCTTAAAAGATTTGGAACAGCAATATTGGCAAAATGTTAATAATTTACTGAAGCTGGGCAAAGGACATTCACTATGCTATTCTACCTACTTTTGTGTATGTTCAAATTTTCCATAATAAAAACATTTTAAAGTGCTCAAAAATTAAAAAAATAATCTGAAGTACATAAGGCGAAATGGCAGATGGATATATAGATATTTAATATATTAGTCTCTATATTTTTAATGTTTGAAGTATTTTACAATTAACAACACACAAAAACAGTCAGGGTGTTCTTCAAAGCAAAATTTCTTTGGGTCTATAAATAATTTGAACTAGAGTCAAGAAATCAGTAAATAATATTGAAGAGTTAGAAAAGGATAAAGTTTGTAAACGTTTTGTGTAGCATGATAAGAAAATCAGACTTTTTCCTTTGGGGACTGGAGAGTGACTGAAGGGTTTGGGAAAGAGAAGGTTTGCATGATATATTGTAATAATAACAACAAGAGCAACAATATTTATATAGCTCATACTTACATAACATATTATATGCCAGGTTCTGTTCTAAGTGTTTTACACACACTGACTCACTTAAGAGTCGCAATAATCCTTTGACCTTGATTCTACTCTAAGCTCCCTTTTACAAATGAGAAAATGAAGGCATAGAGAACTTGTGAAAGTCACATAGCTGGTAACTGACTTCAAGAACTCATATAAGAAGTCCATCTTTGAGTCAATGTTCTAGTACTGTACTGTCCAATATGATAGTCACTAACCTTATTTAATTCACATTTGTTAAGATGAAATAAACTAGACATTCAGTCCCTAAATTGTACTAGCCATATTTCAAGAGCTCAGTACCCAATATGTGCTTAGTCGCTCAGTTGTGTCCAACACTTTGTGACCTCACGGACTGTAGCCCACCTGGCTCCTCTGTCCATGGTGATTCTTCAGGCAAGAATACTGGAGTGGGTTACCATTTCCTCCTCCAGGGGATCTTCCCAACCCAAGAATTGAACCCAGGTCTCCAGCATTGCAGGTGGATTCTTTACCATCTGAGCCACCAGGGAAGCCCAATACCCAATATAGCTAATGGCTATTGAACTTCACAGATACAGAAAGATTCCATCATTGCAGAACATTTTATTGAACAGTACTGCTTTAGTCTTTTTAAAAAATTTTTTTTTGAAATTTATTTATTTAGCAGCATCGAGTCTTAGGATCTTTCTTGGATCAAGGACTTTCAAGTTGTGGCATGTGGGCTGAGTTGCTCCATGGCATGTGGGATCTTAGTTCCCAGACCAGGGATCAAACCCTTGACCCATGCATGTGCAAGTGGACTCTTAACCACTGGACTACAGGGAAGTCCCCTGCTTTAGTCTTATTATTGCTATTATTGTCATTTTATATCAGGCACTTCTGAAGGCACTAAATTTATTTTGACATTCATCAAACCAGAATTTCTCAACCTGAACCCTACTGATGTTTGGGGCTTGGTAATTATAAGGGGGGGGGCAGTTTCTGTCCTGTGCATTGCAGAATATTTAGCAGCATCCCTGGCCTCTACCTACTAGTTACCAGTAGCACTCTCTATGTCAACTTGTGACAACCCATATCTCCAGACATTGGCAAATGTCACCTGGGGGGGGGGGGGGTGGGGCGCGGTGTATGAAAACTGTCCTTGGCTGAATTAAAGACAATATTTTCTGAACTAATGTTTCACCTTTACTTCAATCCTTTTAAGACAGGTTTCCTTTTAATAAAGCACAATGATATATACAATACTAATGAAAACTAAGCAGTGGCCATAGGACTGG
This sequence comes from Ovis canadensis, assembly GCF_042477335.2. Classification (NCBI taxonomy): domain Eukaryota; kingdom Metazoa; phylum Chordata; class Mammalia; order Artiodactyla; family Bovidae; genus Ovis; species Ovis canadensis. The sequence goes on along the minus strand of NC_091727.1, from coordinate 45,273,859 downwards.
AAAAGGTCAGTTTTCATTCCAATCCCAAAGAAAGGCAATGCCAAAGAATGCTCAAACTACCGCACAATTGCACTTACCTCACATGCTAGTAAAGTAATGCTCAAAATTCTCCAAGCCAGGCTTCAGCAGTACGTGAACCGTGAAATTCCAGATGTTCATGCTGGTTTTAGAAAAGGCAGAGGAACCAGAGATCAAATTGCCAACATCCACTGGATCATGGGAAAAGCAAGAGAGTTCCAGAAAAACATCTCTTTCTGCTTTATTGACTATGCCAAAGCCTTTGACTGTGTGGATCACAATAAACTGTGGAAAATTCTGAAAGAGATGGGAATACCAGACCACTTGACCTGCCTCTTGAGAAACCTATATGCAGGTCAGGAAGCAACAGTTAGAACTGGACATGGAACAACAGACTGGTTCCAAATAGGAAAAGGAGTACATCAAGGCTGTATATTGTCACCCTGCTTATTTCACTTATATGCAGAGTACATCATGAGAAACGCTGGGCTGGAGGAAGCACAAGCTGGAATCAATATTGCCGGGAGAAATATCAATAACCTCAGATATGCAGATGACACCACCCTTATGGCAGAAAGTGAAGGGGAACTAAAAAGCCTCTTGATGAAAGTAAAAGAGGAGAGTGAAAACGTTGGCTTAAAGCTCAACATTCAGAAAATGAAGATCATGGCATATGGTCCCATCACTTCATGGCAAATAGATGGGGAAACAGTAGTGTCAGACTTTATTTTTCTGGGCTCCAAAATCACTGCAGATGGTGATTGCAGCCATGAAATTAAAAGACGCTTCTTCCTTGGAAGGAAAGTTATGACCAACCTAGATAGCATATTCAAAAGCAGAGACATTACTTTGCCGACTAAGGTCCATCTAGTCAAGGCTATGGTTTTTCCAGTGGTCATGTATAGATGTGAGAATTGAACTGTGAAGAAGGCTGAGCACCGAAGAATTTATCCTTTTGAACTGTGGTGTTGGAGAAGACTCTTGAGAGTCCCTTGGACTGCAAAGAGATCCAACCAGTCCATTCTGAAGATCAGCCCTGGGATTTCTTTGGAAGGAATGATGCTAAAGCTGAAGCTCCAGTACTTTGGCCACCTCATGCGAAGAGTTGACTCATTGGAAAAGACTCTGATGCTGGGAGGGATTGGGGGCAGGAGAAGAAGGGGACGACAGAGGATGAGATGGCTGGATGGCATCACTGACTCGATAGACGTGAGTCTGAGTGAACTTCGGGAGATGGTGATGGCCAGGGAGGCCTGGCGTGCTGCAGTTCATGGGGTCGCAAAGAGTCGGACATGACTGAGCGACTGAACTGAACTGAACTGAATAGGTGATGTTATCTAAGCATCTCATCCTCTGCCACCCCCTTCTTTTGCTCTCAAGCTTTCCCAGCATCAGGGTCTTTTCCAATGAGTCGGCTCTTCGCATCAGATGGCCAAAGTATTAGAGCTTTAGCTTCAGCATAAATCCTTCCAATGAGTAATCAGGTTGGTAATTTAGAAAGTATTTTTTTTAATATATTTGGTGTTTTGGGTACCTGGTTCAAGAATTCTTTCCCTACTCCACATTATGAGTGATCTGAGAACAAGACTCATGGAGAGATCACCCTTGGTCAGGTTTTTCTCTCTAGTTACTTAAGGCAACAGAGGAGACAATGGTTACAGAATTCATAGTAGACTTTTTTTTAAATGTAACCATTTTTTTTTAACATCTGCTCTGCATAATGACTGAAAGGCTTTTTTTTTTTGCATTAAAAAAGTTATATTATGGAAATTTTCAGCCATACACGAAAATGCCACTCATTATCAAGTTTCAACAATGGTCAAGATTTTACCATTCTTGTTTCATCTATCCCACTCCACTATTCTTGCCTGTAAAATTCCATGGACAGAAGAGCCTTGTGAGCTACAGTCCATGAGGTCGCAAAGAATCAGACACGACTAGTGACTGAGCACACACTAATATTCCATAATATTAATATTTATGTACCCCATTTTGTTTATCCCTTCATCTGTTGATGGGCATTTAGGTTGTTTCAATGTCTTGGCCGTTGTGAATAGTGTTGCCGTAAACATAGGGGTGCATATATGTTTTCCAATTATATTTTTTTTCTGGATATATGCCAAGAAGTGGGATTGCTGGATCATATGGCAACTCTGCTTTTAGTTTTCAAAAAGAACTTTATAGTATTTATTTTTATTTGCCTGCACCAAGTCTTAGTTGTGGCATGCTGGATCTTTGATCTTTGCTTCAGCATGTGGGATCTTCATTTGTGGCATGTGAACCCTTAGTTGTGGCATGTGAGATCCAGTTTCCCAACCAGAAATTGAACACTGGCCGCCTACATTGGGAGTATGAAGTCTTAGCCACTGGCCCACCAGAGAAGTCCTTCAAAAAAATTTTATAGTTGGTTTGTTCGAATCAGAATCAAACTTGGTCTACACCTTTTGTTTTATTGATATACCTGTCTTTCTGGGTCACTGCTTTAAGTTATTTCTTATGGTCTACATTTGGCTGATTCCATCTTTGTGGTGTCATTTAGTGTGTTCCTCCAGCCCTAATCTTCCACTGTATTTTCACGTATTCCTATGGAAATTCGATTAAATTCAGATTTAATTCTTGTGGCAAAAATACTACATAGATAGTCTTGTGTATGTCCCGTTGTATCACTTTGGCGATTTCACTTTGTGTGATATTAAGATGGATCAGAGGGTTCAGTTTGATCCAGTCTTTTACCTACATGCCTTTAGCAGTTATTGAAGATCGTAAATTTGTGGTTGCAGAACGGTAACTTCTTAATTCTAGTATTTCTTTTGCATTTATGGTCTAGAATTACTTTTTCAAGAAGAATGTTCCCCCACCAATTATTACCTTGTGTTATAGACTGCATGTTTGTGTATCCCTAAATTCAAAAGTTGGAACCCTAATCTCTAGTGTGATGGGTTTTGGAGATGATTTGGGAGATGACTAGTTCATGAATAGGATTAGTGCTCTTATAAAAAGAGACACAAGATGTACTATGTACATAAGTTAAATAATCAGGGTGACATTATACAGCCTTGTCTAGTACTCCCATCTCTTTAAGAATTTTCCAGTTTGTTGTGATCCACACAATCAAAGGCTTTAGTTAAGTCAATGAAACAGAGGTAAATGTTTTTTTGAAACTCTCTTGCTTCCTTGCAATGCATGTAGGCAATTTGATCTCTGGTTCCCCTGCCTTTTCTAAATCCAGTTTGAACATCTGGAAGTTCTTGGCTCACATACTGCTGAAGCTTAGCTTGAAGGATTTTGAGCATAACCTTGCTAGCTTGTGAAATGAGCACAATTGTGCAATAGCTTGAACATTCTTTGGTATTGCCCTTCTTTGGGATTGGAATGAAAACTGACCTTTTCCAATCTTATGGCCAGTGCTGAATTTTCCATATTTGCTAACACATTGAGTGCAGCACTTTAACAGTATCATCTTTGGGGATTTTAAATAGCTCAGTTGAAATTCTGTCACCTCCACTAGCCTTTTTTTTGTTTTTGCTGTTATCTTTAACAGCTTACAGAGATATTATTCACATAACATATAATTCATCCATTTAAAGTGTACAATTCAAAAGGTTATGGCATATTCACAAAACTGTATAATAATCAGCACTGTCTAATTTTAACATATTCATCACCCTCCCCAAAGGAAACACTATACCCATTATCAGACCCTCCTCCTTCCTGCTGCCAGCCCTAGGCAACCATATATTTGATTTCTGTTTCTATAGATTTGCTTATTGTGAACATCTCATATAAATGAAATTGTAAAATATGTGGTCTTTTATGACTGAGTTCTTTAGTATAGCATAGTTTTCTTTAGTATAGTGTAGTTTTCAAGGATCATCCATGTTGTAGAATGTAAAAGTACTCTATCTCCCTCTTTTTTTTTTTTTTTTTGTTCCATTGTAGCATGTGAAATCTTAGCTCCCCAACCAGGGTTCAAACTTGTGCTCCCTGCAGTAGAAGCACAGAGTCCTATCCACTGGACCATCAAGGAATTTCTATACTTTATCTCTTTTAATGGCCAAATAAGATTCTGTTTTATGGATATATCATATTTTGTTTATCTATTCATCATTTGACGAATGTTTGGGGATGTTTCCACCTTTCTTTCTTCATAACATTATTATGAATAATGTTGGTATGAACATTCCCTATGCAAGTTTTTGTGCAGACATGTTTTCATTTCTCTTGAGAATATATCTCAGGATAGAATTGCTGGATCCTTCCTCTTCCAGCTTGTGGAAGAGTTTGTGAAGGACTGGAATTAATTCTCTTTTAAAAGTTTGATAGAATTCACCAGAGAAACCATCTGGGCTCTGGATTTTTCTCTGGAGTAATTTGAAAATTAAAATTTCAGTCTCTTTACTTTTGTAGATCTATTCAGATTTTCTGTTTCTTCTCACATTAGACTTGGTAGTTTGAGTTTTCTAGGAATTTGTATAATACCTCTAAGATATCTAATCTGTTGCCATATAATTATAGTATTCTCTTATCATTCATTTTATTTTTATAAGATTGGTAGTGACGGTCCCTCGTTCATTCCTGATTTTCGTAATTTATATCTTTCTTTGTCAGTCTAGTTAAAGGTTTACCAATTTTGCTCATCTTTTCAAACAACCGATTTTTGGTATAATTGATTTTTCTCCAGTGTTTTTCTATTCTCTATTTCATTTATTTCTTCTTTAACCTTTCCTGTTTCCATCCTGCTTGCTTTGGTTTAGTTTGCTCTTCTGTCTTAACTATCTTATGGTGGAAGGTATAGTTATTGATCTGAAATATTTCTTCTTTTCTAAGGTGGATATTTACTGCTATAGATTTCTTCCTAAGCAATGCTTAACTGCTTCCAATGATTTTTAGTATGTAGTGTTTTTGTTTTCATTCATGTCAAAGCATTTTTTAATCAAAGTATTTTCTAATTTCTTCTTTGACTCATTGGTTATTTAAGAGTTGTTTAATTTGTGAATAAACAACATATTTTGTGAATTTCCAAATTTTCTTCTGCTATTGATTTCTAACTTCATTCCACTGTGGTTAGAGAACATGCTTTGCTTGATTTCACTCCTTTTTATGTACTGAGATTTGTAATATGGCCTAACATAAAGTCTACCCTATAGAAAGTTCCATGTGCACTTGAGAAGAATATGAATTTTACTGTTGATGGGTGGAGTTTTACATAGATGCTGGGATGAGGTATATGGAAACAGGACAGGTTAAATTGTTGCAAACTCACTGTATTTACTAAGGTTTAGTTCAGTTCAGTCTCTCAGTTGTGTCCGACTCTTTGTGACCCCATGAACCACAGCACACCAGGCCTCCCTGTCCATCACCGACTCCCGGAGTCCACCCAAACCCATGTCCATCGAGTCGGTGATGCCATCCAACCATCTCATCCTCTGTCGTCCCCTTCTCCTCCTGCCCTCAATCTTTCCCAGCATCAGGGTCTTTTCCAATGAGTCAGTTCTTCGCATCAGGTGGCTAAAGTATTGGAGTTTCAGCTAAAACATCAGTCCTTCCAATGAACACCCAGGACTGATCTCCTTTAGGATGGACTGGTTGGATCTCCTTGCAGTCCAAGGGACTCTCAAGTCTTCTCCAACACCACAGTTCAAAAGCATCAGTTCTGCAGTGCTCAGCTTTCTTTATAGTCCAACTCTCACATCCATACATGACCACTGGAAAAACCATAGCCTTGACTAGATGGACCTTTGTTGACAAAGTAATGTCTTTGGTTTTTAATATGCTGTCATGTATGCATATATATATGTAGTTTATCTTGAATAATACAATTCAGATTGTTGTAAGCCTTTGGTTAGTTTCCGGAGTTCTGAAAAAAGTTTCTTTTGACAATTATTGCTTTTTTTTTTTTTTTAAATTATACTTCCTTCTTAGGAAGTACAGAGGCCTTCACTCTGTCAATCCACAAGTCCCACCTCAAACATATTGTTTTAAAGACACTTGAAATAATTCTCAGTGATTATGGCAGAAATTTGAGACTCATCAAGTTCATTTAGGGTTTCCCAGGGGGCACAGTGGTAAAGAATCCACCTGCCAATGCAGGAGACACAAAAGATGCAGATTCAATCCCTGGGTGGGAAGATCCCCTGGAATAGGAACTGGCAACCCATTCCAGTATTCTTGCTTGGAAAATTCCATGGACAGAGGAGCCTGGCAGGCTATAGTACATGGGGTCACAAAGAATCAGACCTGACTGAGCACTCACACACAAGTTCATTTGCTTCATTTCTTTTAAAAAAAAAATATTTAAGGAGTACCTCTTTTTCTTCTTGATTTTATTTTTAAAAATGTAAGATCATTTGTGTTCCCAAAGTCTAATCTATGAAACAAGATACATTCAGAAAGATCTAGCTTTCATCATTGCCCCTCCTCTCTCTATAGGTTATCAGTTTTTAAAACTAGTTTTTGGTGTATGCTTCATGGTTTTTTTTAAAATAAAACCATATAGCTATAAATAAACATTCCTCTGTTTTAATCACTTCTTGCTTTTTCTTTAACAAGATATCCTAAAGATAACTCCATAGTGGAATATGGAACTATTCTTAAATTAGTTGGATTTTGACAAATTGTAAGAAAAATTTATTTGAGCTTAAATCATATTTTGGGTAAATAATATGTAAATAATGTTTTACTAAATTCTTCAAATTTATCAGCTAATTACAGGTATAATTTTTTATTTAGATGCCTAAATCTTCAGGAGTTGGTGTTCTTTCTCTGGCTGTGTGAGGCTAGTTCAGAGAGTTGGACTTTTGTTTTAGTGTCTTCATTTCTTGTTCTCTCCTGTCCACTTCTTTCTTCTCCGTGAAGGTCACCAATAGCTTACAGACTCCCTTGGTAATTTCTACATGTCACAAAGTTGAATGCAAGATGGATGAGAGTCAAGACATCTAACAAAGGCTAAGGCAACATATGGTGAGAAGCAAGTCAATACAAGGAGAATTGTTAATTTTCTATTAGAACATTAAGGTTTATTTTGGGATGTCTCAGAGGACACTTTTATTGTAAAGGAATAATTTGACAACTGTGTTTTAATAAGGAAATAGAAGTAAATTAGGAAAAATAGAAATAATCACCCTGGTAGAAGTTAGAGATTAAATGTCACCAGATTTAGCAAAGAGAAGTAGAGGACATCCAGTTAAACTTGAATTTCAGATAATTTTTTATGAATAAGTTTTTTTAGTATAAGTATGTCCTAACTATTACACTTAAAACATATCCATTGTTTATCTGGAATTCAAATTTAACTAGGTATCTTGTATTTTATACAGAAATCCTATCTGAAACTCAAATCAAGTAAATAGGGCTTGTCTTGGAGTTTGAAATGAAGAAGTAGACTTGGGCTGATGTAGAATCAGTTCTTTAAGGCTGTTAGACACAGTTTTGTGCTTGAAGAGGACTGGTTTAGACTTCTTTCTGAGTCATCTCTTGCTTTTCCATTGTAGACTTTCCAATCCCCACTGCCCCCGCCCCCCCGCCCCCCACCATACTGAACTATCTGCAGTCCAGAAAATGGAATTTTCTTTTTTTTTTGGCGTGTGAAATCTTCCAATTTACAATGTTAGCTCTTTCTTTTGTAAACTAAGTAGGCCAGATAAAACTCACATTCATACTGGATTGAGCCATAAGGCCACCAGTTTGAGATCTTGTATTAACTATTCAAATGTGACACTATTTTTCAAAGGTCTATATTAAGGGCAGTTCCAATGGGCTAGGATAACTCTGTCTTGTACTTAACTCTGTCTGAACTCTGGAAAACAGTTGCCTGCTTTCTTGCTGTTCTCTCCCCAAATCGGAACTTTATATTTTATTTTTATAACCTCAGCTGCCAGCAGAATGTTTGAGACATGGTAGGCAGAGGAGTCTGTTGGGCTGCCGTCTATGGGGTCGCACAGAGTTGGACACAACTGACGTGACTTAGTAGTAGCAGCAGCAGCAGCAGCAGCAGCAGCAGCAGCAGCAGGCAATCAAATGAATGAATGAATGAGTGAGTGAATGCATCTCCGTCACCTCCTGTTCTTCCAGGCAGAAGAACACTAATTCCTTTCCATCCCAGAATGTGGCAAAAGTGGTAAAATAATTACTTTAGACATAAAATTTTGTTATTAAGTATTTCACAGTTCAAGGCTGGTAAACAGTGGAAGTTTAATAACTGATTGCATCTTGGAAACCACAGTGAAGGGGACAGTCAAGCTTCTGGAATTTGGCAGTGTTTATAGCTCTACTTGCAGTGGTTTTAAAAATAATATGATATATTCAGTGCAAATGCATTACTGTTAATATTTTATTAGAGAGTTATTGTTTTCTCTTTGAATATCTCTCATTATAGGCTGATGCATTATTAAGTAGAAATGTATTACATCCAAGGACCAATTTTCCCATCCCTGGGCTATGTATCTCTGATTCTATAATAGAAGTCAATGGGTAAGTCAGATTCATTTCATCCAAATTTACAGCAAACTTTTTTGGAACTTTCATTTGAGGAATACCTGCATAATCATGTAATAAATTTTAGGTTCTGCAGCAGAATAAAGCAAGCAAATGGAGCCAACTTCATTGTTAACACAATGGAGCAGCTGCACGGTGACTGCAGACATTACTGGAGACTATCAGTCATTGGTACAATCAAGAATGAATCCGCTTCCAAATTTTCACAAGGAAACAATAGCACATCCCCTATACATGCTGGCATTTACATGCTCTTTCTGGTAAATATTTTAAGTCAAATATGATTCAACACTGTTAAAAAAGTTTCAACTCTTCCTAGTGAAATACTATAGAAAGACTGAAAGAGCTTTGGTCTATTTAGTAACTATCTTATGAATTTAAAAGCAATCATAATTTTAAAACTGAAGCATTAAGTTAAGCAGGCCTTGGGCAATTGAGGATGGCAAACGCAGAGCCTCCCTGCCATATATTGCTCAGCTGAAACCTAATTGCAGAGGGAAGCTTTCAGTGGATAGGAATATGTGTTAGGAAAATTTTACCCTAGATACCAGATTCACCTTTGCTTTATATCTTATTTGAAATTACTGTATTTCCTGGAGGAGAAATTTTAAAGAAGATTAAAGTATAATTCATTGTTGAGATGAAGAACATGACAAAGCAGTCTGCTCGTTAGTGCAGGGCATCAGTCTTGAGGCAGGACCAGATTCCAGGAGGCTTCTGGTGTGGGTCCCAGACCCTGCCCTCCCAGTGTAACCTGAGTGCCAGAGCTTATTTCTGGCACTTCTATCACTGACTCTTGGAAATTAACCCTCTATGAAATTCAAAAAATAGTGAATTTTAACAACTTGAGAATGAGAACATTTACAATTGGGAGAAGCTTCACAAACAGACTTTTAAATGTACTGTAACTTTTTCTCCTTTAAGGTAGCTTGGCCTAGGAGAGTATAAGAATAGAAAAATGAAGGAAATCAGTTTTTGTTTTTGTTTTTTTAATTTGTGGTGCTTCTTAACTATTCTGTCATAAACTACTGTTTCATTGGGGGGAAGATGTTTAGATCAAATCAGTTTTTCCCAAAGTGTGTTCTGAGATCTTCAGACAACTGGCATGAGAATCAGGTGGACGCTTGCTTGCTGAAAATGAAAATTTCCTGGGCCCCCAACCTACAGAGTCAGTCTCTGAGTCAGACCAATCTGCCAATTCTAGCTGTTTTGTAGACATACTAGAGTTTGAGATCCATTGGGCGAGGTGAACCTCAAGGCCCCTTCCTCCTACAAAATTTTGTGAGGCTTGGATGGTCTTTCCAAAATTAAGCTTGTTGGTGATGGAAATTTCTACTCCTCCCTTGCGATAAATTTAATAAACCTGAAAAGGGCTTCATCAGGTGGGATTTAGTTAACAGATGAAGTTTGGATAGTTTAGCTAACTATCCAGAAATCTAGTCAATCTTGGATTATTGGAAGGAATAGCACTTAAATATTTATACAGGAAATTAGATTTAAAATAGACCAATTAAGTAACTTGAGTCTGTGGAGGTTACCTGCCATATCAGTAAACAAAGGATGTTGTGGCTATCAAGCCATCAGCTATTTCAGTGCCCCCCCAGCACCACCCCTGTGCACCTTGAGGGGATTCTGGATTGAGAAAAACAGGATACTGGCCCTAGGTGCTTATCAGAGGAATGATTTCAATGAGCCCAGACTCTTGTGTCTGCCCATACACAGAAAAGCACCAAATTCTCTAACTTGAAACTTTTGTTTTTTCTTTAATTAGCAGAAATCTTTTGGTGTTCAACCACCTGGTTTGTTTTTGCAAACTGCTGCATATCTTGGCTCTTACCTCCTCCAAACAGTCCCTCAGAGTTATCTAAGAAACTGTCTCCTGTGGTTCAGTCCTCAGTACTTCCACCAAATAAAACACAATTTTCAACTTGTTTTCAGTTAACAAGTCTCAGAAATTCTCATGATGTTTAGGAGGCTGATCAGTTTTTGTGCACATGCATTTTCTGTTTAGTTTCAACAAATCCAAACTCATTCAGGTTAGTTCCTCTCTGGGTAGAGTTTGCTTGTCTTTGATACTTGCAAGAGATTGAAGAGTTCTTAGGGAGCCACATGAGGCCTTAGAAATCTAATGAGGAAGCTGACATCAAGAAGGAAGAGGAGAGTTTTCATTTCAGCAAATCCTTCTTTCTACATGATGATTGGATTACAACACCCACTTCTGGTTGGTGAGGCTGTGGAGCAACTGGAACTCTCATATATTGTTGATAGGAGTGGGAAATGGTGAAGTTAAAAATGTACCTTTTTATGACCTAGCAATTCCACTCCTAGGTATTTACCCAAGAGAAAGAGCACACATTCAAAGACTTATATTAGAATATAATTAACAGCTGTACTGGTAATAGACAAAAATCTGGAAATAGCTTAGATATGTATGAGCAGAAAGGCTGAACTGTGGTATATTCATACAATAAAATATATCTACTACTGATGTACCTAAGACATAGATGAATTTCAAAATATTATACTGAATAAAAGAAGTCTCACACAAAAGATTACATAATGTTATGATTCCATTTACATTACATGTTCCTGCTTCTGTTTATTTTTTCTCTGTGCAGACATAGTTCCAGGCTGCTCCATAGAAGAGAATCTGGCCAAGGGCCTGGGTTGGAAACAGCACACAGCTATAATGATAACCACCATTACTGAATGCTTAAGGGCCTGGCACTACCCTGAAATTTGAGTATTACTTCTGTTTTATGGATGAGAAAACTGGGCCTCAGACACAGCATATGACTTGCCCAAAGCTACACAGGAAATAAGCACTGGAGCTAGGTTTATTTCTAGCTCAAGAATATCTTATTTCCAGAGCAGCAGTTTTACCCTGAGGGTAAAGAAGAAGATATTGGTAATGCAGGAGAGAAATCAGCCTAGAATCTCTTCCTGGGGTTGGGGGAGGGAGGGAGGGAGGAAAGAGGGGAGGAAGAGCAGGAGGGGGAATATTAAAGAAGATAAGCTATGGTCTTGTAGATTTTCCGTCAAGGCTAGAGACTGCCTTTTTGATCATGCTTCACAATACATTGAACAATTGTTAATTTGTTCCTCACAAAAGCCTGAAGCAGATAAGGAAATTGTCCTGAAGAAGTAAGTTACAGTCATTCCTAGGTATCCTCCAGGAATTGGTTCCAGGGCCACCCATACCCTCATATCAAAAATCCATGGATAATTAAGTTTCTTATAACCTACACACCTCCTCCCATATACTTTAAATCATTGCTAGGTTACTTACAATACCTAATACAATGTAAGTGTTTTGTAAATAGTTGTAAATACAGTGTAAATACTATGTAAATTGTTGCCAGAGCCTGGAAAATTCTATCTGTGCTTTTTTGAAACTTTCTGGAATTTGGGGGGTGTGGAGTATTTTCTATCAAAGCTGGTTGAATTTGCGCTTGTGAAAGCAAGGGATATGACAGACTGCCAACTGTACAAGATCTAAGTGTTAAAGCAACCACTGACTGAAACCGCCCACTCTTGCCAGGCCTGTTAGTAACCACTTGCCTGAGTTATCTTACAACAGGAGTTCCTGGTAAGGAATGTGGAACTAACAAGCTACCGCTAACTAAAAGAATTCGGGAAAGGTCGAAAGCAGAGAAGAGATGCCCCTTCATATGTCCTACCAACCTCCCAGAATTCTTCTTGCTGCATTCATCTTGGCTGAGAAATGCTTGCAGACCCTGAGTGAGAACAATTGGCCAAAGACAACCCAGAAACTAATCTCATCACCGTAAAACCTGAGACTGTGAGCCACGTGGCAGAGCGGTTCTCCTGGGTTCTCTTACCTTACTGTTCTCCACCAGGGTGCCTCTTTCCAATAAAGTCTCTTGCTTTGTCAGCACATGTGTGTACTCGGACAATTCAATGTTAGACAAGAGCCCACTCTCAAGCCTTGGAAGTTGTTTCCTTTCCTGCAATATAAGCCTTGTAACTGGATTTTGAACTGATCTACAGATCCTGTGATGCACTTCCTGGTAGACTAAATCACAATGAAGAAAAGAGATACAAAATGTTTTTACAGATTTTTTTTTTTTAAATGCTTAATTGTTTCAGAGGGTAATAAGCAAAGGGACATGTTTTCTAGTCTCTCTTGAGGGCAAATGTGAATAAGAGTGCAGGTGGTATTGAGGTGGTTGGGAGGATGAGAGGTTCAGATTTTGTCAATTCTGCTTTTCTGCTTTCATTAACGCCAATTTTCATGGCTTACACTAGTGATTCTGTTGCAGGAAAATGGGGCACAAGAGGACAGTCCTGTCCCAAGTCTCAGGTGAGTTCCTGCGATGGGCCTGGGAGGGTCCTTGGCTTCACACAGGAAAGATTTCAAGAGCGACACATAGCAGAATGAAAGCAGGTTTATTTAGAGAGATATACATTCCATAGGCAGAATGCAGGCCATCTTAGGAGGTGAGAGTGGCCTCCAGGCGCCAGGATGGTTGGTTTTTATGGGCTGGGTAATTTCAGAGGCTGTTAAGTGAAGGGACACGGTTTTCCAAGAACTGAATCACTGCTCCCTTTTGGCCTTTTATGGTTAGCCTCGGAACTGTCATGGCACCTGTGGATGCGTCATCCAGTATATGCTAATATATTACAATGAGTGTATAATGAGGCTCAAGTTCAACTAGAAGTCGAATCTTGCTTCCATCTTGGGCCTAATAGAGTCTAACCAGTTTTTGTTGTGTCCTCAATGACTGTGTCATTCTTTCAATGATTGTGCCCTGCTACCTTCCCTCCTGTCTCAATTTCAAAGGCAGTGCTTCAGATTCCTTTACAACCCTCCTGTCCAGCAAGGTGAACTGAAGATGGATGAATCTCTGACATGCGAACTCACTCAATGGAGGTGTGTCACAGGCTCTTTGAGAAGCTGATGAAAACCTTGGAGACTTTCTGTCTAGAAATGAACCTACGTGTAAAATTCTCCATGCAATGAAGAAAGGTCGATAGACCTGCTAAAACTTACCATGGCAGTCCCTGTTAAGAACCTCTGTATTTGTGGATAAAGCCTGGAGTACCTTGGAGTGGGGGTGAGGGTGGGTCTCCAGCAGAGTGGTCCTAAGATTTTGAAAAGTATAGACCCACTGTTGTAAAAAACCCTGGATTGAGAGCAGAAGTGTCAGTTTTGCCACTTCACCAGCTGTGTGGCTTCAAATGAATCCTTTTTGAGTTTAAATTTCCTCATCCAGAAAATGAGGGTGATAGTGTCTGCCTTTGCTGGGAAGAATTATCAGTGTGAGACAATCTTATTCTTTTTCAATCATTTGATAAATGTTGATTTTGCCAGACAATCGCCTAAGTACTGGGTTTACAGTCGTGAATCAGTTATTAAGAATTTCCTGCCCTTATGGGGCAGGGAAACACGTGGTCCGCGATGAGTGAATGAAACAAAATGAAGCATATAATTACAAAGTATTCATTACCTTCATAGCTTTAGACCTGGAACTACTAAGAATAGTTAGGGGAAATTCTTTGTAGGAGAATCCATTTAAGCCACTAAGTCATTAAGAAAACAGAAGTGGCAATGGAGATGGGGAGAAATAGGCAGATTGGAGGCACATCTATTTTATTAAAATCTATCTAAACAATTTTTTTTGATAGACAGTACATAGGATGTGATTCAAAATTCAAAAGGTATAAAAATAAATAGAGTGAAAATTTCCCTTCTAACCAATGACCTAGTTCTTCTCCCTGGAAGTAACACACTGTATCCATTGCTTACATATTCCTCCAGAGATTTTTTTTAATATGCAAACAAATACATTTCCACAAATGATATTATAGTTTATGAAAGCTCAACATTCAGAAAACGAAGATCATGGCATCTGGTCCCATCACTTCATGGGAAATAGATGGGGAAACAGTGGAAACAGTGTCAGACTTTATTTTGGGGGGGCTCCAAAATCACTGCAGATGGTGATTGCAGCCAAGAAATTAAAAGACGCTTACTCCTTGGAAGAAAAGTTATGACCAACCTAGACAGTATATTCAAAAGCAGAGACATTACTTTGCCGACTAAGGTCCGTCTAGTCAAGGCTATGGTTTTTCCAGTAGTCATGTATGGATGTGAGAGTTGGACTGTGAAGAAAGCTGAGCGCCGAAGAATGGATGCTTTTGAACTGTGGTGTTGGAGAAGACTCTTGAGAGTCCCTTGGAGTGTAAGGAGATCCAACCAGTCCATTCTGAGGGAGATCAGCCCTGGGATTTCTTTGGAAGGACTGATGCTAAAGCTGAAACTCCAGTACTTTGGCCACCTCATGCGAAGATTTGACTCATTGGAAAAGACCCTGATGCTGGGAGGGATTGGGGGCAGGAGGAGAAGGGCACGACAGAGGATGAGCTGGCTGGATGGCATCACTGACTCGATGGATGTGAGTCTGAGTGAACTCTGGGAGTTAGTGATGGCCAGGGAGGCCTGGTGTGCTGCGACTAATGGGGTCACAAAGAATCGGACACGACTGAGCGACTGAACTGAACTGAATGTTCTGTACCTTGGTTTTTTTTTTCTTAATGTATCTTGAAGCTCCATATTAGTATCTAAACAGATCCCACACTCATTTTAATGACTGCATTGTGTTCTATTGAGTGAACCATAATTTATTTGACCTTTTCTAGTGATCTTAGTTTTCTGAATGTTGAGTTTTAAGCCAGCTTTTTCACTCTCCTCTTTCACTTTCATCAAGAGGCTCTTCAGTTCTTCTTCACTTTCTGCCATAAGGGTGGTGTCATCTGCATATCTGAAGTTATTGATTCTCCCAGCAATCTTGATTCCAGCTTGCGCTTCATCCAGCCCAGTGTTTCTCATGATGTACTCTGCATATAAGTTAAATAAGCAGGGTGACAATATACAGCCTTGATGTACTTCTTTCCCAATTTGGAACCAGTCTGTTGTTCCATGTCCAGTTCTAACTGTTGCTTCTTGACCTGCAAACAGATTTCTCAGGAGGCAGGTCAGGTTGTCTGGTATTCTTATCACTTTGAAAATTTTTCACAATTTTTGGTGATCCACACAGTCAAAGGCTTTGGCATAGTCAATAAAGCAGAAATAGATTTTTTTCTGGAATTCTCTTGTTTTTTTGGACTTTCTTTTGCTTTTTCAACATTCAGAAAACTAAGATCATGGCATCTAGTCCCATCACTTCATGGCAAATAGATGGGGAAACAGTAGAAATACTGACACACTATTTTTTTGGTCTCCAAAATCACTGGAGATGGTGACTGCAGCCATGAAATTACAAGACACTTACTCCTTGGAAGAAAAGCTATGACCAACCTAGACAGCATATTAAAAAGCAGAGACATTACTTTGCCAACAAAGGTTCGTCTAGTCAAAGCTTTGGTTTTTCCAGTAGTCATGTATGGATGTAAGAGTTGGACTGTAAAGAAAACTGATCACTGAAGAATTGATGCTTTTGAACTGTGGTGTGGGAGAAGACTCTTGAGAGTCCCTTGGACTGCAAGGAGATCCAACCAGTCCATCCTAAAGGAAATCAGTCCTGAATATTCATTGAAAGGACTGATGCTGAAGCTGAAATTCCAATAGTTTGGCCACCTGACGCTAAGAACTGACTCATTGGAAAAGACCCTGATGCTGGGAAAGATTGAAGGTAGAAGGAGAAGGGCATGACAGAGGATGAGATGGTTGGATGGCATCACCAACTCCATGGACATAAGTTTGAGTAAACTCCAGGAGTTGGTGTTGGACAGAGAAGCCTGGTGTGCTGCAGTCCATGGGGTCACAAAGAGTTGGACAGGACTGAGCAACTGAACTGAACTGACCTAGTGATCTAGGGCTTCTCTGGTGGCTCAGATGGTAAAGAATCTGCTGTCTGCAATGCGGGGGACTCGGATTTGATCCCTGGGTTAAGATCCCATGAAGAAGGGAATGGCAACCCATTTTCTTGCCTGGAAAACTCCATGGACAGAGGAGGCTGGCTTGCTGCAGTCCATGTGGTTGCGAAGAGTCAGACACGACTGAATGAATAACATACACACAGTGGTGACCTAGTGATGGACATTTTGGTTGCTTGCAAACTTTCACTGTTACAAGCAATGCTGCATATGCCTATTTGTGCACCTGTGAGTATATTGAGTATATCTGTAGGATAAATTCCTTGAAGTAGAATTCTTGGGTGCTTTTGCAGTTTTGACAGACATTGTCATTCACCCTCCCCAGAGGTCTTACTGATTTGCAGTCCCAATCAGCAATGTTTGAGTCTTTCCCTGACATCTTTGCCATTTACTGGATTATCAAGTTTTTGGAGCTTGTAAATCTGATAAATGAAGAATTTCTCAGGGTAATTTTAATTATTTATTTCTTTTATTATGAGCAAGGTTGAACATTTTGCCCCACAGTTAGAAACCATTTGCATTTCCTTCTCTGTGAACTGCTTGCTGATAGACTCCAACAACTTTTCTTTCTGGCTGATGGTATATTATTTTTGATTTGTAGAAGTCCTTTATATATGTCATTTGAATTGCAGTCATCTGTTCTATTCTGATGTTTGTCTTTTGACTTTGCTTATGGGGCTATTTGCCATAGAGAAATATTTAATTTTTAATCACTGATATCAATCATTTTTTTTTTTACAGTTCTGTGTTCTGAATCAACTTAGGCCATTCTACACTTTTTTTATTGATGTATAGTTGATTAACAATATTAGTGAATCAATCACTTTCAGGTGTATAGCAAAATGGTTCACATATATATATATTCCAGATTATTTCCATTATAGGTTTTTACAAGATATTGAATATAATTCCCTGCATTTACAGTAAATCTTTGTCACTTATCTATTTTATGTATAACAGTTTGTATCTGTTAATCCCTCACTCCTAATTTATCACTCCCCCCCTTTGCCTTGGGGCTTCCCTGGTGGCTCAGCAGTAAAGAATCAGCCTGCAGTACAAGAGATGCAGGAGGTGCAGTTCCAATCCCTGGGTTGGGAAGATCCCTGGAGAAGGGCATGGCAACCCACTCCAGCATTCTTGCCTGGAGAATCTGATAGACAGAGAGCCTGGTGGGTTCATGGGATCACAAAGAGTCAGACAGACTGAAGTGACTTAGAACGCACACACCCCTTCTCCTTTGGTAGCCATAAGTTTGTTTTCTATACCTGTGAATCTGTTTCTGTTTTTTATAAAGCTTCATTTGTATTATTATTCAGATTCCACATACAAGTGATATCATATAACATTTATTTATCTTTCTCTGTCTGACTTCACTTAATATTATATAACATCTTTAGGTCCATCCATGTTGCTACAAATGGCAATAGTTCATTCTTTTTTATGGCTGAATAACATCTGATTGTTTTATGTGTGTGTGTGTGTGTGTGTGTGTGTGTGTGTGTGTAACACATCTTCTTTATTTAATCCTCTATTTCTAGACATTTAGGTTGTTCCCATGTCTTGGCTATTGTAAATAGTGCTGCTATGAACAGTGGGGTGCATGTATATTTTCAAATTAGAGTTTTTAACTATTTTGGATATAAGCCCAGGAGTGAGATTGATGGATTATATGGGAGCTCTGGTGTTAGTTTTTAGAGGGACCTCCATACTGTTCTCCATAGTGGCTGCACCAATTTACATTCCCACCTATAGCATAGGAGGGTTCTCTTTTCTTCACACCCTTGTTAGCATTCATTATTTTTAGAGTTTTTGATGTTAACCATTCTGACCACTGTGAGGTGATGCCTCTTTGCAAGTTTTGATTTGTACTTCTCTAATAATTAGGGTGTTGAGCATCTTTTCATGTGCCTATTGGCTATCTATATATCTTCTTTGGATAAATGTCTATTTAGGTCTTCTGCTTATTTTTTAATTTTTTTTTTATATTGAGTTGTATGAACTGTTTGTATAGTATTTTTATTTTTAAAAGTTTTCTTCATATAGATCATGCAAGTATCTTAAGATATTCCCAGGTATTTTATCCATTTTCTTTTAGTGGCTTTTGTAAATGGGATGTATTCTTCCAATAGCTCTTCAGTTTGTGTACGTGGAAGTGGAAATGTTCGCCACTCAGTCATGTCCGATTCTTTGTGACCCCATGCACTGTAGCCCACCAGGCTCCTCTGTCCATGGAATTTTCCAGGAAAGAATACTGGAGTGGGTTGCCATTCCCTTCTCTAGGGGATCTTCCTGACCCAGAGATCGAACCCAGGTCTCCCTCATTACAGGCAGATTCTTTACCATCTGAGCCACCAGGGAAGCCCTGTTTGTGTATATGAAGGCTATATGTTAACTTTGAATATATTTCTATTTATTAATTTTGTATCTATAAATTTTAATGAATTATTTTCATAGTGATTTTTCAGTTGATCATTTTGATTTTCCAGGTATATAATTGTAGCAAATGTAAATAATAATTTTACCTTCTCATTTCAATTTTGTTCATTTACTTTGTTCCTTTTGCCTTACTACATTAGCTAGTATGTCTAGATTAAGTTTAAATAATAGTAATCAATAGTAATAACAAAGACAACAAAACATTAAAAAATGACGTCACTCTGTCAATAATAAATGATCAGGTGAGGGCAGGAGAAGCTTTAACTCCCAAGTGCAAAGATATGACTGCTAGCATCTTGGAGTCCCTAAGACAATAACCTATTGACCCTGAAGTGGATGAAATTCAGCCAGTCAGTAGACCTATCCAAGTATACATAGACCTTAATCTGTTTTCCTTTCCTCATTATTACATATGATAATAAAGGATTACCAGTCTTTTCATAAAAGCTTACAACATGTAAAGGAAAGAAATACAAAGAAAATCTATGAAAGAACCTAAAATACATTCTAATCATATTTGAAGGGAAAGAGTTGTTGGGGGGTTTGTGTGTGTAATCGAGCTGAATTCTCAACTGTCCTGCCAGTAAATGAACAGACATTATCTAAAAATGATAAATAAAGAGCAGTTCAGTTCAGTTCAGTTCAGTCGCTCAGTCGTGTCCAACTCTTTGTGACCTCATGGACTGCAGCACACCAGGGTCTCCCTGTCCAACACCAACTCCCGTAGTTTATTCGAATTCATGTCCATTGAGTTGGTGATGTCATCCAACCATCTCATCCTCTGTCATCCCCTTTTCCTCCTGCCTTCGATCATTCCCAGCTCATTCTTTGCATCAGGTGGCCAAACTATTGGAGTTTCAGCTTTAACATCAGTCCCTCCAAAGAATATTCAGGACTGATTTCCTTTAGGATAGACTGATTGGATCTCCTTGCAGTCCAAGGGACTCTCAAGAGTCTTCTCCAACACCACAGTCCAGAGCATCAATTCTTTGGTGCTCAGCTTTCTTTACAGTCCAACTCTCACATCCGTACTGGAAAAACCATAGCTTTGACTAGATGGACCTTTGTTGGCAAGGTAATGTTTCTGCTTTTTAATATGCTGTCTAGGTTGGTCATAGCTTTTCTTCCAAGGAGCAAGTGTCTGTTAATTTCATGGCTGCAGTCACCGGCTGCAGTCACCATCTTCAGGGATTTTGGAGCCCACAAAAATAAAGTCTGTCACTGTTTCCATTGTTTCCCCATCTATTTGCCATGAAGTGATGGGACTGGATGCCATGATCTTAGTTTCCTGATGTTGAGCTTTAAGCCAACGTTTTCACTCTCCTCTTTCACGTTCATCAAGAGACTCTTTAGTTCTTCTTCGCTTTCTGCCATAAGGGTGGTGTCATCTGCATATCTGAGGTTATTGATATTTCTCCCGGCAATCTTGATTCCAGCTGTGCTTCATCCACCCCAGCATTTTGCATGATGTACTCTGCATATAAATTAAATAAGCAAGGTGACAATATACAGCCTTAATGTACTCCTTTTTCCAATTTGAAACAAGTCTGTTGTTCCATGTCTAGTTCTAACTGTTGCTTCTTAACCTGCATACAGATTTCTCAGGAGGCAGGTCAGGTGGTCTGGGATTCCCATCTCTTTCAGAATTTTCCACAGTTTGTTGTGATCCACACAGTCAAAGGCTTTGGCATAATCAATAAAGCAGAAGTAGATGTTTTTCTGGTACTCTCTTGCTTTTTCGATGATCCAATGGATGCTGGCAACTTGATCTCTGGTTCCTCTGCCTTTTCTAAATCCAGCTTGAACATCTGGAAGTTCACAATTTACATACTGTTGAAGCTGGCTTAGAGAATTTTGAGCATTACTTTGCTAGCCTGTGAGATGAGTGCAATTGTGTGGTAGTTTGAGCATTCTTTGGCATTGTTTTTCTTTGGTTTTGGAATGAAAACTGACCTTTTCCAGTCCTGTGGCCACTGCTGAGTTTTCCAAATTTGCTGGCATATTGAGTGCAGCACTTTCACAGCATCATCTTTTAGGATTTGAAAGAGCTCAACTGGAATTCCATCACCTCCACTAACTTTGTTTGTAGTGATGCTTCCTCAGGCCCACTTGACTTCAAATTCCAGGATGTCTGGCTCTAAGTGAGTGATCACACCATGGTTGTCATCTGGGTCATGAAGATCTTTTTTGTACAGTCCTTCTGTGCATTCTTGCCACCTCTTCTTAATATCTTCTGCTTCTGTTAGGTCCATAACATTTCTGCCCTTTATTATGCCCATCTTTGCATGGAATGTTCCCTTGGTATCTCTAATTTTCTTGAAGAGATCTCTAGTCTTTGCCATTCTATTATTTTCCTCTATTTCTTTACAATGATCACTGAGAAAGGCTTTCTCATCTCTTCTTGCTATTCTTTGGAACTCTGCATTCAGATGGGTATATCTTTCCTTTTCTCCTTTGCCTTTCACTTCCTTCTTTTCTCAGCTATTTGTAAGGCCTCCCCAGCCATTTTGCCTTTTTCATTTCTTTTTCTTGGGGATGATTTGATCACTGCTTCCTGTACAGTATTATGAACTTCTGTTCATAGTTCATCAGGCACTCTATCAGATCTAGTCCCTTGAATCTATTTGTCACTTCCACTGTATAATTGTAAGGGATTTGATTTAGGTTACCCCTGAATGGTCTAGTGGTTTTCCCTACTTTCTTCAATTTAAGTCTAATTTGGCAATAAGCAGTTTCTGATCTGAGCCACAGTCAACTCCTGGTCTTGTTTTTGCTGACTGTATAGAGCTTCTCCATCTTTGGCTGCAAAGAATATAATCAATCTGGTTTTGGTATTGATCGTCTGGTGATGTCCGTGTGTAGAGTCTTCTCTTGTGTTGTTAGAAGAGGATGTTTGCTATGACCAGTGTGTTCTCTTGGCAGAACTGTCATAGCCTTTGCCCTGCTTCATTCTGTACTCCAAGGCCAAATTTGCCTGTTACTCCAGGTGTTTCTTGACTTCCTATTTATGCATTCCAGTCCCCTATAATGAAAAGAACACCTTTTTTGTGTGTTAGTTCTAAAAGGTCTTGTAGGTCTTCATAGAACCATTCAACTTCAGCTTCTTCAGCATTACTGATGGGGCATAGACTTGCATTACTGTGATATTGAATGGTTTGCCTTGGAAATGAACAGAGATCACTCTGTCATTTTTGAGATTGCATCCAAGTACTGCATTTCAGACTCTTTTGTTGACTCTGAGGGCTACTCCATTTCTTCTAAGGGATTCTTGCCCACAGTAGTAGATATAATGGTAATCTGAATTAAATTCACCCATTCCAGCCCATTTTAGTTTGCTGATTGCTAAAATGTCAGGGTTCACTCTTGCCATCTCCTGTTTGACCACTTCCAATTTGCCTTGATTGATGGACCTAACATTCCAGGTTCCTATGCAATATTGCTCTTTGTAGCATGGGAGTTTACTTCCATCACCTATCACATCCACAGCTGGGTGTTGTTTTTGCTTTAGCTCTGTCTCCTCATTCTTTCTGGAGTTATTTCTCCACTGATCTCCAGTAGCATATTGGGTACCTACCGACCTGAGGAGTTCATCTTTCAGGGTCATATCTTTTTGCCTTTTCATACAGTTCATGGGGTTCTCAAGGCAAGAATACTGAAGTGGTTTGCCATTCCCTTCTTCAGTGGACCACGTTGTCAGAACTCTCCACCATGACCCGTCTGTCTTGGGTGGCCATACAGGGTATGGCTCATAGTTTCTTTGAGTTAGACAAGGCTGTGGTCCATGTGATAAGACTGGTTAATTTTATGTGATTGTGGTTTTCAGTCTGTCTGTCCTCTGATGGAGAAGGATAAGAGGCTTATGGAAACTTCCTGATGGAAGAGACTGACTGAGGGGGAAACTGGGTCGTGTTCTGATGGGCGGGGCCATGCTCAGTATCTTTAACCCTATTTTCCAGTAAAGAGGGGTAGAAGCAGATTGCTTAGAGATACAGAGATAAGTCTGAGAAGATAAAGAGTTATCTTCATAAGGGGGAAAGGTAAGAGAAACCCTTCTAGAGTATTTGATATTTAAACCATGTGCAAATTTTACTTTAATAAGACATTTTAAAAGTATTTTGTTTTTAAAGCAGAAAGCAAAATACGTGGTCAGGCTCTACAGAGAATGAGCATGACTGGAGGGGAGAGTGGAGGAGCCTGTCACACACTTAAGCAGAAAATTCTTCCCAGACCATTCTGATCCAGAGTCTCCCCAATGCCCTTGGGGCCATGGACTCATGGACTCCAACTCTGGTCTATTTCTTGGGGTAATCATAAGTGATTCCTGATAGATACTAAACTTCCTGAAGTCAAGTTCATAATAACTACCATATCCTCCCACAAACAAATGTTTTGTATAAATAATGGAGTCAAATTACCTTGTGTTTGGTATGGGCTCATGATCAGAAGTCTAAGATTGATTAGTTATACGTTTGTCTGTATGTTCCTGAAGCTAAATTTATAAAAATCAAGTGATCCTGAAACAGGAGTGAAGAAGAAATAGGAAACAAAATCAACGCCAAAAACAAACAAAAATATTTTAACTCTCTGAAATACTTAATAGTAGTTGTAAAGATCTGGGACCAAAACAGGAAGGAAAGAGCTCTGGAATTTTACTTGCTGTTCCCAACACCCCAAATGCTCTTTCACAAGATCTTTGCCTGGTTATCTCTTTGTCTTTCAGGTCTCAGTTTAAATGTCATTTAACTTTTGGATCCAGCATAATTGGTATTGAGCAGCTTCCAGTGTGAGGCACTGCTTTAGCTGGTTGAAGAACTAGGAGACTCCACAAAGCCCTATTACTCCCAGGGAATGTCGGGGGAGACAGACAACAAGCAAATAAATAATCACTTGTTGGCTTCCCTGGGAAGCTGACTCTGAGATGTGTCAAAGGCAAAACTAACTTCAAGAGAAGATTAACACAAGCTTTTCATTCATAAACCTGGGGCAAGGGAACCCATCTGCTACTGCTTTCATTTCAGCCTGGGTTCAAGGGTATTAAAGACATAAAAAGAGGAAATGCTGAAACCATCTCTGATTGGTACATATTCTATTATGGAGGGAGTTCTGGAAGACCCCCTTTAGAAGAAGGGGAGTTTTGGAAGAAAGGGGAGGCTTTCTAACTGATATGTACCTACATTTAGGAGTCTTTGGTTGGATCTGTTTGGGAACATTTCAAAAAAGGAAGGTCTATTCGATATTAAGGACTGAGCATTTTCTATGGCTGTTTATTAGAATGCAAGCTGTTCATTAGGGATCGCCCTTGGGATCAACACCCATGGGAGGCAAGGAGAGTAGGGAGGCTTTGGCAGAGGAAGAGTTCAATTGCCACAGGGTCCAATAAAGGTCATTGTTTCTAGAAATTTTCAATGACAGAGCTTGGATAGATATGTGTTGTGGTTTTTTTTTTCTATAAAGATAAAATACATCATGAATTCATACATAACACTTTTAATTCAAATTCAGAACTACAGGGTTTTATTTAACCTCTTGATATTCAATCTGTATCTCTATACTCTCATACTAAAAATTTTGGTTCCCAATTTCATCAATATATTACATGAAACAGCCTCAGAATACTAACACCAACACTACCACTAACACAATTACTGAAAAGAGTTAAGATGTTTTTGGATTTGCTTTTGCCTTTAGGAGAATATCCCTGGAGAGATATAGACAAATTACTGTACTTAAAAATAGTAACTTGAAATAATTATTCTCTGTGTGGTTTTTCTGCCTATTTGATAGACAATTTGGTTCATTTGTTTCATGCAGTTTTTGGTTTTTAGAGATTGCTTTTTAAAAATTTGATTTCATTTTCTAGTTAAAAGAGATGGTTTCAAAATCAAATATACAAAAACAAGATATATTCAGAGAAATCTAGCTTCCATTCTTTTCCTTCCCACCCTGTTCCCTCTGTCTTTTTCTTAGTAACTTTAAAAAATGTTTTTCATTCTCAAATATCAGTTGTAGCAATATTTTCTGAGATCAATTTCCCGAGGCAAAAAAAATGAAAGCAAAAATAAACAAATGAGATCTAATAAAAATTAAAGCTTTTGTATAGAAAAAGAAAAATAAAAAGACAACCCACTGGGAGAAAATATTTACAAACAATGCAATCAACAAGGGGTTAATATCCAAACTATACAAATAACACATACAACTCAATATTGAGAAAACAAACAGCTAAATCAAAAAACTGGGCAGAAGACTTAAATAGACATTTCTCCAAAGAATACATGCAGATGGCCAACAGGCACATGAAAAGATGCTCAACAGTCTAACTATCAGAGAAATGCAAATCAAAACTACAATGTGGTTTTACCTCACACCAGTCAGAATGGCTATCATCAAAAAGTCTAGAAACAATAAATGCTGGAGTGGGAGTGGGAGTGGAGAAAAAGGAGCCCTGCTACACTGTTGGTGGGAATGTAAATTGGTACAGCCACTATGGAGAACAATATGGAGGTTTCTCAAAAAAAAAAAAAAACAAAACAAAAAACAACAACAACCTAAAAATAGAGCTACCCTATAATCCAGCAATCCCACTCCTGGGCATATATCCAGAAAAGTTGAAAACACTAATTCAAAAAGATACAAGCACCCCGATGTTCATAGAAACACTATTTACAGTGGCCAAGACATGGAAACAACCCAAATGCTCATCAACAGATGACTGGATAAAGAAGATATGAGATATATGTATAAATATAATTATATATAAGTATATCTTGTATATATGCACATACACAATGGAATATTACTCAGTATAATAAAGAATGAAATATTGCTATTTGCAGGAACATGGATGGCCTTAGATAATATTCTACTAAGTGAAGTAAGTCAGACAGAGAAAGACAAATAAATGTTATATGATATCACTTATATGTGGAATCTAAAAAAATACAATGAATCTATATGCAAAACAGAAACGGACACTAAATAAAACAAACTTATGGACTTCCTTAGTGGCTTAGATGGTAAAGCTTCTGCCTACAATGCGGGAGACCCGTGTTCAATCCCTGGGTTGGGAAGATCTCCTGGAGAAGGAAATGGCAACCCACTCCAGTATTCTTGCCTGGAGAATCCCATGGACGGAGGAGCCTGATAAGCTACAGAAGAGTCGGACACGACTGAGCGACTTCATTTTCTTTCTTTCTTTCTTTCTTTCTTTATGGTTACCAAAGTGGAAAAGAGGGGGAGGCCTAAATTAAGAGTATGGGATTAACAGATACAAACCACTATATAAAAAATAGATAAGCCACAAAGATTTACTATACAGCACAAGAAACTATCAATACATTGTAATAACCTATAATGGAAAATAATCTGAAAAAAAAAGGGTAACTGAAACACTTGGTTGTACACCTGAAACCAAGACAATATTGTAAATCAACTATATTTCAATTAAAAAAAGGTTTTTGTTTATCCTTTTGTTTACAAAAAGTGCAAGCAAAAACATGTTGGGAGATAATTCTTCATGATTCTCATGTTTCTGTACATCTTGTGAACTCACTGATAGCTTTTGTTCCAGACTATCTTTTTAAAGATGTTTGTATCACTAATGACTTTGAAGATAGAAATAGTGTCTCCCTTGGGAGCATGGGACTGGCCGGTTTACTCCCAGTATAAAATATTCAGGTTCCCAAAGCTGAGAGTTCCTTTCCTATAATGTAACCCACTGCATGTGCAGGCATCACATGATCCTTTTCAGGTCTTGGAATTGAAGCTTGGAGAACCAGCTCAAATGCCGACACTCTGATTAGTGCTATTTCTATGAGTAAAATGCTATTGCTCTTTTGTTTCTCCCTTGTGATCAGGGAATTTTGAGCAAAGAAGTGCCTTGATCTTATAGGGACATAATTGTACACACTTTAAAAGGATCATTCTGGCTGTGGTGTAGATGGTCTCATGATAGGTATGCGAGGATGGAAATAGGAGGCTGTTGAAAAACTAGTTCAAAGGAAACAAGGATGGGCATGGAGCAAGAAGGTAATGACAAGAGGACTGATTCTGGATACATTTGAGACTCCTGAATTTCAGATATTAGATGTATCAAATTCAAACTACAAAATTAATATATTTTAAAAGTTATTTTAAGTTTAATTTTATCAATTTAATTAATAGGTTTGATATCAAAAGAAATGCATTGAAAAGTCTTCCTTCCAATTTTATTCAACAGTCATTCAATCCCCTCCCCCAAGGAAATTAGAGTGACATTAGTTAATAGTCAAATTAATTAAATTATTGTGAAAGAAATAGATGGAATTACAAGATCCATGAACCTTGTGTCTTCTGCTAGACACAAAAACTGTGATAATTTAACTTGATAGCTTGCAAGTTGGATAAGTCTCAGACCTTCACAGTTCTTGAAAGCACTTACATTTTTGTCTTCCACCCTATCCATTTCTTAGAAAAATGTTAATGTTCTATACATACTTTGCTTATTTTAGGGTAAAATATAGAATATTTTTAAAATCCAGGGGCTGAATGAGATCTAGGTAGTGAATGTAGATCAAAAAGAAGCCCAAGGATAATCCCTGGGATATTCCAATATTTGGAGGTTGGAAAGATGAAGGGAAATCTTTGTAGAAGACTGAGAAAAAGCAGCTAGTGAGGTTGGAAGATAGCAGAAAGGGCTTCCCTGGTGGCTTAATGGTAAAGAATCTGCCAGCCAATGCAGGAGACAAGAGTTCGATCCCTGGTCTGGGAAGATCCCACATGCCACAGGGCAACTAAGCCCGTCCGCTACAGCTATTGAGGACAGCCGCTGTGCCCCAGAGCCTGTGCTCCACAAAAAGAGAAGCCACTGCAATGAGAAGCCCACATACCTCAACTAAAGAGTAGTGCCCGCTAACCACAACTAGAGAAAAACCATGCAGCAGTGAAGACCCAGCACAACCAAAAAAAAAAAGTGACAGCAGATTCTGAAGTCTTTCTTAGCCAACATCTCTAAAAAACTCTAAAGTGGCATTCTACCCTCAATTCATTCCCTCTGTGTTTATCATTTGTTTTAAATACTTTGTAATATTTATAGTCATCGGATATTGTGTATTTGTTTATTTAATTGCCACATTAGATCATTTACTTCATGAGAACAGAGACTTGTCTAAAAGGGTTACCACTGCAACATAAATCAGGGCCTGACACACAATAGGTGCTCAACAAATACGTGTGGAATGAGTGAGTGCCTGCATGCACACATGAATGAGTACTTTCTGGACTAGATTTATTCAGACAGACTCTTACATGAGCCCACCCTTTCCCAATTTCCTTCTAAATAGGTTAACTTAGAGTGAGGACCAGCATAAAATAAAATTATCAAAGTTTGATAATATTCATCTCAGGGAACTTCAAGTTCTGGTGAATTTCATTAGAGACCCTCCAGTGCTCTGAATTTCCAAGAGTCCAGGAGGATCTCTATTGCCTGAGACAGGGTAGATTGTGTGTGAGCACACATACAGCCACCGTGTGTGTGTGTGTGTGTGCATGTGCGCTTTAAAATGGGGGAAAAAAATATAAGGCAGGTAATTGTAGACACTTAGATACTTGGGAAAATACCAGAACGAATTATAAACCAATCAATTTTCCAGCACTTAGGAAAGCAAACCTCAGTGTGTGGCAAGCATTATCGTCTCATGGTGAGCCCGTGTGCCAGACTGATTCTGTTTTCTGCTCGGAGTGCCATGTCATGCTGATCCTGGGGAAGAAGTAGATGTAATCTATTCAGACTTCATTAAGGCTTACATGTCCTTCAGCATGCTTTTCTAATCAACAACCTAGACAGATAAGGTCTATATCCACTGTGTTGTCCAAGAAGATTTTCCTGCCTGCCAAAAATGTAGCAGGGACACAATCTTATTTATTACTACTCTTTAGAGCTAGTAGCAGCCTGGGGAGAGCGTGGTGGAGAAAACGATGGGCTCGTAGGGAAAAGGTAAGCACAACAAAATCAAGGGAAGGGAAGGTATGATAATACTCTGGCTCAGGTATTATTTATCATTTATGCATAGGAAAACACTCAGTTCTCTCCATATGGTACTTGACAGATACAATGAATGACCCAGGCCTAGCTCTAGAGCTCTGATAGCCCAACTTATCAGGTTTAACAAATAAATACATGTTATAAGCAAGGGATCTTTTTTTTTTTTTCAATTTACAGTCTCTTTAAAAGTTTTATTTTTTTCTGAGGATAGACAAAATTAACATTTTCTAAAAGAAGAGAAAGTACACAGAAAAATAAAGGCAATATACCTTAGTATTTAAACAATCAACTTTGGTGCCAGTACTGGGTTCAAATCTAGACTCTGCTTCTTGATAGACTCTATATCCAATCTGGGCTTCCCTGCTGGCTCAGATGGTAAAGCTTCTGCCTGCAGTGCAGGAGACCCAGGTTCGATCCCTGGGTTGGGAAGATTCCCTGGAGAAGGAAATGGCAGCCCACTCCAGTACTCTTGCCTGTAAAATCCCATGGACAGAGGAGCCTGGTAGGTTACAGTCCATGGGGTCGCAAAGAGTCAGACATGACTGAGCGGCTTCACATGGTCACATATCCATACTGAGCCTCAATTTCCACAATAATAAAATGAGAATAACAATGCTTAATTTCAAAGGTTGTTGTAAAGATTAAAGGAGCCTGGGTATTCTACTTCAGATAACACGAAAGACCGGATAGTCTGATAAACTTTTCTATGATAAAGGATCTAGAAATCTTAGATACAAGCTCCCTAGAAAGTAAAGAAAATCTCTGGGTGCCAAAAAGAGACAGAAAGCATAAACCAAATGATAGGCAAGCCCCAAAATCACTTGCGGTTGCCACTGAGAGGAATGTAGAACTCTGAGGGGATTTAAAAAAAATTTTACTGAAATATAATTGATTCACAAGGTTGTGTTTAATTTTTGCTGTACAGCAAAGTGATTCCGTATATATATTTATGCTGTGCTGTACTCTGTCGCTTCAGTCATGTCTGACTTTTTGTGACCCGCTAGGCTCCTCTGTCCATGGGATTTTCCGTATATATATATATATATATATGTCCTTATTCATATTCTTTGCCATTATGGTTTATCACAGGATATTGAATATAGTTCCAAATTCTTTTTTTTAATATATTTCATTTATTTTATTTGGTTGCATTGAGTCTTAGTTACATACAGCATGTGGGATCTAGTTCCCTGACCAGGGATCGAATCCAAGCCCCCTCCGTTGGGAGCACAGAATCTTAGCGATTGGACCACCCAAGAAATCCGCCCCCCCTACCCGCTTTTTTTTTTTTTTTTAACAATTTTATTTATTTAGGCTGTGCTGGATCTTCACTGCTGTGAGGGCTTGTCTCTAGTTACAGTGAGCGGGGGCTCCTCTCTAGTTGCAGAGCGTGGGTTTCTCCTTGCACGGGTTCCTCCTGTTGTGGAGCATGGGCTCTAGAGCATGTGAGCTTCAATAGTTGTGGCTATGGGCTTAGTTGCTTGGCAACATGTTGGATCTTCCCGGACCCAGGCACTGAACCGGCCTTCTGCATTGGCAGGCAGATTCTTTACCACTGAGCTACCAAGGAAGCTCTGAATTCTGGTTTTTAATACCCACAGGCCACAGAGTTCTGGGTCCACACAAGGAATGTGCTGGAACTGCAACTTCGCATGAAGTCAGAACCCTCTAAAGGACAGCAGCCAAGTTAAATGATAGGCCAGAAAATGAGTCTGTTAGCAGCAAAGGGAGAAAACAAGTCTTATCTGTCTCAATTTCCTCTCTAAGTGGAGAAAAATATCTCCCCTAAAAAATGATAAGCCTGCCTTTGTAAGTGGTTAGAATTCAAATTTATATCACCTATGAAGTCCAAGGGACTTAATTTAAAGTTGTCCTGGGTTCTTAAGAGACTGAGGTGCTTGATAGAAGATAATGGAAATTCTCTCTGGAAGAATTTGCCCCTCAAGCCAGACACCTCAGGATATCCACAGATGAACTTCCTCTAAGAAGAAGTCAATATAAAATTAGAAAACACTTGAAGAACTAAGCCACTAACTAGCAGAGACAAAAACCAGCAGAACTGGACCCTTCTGAATTTCAGGTATTAGTTGTGCCAAGAACAAACTATCAAACTGGTATGTTTAAAAAGTTGTTTTGAGTTTAATTTCATCAGTGTATTCAGTAGGTCTGAAATGGCATCAAAAGAGATGCACTGACAAATTTCTTTCCAACTTTATTTCATAGTCATCCAATCATCTCTCCAACAGCAATGGGAAATTACCAGCTGGTTAAATTGTAAAAAGAAATGAGATGGAATTACAAATATGAGCAAGGAATAAGACTGCATAAAAAATAATCAAATGAATTTTCTTAAAAGGTCCAAAGAACACTTCTAGAAATGAAAAATATGATCACTGAAATTATAAACTCAGATCTGAAGATAAGACAAGCATGAACTGAAAGGAAAATCTGAAAAGAAGTGCACAGAATTCAGCACTCAGAGACATAGAGACAGAAAATATGAAAGGATAAGAGACATTGAGATTCAACATATATTTAAATGAATATCAGGAAGGAGAAAACAGAAAGAATGGGCGGGGGGTGGGGGAATAATACTCAAAGACATAATGGTGGAGAATTTTCTAAAATTATTGACATACGTTTTTAGATGGGAGAATTTCAGTGAGCTCTGATAGCACTAATAAATCATATATTCTTAGATGTATTATAGTTTAAACTGCAGAACACCAAAGAGGAAAATCTTAAAGCAATTAGCAAGAAAGAAAAAAAAGGATTACTAAAAAAATTAAAAGCAATTGTATTGACAACAGATTCATCAACATCAAAAATAAAGCCAGAAGATAGTGGATTATATCTTTAAACTGGGAAAACAAAGTATTTGTCAACCTAGAATTGTATCCTGAGGTGAATTTTTTTTTTAACAAAACAATCTTTCTGTTTGCCTCCATTAAGTTTAGTCTATGTAATAAGCCAAGTTCATACACAAAGTTATGTGTATAAGAAATGTTTATTTCAGCTTTATTTATAGAAGCAAATGGATGGAGGTTCATGACATTGTACAGGAGACAGGGATCAAGACTGTCCCCAAGAAAAAGAAATGCAAAAAGCCAAAATGGCTGTCTGAGGAGGCGTTACAAATAGCTGCGAAAAGAAGAGAAGCAAACAGCAAAGGAGAAAAGGAAAGATATAGGCATCTGAATGCCGAGTTCCAAAGAATAGGAAGGAGAGATAAGAAAGCCTTTCTCAGCGATCAATGCAAAGAAATAGAGGAAAAGAACAGAATGGGAAAGACTAGAGATCTCTTCAAGAAAACTAGAGTTACCAAGGGAACATTTCATGTACATGGGCTCAAGAAAGGACAGAAATGGTAAGGACCTAACAGAAGCAGGAGATATTAAGAAGAGGTGGCAAGAATACACAGAAGAACTGTACAAAAAAGATGTTCACAACCCAGATAATCTCAATGGTGTGGTCAATCACCTAGAGCCAGACATCCTGGAATGTGAAGTCAAGTGGGCCTTAGGAAGCATCACTACGAATAAAGCTAGTGGAGGTGATGGAATTCCAGTGGAGCTCTTTCAAATCCTAAATGATGATGCTGTGAAAGTGCTGCACTCAACATGCCGGCAAATTTGGAAAATTCAGCAGTGGCCACAGGACTGGAAAAGGTCAGTTTTCATTCCAATCCCAAAGAAAGGTAATGCCAAAGAATGCTCAAACTACCACACAATTGCACTCATCTCACATGCTAGTGAAGTAATGCTCAAAATTGTCCAAGCCAGGCTTCAGCAATACGTGAACCATGAACTTCCAGATGTTCAAGCTGGTTTAAGAAAAGGCAGAGGAACCAGAGATCAAATTGCCAACATCCGCTGGATCATGGGAAAAGCAAGAGAGTTCCTGAAAAACATCTGTTTCTGCTTTATTGACTATGCCAAAGCCTTTGCCTGTGAGGATCACAATAAACTGTGGAAAATTCTGAAAGAGATGGGAATACCAGACCACCTGACCTGCCTCTTGAGAAACCTATATGCAGGTCAGGAAGCAACAGTTAGAACTGGACATGGAACTACAGACTGGTTCCAAATAGGAAAAGGAGTACATCAAGGCTGTATACTGTCACCCTGCTTATTTAACTTTTATGCAGAGTACATCATGAGAAATGCTGGGCTGGAGAAAGCACAAGCTGGAATCAAGATTGCCAGGAGAAATATCAATAACCTCAGACATGCAGATGACACCACCCTTATGGCAGAAAGTGAAGAACTAAAGAGCCTCTTGATGAAAGTGAAAGAGGAGAGCGAAAAAGTTGGCTTAAAGCTCAACATTCAGAAAACGAAGATCATGGCATCCAGTCCCATCACTTCATGGGAAATAGATGGGGAAACAGTGGAAACAGTGGCTGACTTTCTTTTTCTGGGCTCCAAAATCACTGCAGATGATGACTGCAGACATGAAATTAAAAGACGCTTACTCCTTGGAAGGAAAGTTGTGACCAAGCTACACAGCATATTAAAAAGCAGAGATGTTACTTTGCCAACAAAGGTCCATCTAGTCAAAGCTATGGTTTTTCCAGTGGTCATGTATGGATGTGAGAGTTGGACTATAAAGAAAGCTGAGCGCCAAAGAACTGATGCTTTTGAAATGTGGTGTTGGAGAAGATTCTTGAGGGTCCCTTGGACTGCAAGGAGGTTCAACCAGTCCATCCTAAAGGAGATCAGTCCTGGATGTTCATTGGAAGGACTGATGTTGAAGCTGAAACTCCAATACTTTGGCCACCTGATGAGAAGAGCTGACTCATTGGAAAAGACTCTGATGCTGGGAAAGATTGAGGGCAGGAGGAGAAGGGGACGACAGAGATGAGATGGTTGGATGGTATCACCGACTCAATGGACATGGGTTTGGGTGGACTCCAGGAGTTGGTGATAGACAGGGAGGCCACACAGTCAAAGGCTTTGGCATAGTCAATAAAGCAGAAATAGATGTTTTTCTGGAACTCTCTTGCTTTTCCCATGATCCAGCGGATATTGGCAATTTGATCTCTGGTTCCTCTGCCCTTTCTAAAACCAGCTTGAACATCTGGAAGTTCACGGTTCACGTATTGCTGAAGCCTGGCTTGGAGTATTTTGAGTATTACTTTGCTAGTGTGTGAGATGAGTGCAATTGTGTGCTGGTTTGAGCATTCTTTGGCATTGCCTTTCTTTGGGATTGGAATGAAAACTGACATTTTCCACTCCTGAGGCCACTGCTGAGTTTTCCAAATTTGCTGACGTATTGAGCGCAGCACTTTCACAGCATCATCTTCCAGGATTTGAAAGAGCTCCACTGGAATTCCATCACCTTCACTAACTTTGTTTGTAGTGATGCTTCCTAAGGTTTACTTGACTTCAGGACGTCTGGCTCTAGGTGAGTGATCACACCATCGTGGTTATCTGGGTTGTAAAGATCTTTGTTGTACAGTTCTGTGTATTCTTGCCACCTCTTCTTAATATCTTCTGCTTCTGTTAGGTCCATACCATTTCTGTCCTTTATCGAGCCCATCTTTGTGTGAAATGTTCCCTTGGTATCTCTAATTTTCTTGAAGAGATCTCTAGTGTTCCCATTGTGCTGTTTTCCTCTCTTTCTTTGCATTGATCTCTGAGGAAGGCTTTCTTATCTCTCCTTGCGATTTTTTGGAACTTTGTATTCAAATGGGAATATCTTTCCTTTTCTCCTTTGCTGTTTGCTTCTTTTCTTTTCACAGCTATTTGTAAGGCCCCTTCAGACAGCCATTTTGGCTTTTTGCATTTCTTTTTCTTGGGGACAGTCTTGATCCCTATCTCCAGTACAATGTCACAAACCTCCGTCCATAATTCATCAGGCACTGTGTCTATCAGATCTAGTCCCTTAGATCTATTTCTCACTTCCACTGTATAGTCATAAGGGATTTGATTTAGGTCATACTTGAATGGTCTAGTGGTTTTCCCCACTTTCTTCAATTTAAGTCTGAATTTGGCAATGGTTCATGATCTGAGCCATAGTCAGTTCCCAGTCTTGTTTTTGCTGACTGTATAGAGCTTCTCCTTCTTTGGCTGCAAAGAATATAATTGATCTGATTTCGGTTAGCAGTGGTTATATCTTGGCCTGAAGTCAGATGGTAGAGAGTAGGGGGAGGAAATTTGATCTTGATATTTATATTTTTCTTGTACTCTTTTTTTAAAAATTAAGACTTACTTTTTGTTTGTTTTTTTTTAGAGGATTATCTTTTAAGAGTGAGGGGAAAGTAAAGGTATTTCCAGATAAAGAAAAACTGAGAATTTGCCACCATACTTCCTTAACAAAGAAAGATCCCATAATAAAGATATGAGATATAAGAATAAATGATAAACAAATGAACTGGTAAAAATGGAAGAAGGGAATCCAAACACATATTAACTCTGTCAATAATAATAATGTTCAATTTGTATCATAAAAATTAAGGTAGGACAAAATAAGTTATGAATTGATAATATGAAGCACGAGATGGCTGATCTAATTGGACTTAGAGTATTCTAAATTCCTTGTATTGTTCATGAAGAATAAAGAAATATTGAATAATATTAGATGAAGTATACATGTATGCTAACATTTTGAGTTGTTGCATAACTATAGAAGGGCTTCCCAGGTCACACTAATGATAAAGAACCTGCCTGCCAATGCAAGAGATGCAGGTTCAATCCCTGGGTCGGGAAGATCCCCTGGAGGAGAGCATGGCAACTCACTCTGTATTCTTGCCTGGAGAATCCCACGGACAGAGGAGCCTGGCAGGGTACAGTCCATGGGATCGCATAGAGTTGGACACAATTGAGGTGACTTAGCATGCATGAATGGGTAACTACAGGAATTAAATTTTTTTCAACACTGACATACAGAAGCATATTTCTGTGAGCCATGTTATTTTTCAAATGTTCCAGGTGTCTTCATTGTGATCAAACTCATGTTTACTTTGGTTTTCACGATTTCTCAGGTAGACAGTAAGAAAGATGTGTTCAACTGCTTTATTTAAATATTTACTGAAAAATACAAATGTCTTGATATCCCCTATCCCAGAAGCCACATTAGAATAAGCATATAAAGTATAATTGCAGTCGAAACAGAACTATATTTATATTATCTACACCCAAGAGTATTCCCAATGAGAGTAAGACTAGACACAAAGTTGGAACATATTAAGTAGATTGCTTATTTAAAGTGTTAGGATAAATAACCATATAATACCATTCCAGGTAACTATAGAAATCATAAGAATAAGATGCATAATTCCAGAACAAAAAAGGAAATAAAATAAATTTTAAAAGCTTAGTCATAAATTAGACAGGAAAGGAGGGGGAAAAAGCATAGGAAAAGTGGACAAAACAGAAGGCATAAAAATAATTGCAGAAGCATCAGCAATCACAGTAAATATAAATGGACTGTGTTTATCAAGAGCTTCCATGGTGACTCAGATGGTAAAGAATCTGCCTACAATGTAGGAGACTTAGACTTGATCCCTGGGTTGGGAAGAGGGAATGGCAACCTACTCCGGTATTCTTGCCTGCCGAATTTTATGGACATAGGAGCTAGAGAGCTACAGTCCATGGGGTTGCAAAGAGTCGGACACCACTGAGCGACTAACACACATACGTTTATCAAGTAAGTTTCAGAGATTGTCAGTTTAAAGAAAAAAGATCCAGATTTGGGATTTCCCTTGTGGTACGGAGGATAAGAATCCATCTGCCAATGCAGGGCACATGGGTTTGATCCCTGGTCCAGGAATATTCCACATGCCACAGAGCAGCTAAGCCCCTGTGCCACAACTACTGAACCCCTGCACTCTAGATCCCGGGAACCACACAACTTGTGTGCCTGCGCTCTGCAGCAAGAGAAGCCACTACAAGGAGAAGCCTATGCACCGCAAGGAAGAGTAGCCTCTGCTCAGCAATGAAGACACAGTGCAACCAAAATAAAAACCAGAAAATATAAATAAATAAATAATATAGAAAAAGAAGTTCTGGGTTTGTGCTGTTTACCAACAATACACAAGGCCAGAAAAATTGAAAATAAAAGTTTAGGAAAAGATAATGGGGTAGCAAGGACTAAGAAAAAGGAATGTAGTGTATGTTAGCATCAGACTAAAAAAGATTGTATGATGTGACAGAGATATCTAGCTATCCATTGAAATCTTTTCTCTTTTATACAGAGATAAAGCTGGGAAGTAGCTGATCTGTCAAGGATTAAATTTTCAAGTCCACCTTTCCACTATGAGGGGCCTTATCACCACTTATTGCCAAATAACCATGAGTAGAACTGCATACTGGTACATAATTTGTATAAGAATTTCCCTTGTTTTTGTTGTTATAAACAAAACTTACCCCAAACTCACCACCTAGTGTAAACATTTTATTGTACTTCTTTCTAGGTTTCTCTCTAAACATGATCCCATAAACATAAAACAAAGTTGGAATCCCGTTGTATATACAGACTTGTCTGGATTCCTCAATAAATGGTACATTCTTACTTCTCTTCCATGTTACCAAGTGCCCCTCCTAAGCATGCCTTTCAAGCTTGCCACAGCAACCTGTAACTCAGCATAGTGCTGGACACAAGGTAACCGTTAATAAATGTTAGCTGTGAGTGATGAAGGGAAGGGGCCTGAGCATGACGAGGAAGGAGATGAAGGATGTAGCATGTTTTACCCACCTGCTATCTTGACATCCACAGTAATGATCACCACTGCCCGTATGCGCACTTAACCTCTGATAATTTCCTAATGATAAATTGGGAGAAATAGAATTACTGGATCCAAGAACACAGGTATGTTTAAGACTCTTGAGACAGATTCTCAAATTGCTTTCTGGAAAGATTGCATCAGTTATAATTCTCACAACTGCCTTTTAAAATGAGGATCGTTATTCTCATTTAACAGATCAGATAATCAAGGTTCAGAGAAGATTAAGAAATGTGTTCCAAGTCACTGCCAAAGCGGACTTTGAATCCAGCTATAAAGTTATTATTCCATTCCATTTCAAATTTACTTTGGGGCTCAAGTTTACCACTCCTCTCCCCCCATCAAATTTATGCCAAAGCTACAAACAACTGGCCTGATTTCTTTTTTTGTAAATGTCAATATCATGAAAGACCAAAGAACATGCAAGGAAAAACAACTAAGAACTTTTTTAGATTAAAGGAGACTAAAGAGACATGTAGTGTGTGATCCTTCATTAGAGACTGGGTTTTGGGGAAAGTTGAGAACATTTAAATGAGGACTGTATATTAGACAATAGTATTGCATTAATGTTAATTTTGCAAATGTGATAACTATACTGTGATTTTATAAGCAGAATGTCCTTATTCTTAAAAGATACATATTAAAATACTGGAATTGAAGTGTCATGTCTGCAATGAACTCTCAAATGGTTCAGAAAAAGAAAAATGAAGGAAAGCAAAAAAGAAATATGAAAGAAAAAGAAAGAAAAGAAAAGAAATGTACGTAGGGGAAGAGAAAAGAGAGAGAGAGGGAGAGAGAGAAAGAAAACTTGGCACATTTGGTGAGTCTTGGTGGAGAGTATATGGGTGTTCACTTTACTATTCTTGCAACTTTTCTGAAAGTTCGAAATTTTGCAAAATGATATGCTGCTGAATAAAAATGGATACCAAAACACGGCATTGGTATTGGATCTTTAAGATGATTTCTGAAGATGTGAAGACTTTGCACAGGTCTGCTTTAAAGAGAGCTCAGTACCCTCTACAATCAGGGGACCCTAAAGAATTTCTCCCATTGAGCTAATTTTTTGACTGTTAAATAATTGCTGCTGACTCATTTGCTTGTGGTCCCTGGATTTGGTAGTTTAGTCCTGTGGTTGTTGTTGTCTTGGTGATTAGCAATCCCTTCATAATTAACGCCGGATTTTGTGTGTCTTCTTTTTCCATCCCAGGAGGCAATTATAACTCATCCCTGGGAAGACCATGGCTATGGGCATGAAGCAGTGAGAAAGGATAGGATTCTTTCCTATATTTTTATTTCTTTTCTTTTTCATTAACTAGCCGTATTGGTCATAAATAGGTTGAGGGAAAATTAAAGTCTTAAGGTATAATGCATTTTTCTGACACACTATTTTCCAACCTAAAATATGCTAACTAAACCGTGCACAGTCATTGACAACAATAGAGATATGGGTTCTGTAATAGAAAATTCCATTCTTAATTGGATAAATGTACATATCATGCTTTCCTTTTTTAGGGAGAGACTACTT
Organism: Ovis canadensis; assembly: GCF_042477335.2. NCBI lineage: Eukaryota > Metazoa > Chordata > Mammalia > Artiodactyla > Bovidae > Ovis > Ovis canadensis. The sequence continues at coordinate 45,234,742 of NC_091727.1, read as the reverse complement.
TCAAATATACTATTAAAAGCAGAATTGTTGAAAAATGAAATGGCAGTCCCTTTGCTCTTGTCTAAATAAACAGAATTTAATTTTATAGTGCTAACATTGTCATATTTCTGCAGTTGTAATAACAGTAGTGAAAAAAGAGAGTTGAGTCACCCAGTTTCTTATTGAAAAGTTTGGTATAAGCTAATTTCTGGAGATTTGGCATGTATAAATCTCCATGAATGCATCTTATTTCTCAGAGTTGACTTAAGAGTAACACTGAAATAGGGATGTAAATATCTTGGGTGCATTTGAACTCTTCCTATTTCAGACCCTCTGGGTTGCTTTGAGGAAGTAAAAATCAGAAGATCCATCGTTCAGCTCAATGTGGTGTTTTCTTCTAGTAACACCCCATTGCAGAATATTTATTGGTAAGAAAACAAGGAGGACAGTGATAAGGAATCAATGTTAATTTGGTGTGAAATATTTATTAACAAATTTAACCAAAAGACTTACATACCAGTTTGAGCTGAATTAACATTTGCTTATTTGGGGGCAGGATGTGTAGTTGGAGTCCCAGAATTGTCACTATTTTTTTTTCCTGTTTTTTGACCATGCCGTATGTCATGCAGGATCTTAATTTCCCAATCAGGGATCAAACCTGTGCTTCCTACAGTGGAAACTTGGTGTCTTAACCACTGGACTGCCAGGGAAGGCCCCAAAGTTATTGTCACTATTGCAGTATGTTTTTTAGGTTTATTTCTTTATTATATTATATTTATTAGTTTTAACATTTATTTCTTTATTATATATTATATATTTGTTAATTTTAACTTTTTACTTTGAAATAATTAACATTTACAGATGAGTCTCATCTAGAAAACAAAATAATATGAAGGTCTTTGGTACATCCTTCACTCAGATTTACCAGTTGTTAACATTTTGCAAGCACTTTATCACTTTATCCTTCTCTGTCTCTCTTCTCTCTCTGTAAATATTTGTACATATTTATATATATACTTATATTTATAAAGATATATTTTGCATATATATTTAATTGTATTCATTATTATTATTAGTTTCTAAACCATCTGAAAATAGTAGAAAGTGAAGAAGAACTAAAGAGCCTCTTGGTAAAAGTGAAAGAGGAGAGTGAAAAAGTTGGCTTAAAGCTCAACATTCAGAAAACGAAGATCATGGCATCCAGTTCCATCACTTCATGGCAAATAGATGGGGAAACAGTGGAAACAGTGGCTGACTTTATTTTTTCTGGGCTCCAAAATCACTGCAGATGGTGATTGCAGACATGAAATTAAAAGATGCTTACTCCTTGGAAGGAAAGTTATGACCAACCTAGATAGCATATTGAAAAACAGAGAGAATACTTTCCCAACAAAGGTCCATCTAGTCAAGGCTATGGTTTTTCCAGTGGTCATGTATGGATGTGAGAGTTGGACTATAAAGAAAGCTGAGCGCCAAAGAACTAATGCTTTTGAACTGTGGTGTTGGAGAAGACTCTTGAGAGTCCCTTGGACTGCAAGGAGATCCAACCAGTCCATCCTAAAGGAGATCAGTCCTGGGTGTTCATTGGAAGGACTAATGTTGAAGCTGAAACTCCAATACTTTGGCCACCTGATGAGAAGAGCTGACTCATTTGAAAAGCCCCTGATGCTGGGAAAGATTGAGGGCAGGAGGAGAAGTGGACAACGGAGGATGAGATGGTTGGATGGCATCACCGACTCAATGGACATGGGTTTGGATGGACTCCAGGAGTTGGTAATGGACCAGGAGGCCTGGCGTGCTGTGGTTCATGGGGTCACAGAGAGTCGGACACGACTGAGCGACTGAACTGAAACCATCTGAGAATAAGTCACAGAACTTGTGTCCCTTTTCCCCTTAAATAATTCAATGTGTATTTATTAAGAAGAGGGACATTCTTCCATCAACAGGTGAATGGATAAAGATCTGTATATATTCCATACAGACAATGGAATACTACTCAGCCATAAAAAAGAATGAAACAATGCCATTTGTAGCAACATGGATACAACCACAGATTGTCACTCTAATGAAGTAAGTCAGAAAGGAAAAGACAACTACTATATGGTATCATTTATATGTGGAATCTAAAATATGACACAAATGAACTTATCTACAAAACAGAAACAGATTCACAGACATAGAGAACAGACTGTCAATTGCCAAAAGGGAGAAGGATGAGGAGGAATGAACTGGGAGTTTGGGATTAGCAGATAGAAATTAGTATATATAGGATAGATAAACAAGGTCCTACTGTATAGCATACAGAACTATATTCAATACTGTGTAATAATCAATAATAAAAAAGAATGTGAAAAAGAATATGTATATATGTATAACTGAATCACTTTGCTGTATAGCAGAAATTAACAAAACATTGTAAACCGATTATACTTCAATTAAAAAAAAGAACATGGACATTTTCTCTCATAACTATATGAAAATAATCACATTCAAAAAATATAATATTGTTGCAATATTATGAGCTAGTACACAGGCCTCACATTTTGCCAGTTGTCCCAATAATGTTTTTTTTTTTTAGCAACTTTCCCCTCCTTTGATCTAGGATCCAATCCAGGATCATACTCCACATTTAGCAGTCATAATGACATTGACATTTAAAAAATAGAACAGGTCAGTTGTTTAGTAGAATATCCCTCAATTTAGGTTTGCATGTTTCTTCACGCGTAGATTCAAGTTGTACATGTTTGGTAGAAACATCAGAGAAATGACACTGTGTGCTTTCCAGTGCATAAGATCAGGAGGTCAGCTTGTCCCGTTACTGATGCAGTTAACTTGAATTACTTGGTTAAGGAAGTAACCCCCATATTTCTCCATAGTAAAATGACTATTTTTCCTTTTTAATGCAATATGTCTTTGAAACTGCTACTTAATATATTACAGTTGCTGAGAGTAGCAGTGGAGACTAAAAGTTGTGCACAGTTATAAATCTGGCACAAAAGCAACAAAGGTAACTTCACTATTCCAAATAAAATTTAGAAATCTGATTACAGAGGTAGCTGTTGCACATATAATCTTAGTAAGACTGTGTTCATTTCACCTGGAACGGTATTCTATGGTTATTTATCCTGACACTTTAAATAAACAATCTACTTAATAAGTTCCAACTATGTGTCTAGTCTTACTCTCAGTGGGAATACTCTTGGGTGTAAATAATATAAATATAGTTCTGTTTCAATTGCAATTATACTTTATATGCTTATTCTAATGTGGCTTCTGGGATAGGGGATATCAAGACATCTGTATTTTTCAGTAAACATTTAAATAAAACAATTGAACACATCTTTCTTACGGTCTACCTGAGAAATTGTGAAAACCAAAGTAAACGTGTTTGATCTTAATGCAGACACCTGGAACATCTGAAAAATAACATGGATCACAAAAATTACATCTGTATGTCAGTGTTTAAAAAGTTTTTATTTCCTAAATGATCTCAGGCAACCATCCAGTGATGATAAACAATTATTAGAAATAACAAGGAAGCATCTCTGTTGGGTTCAGACTATCACAGCCCTCTTTGCACATCATTAGGGCATCCCTGATGTATTTCTCTGTGTCTTCTTTTCTCTGACCACATCAAAGCCTGAAGCAAAATATAATGATTTAAAAAGATAGACACAGTCAATGTTTTGACCCCTGAAATTGGCTGCCTGCAAAACTGTGGCTGCTTCTTGTTTCTGGGGACCCTTCTTAACAACTCTGTCTCTTAATTTCTGCCTGGCTATAATTACATTTCAATAGCTTCTGACTTTACTGGAATGGAAAGTAGGAAAACTGCTACCTTGGATAATGAGATTGGAATTTTAAATTTCTCTGTGTTTTTAGGACGACCTATTGGTATTATGTAAAAATAGCTTCACACATTTGTATCCCCTCCGTATACAGAGAAGACAACATATAGAGTCCTTTAGTTAGAATCTGTTTTCATTTTTATAAGAATGTTTGTCCCTTTTTCTTTTTTAAAAATGATAAATATATCCACAACCCTCTGAAGGGGTTATCCCTAGAAACAAATAGGGGATTTACAAAGCGTCGAGCCCCATTTTGACTGGTTTGTAGTAATGCCATAATTGCTTTGAAGTTTTCTGAATGAATCATAATGTTATCATAATTCATGTGTTAATATTCCTAGGTTAACAAAGCTCTATTTTTAACCTAATTATTAACCTTTAAAATGTATCTTACCTCTCAAGAGTGGATTTAGATTTCAGACCATGTATTAGTTTCCCCGGCTGTCATTGCAAATTACCACAGATTTGTGCCTTGAAACCAGCCTCATTTATTAGTTCACAGTTCTGTAGGTCAGAGGTCTGGGTACAGTATAGCTTAGGTGGGTATTCTGCTTAGAGTCTAACAATGCCCAAATCAAGATGTTGGCAAAACCTTTCAGGAAGAAAAATCCTCTCCAAGTTCATCCAGTTCAGTTTAGTTCAGTTCATTTCAGTCACTCAGTCATGTCCGACTCTTTGTGACCCCATGGAGTGCAGCACTCCAGAACTCCCTGCCTATCACCAACTTGCTGAGTTTGTTCAAACTCATGTCCATTGAGTCGGTGATGCCATCCAACCATCTCATCCTCTGTCATCCCCTTCTCCTCCCGCCCTCAATATTTCCCAGCATCAGGGGCTTTTCAAATGAGTCAGTTCTTCGAATCAGGTGGGCAAAATATTGGAGTTTCAGCTTCAGCATCAGTCCTTCCAATAAATATTCAGGTCTGATTTCCTTTAAGATGGACTGGTTGAATCTCCTTGCAGTCCAAGGGACTCTCGAGAATCTTCTCCAACACCACAGTTCAAATGCATCAATTCTTTGGCACTCAGTTTTCTTTATTCATGGAGAAGGAAATGGCAACCCACTTCAGTATTCTTGCCTGGAGAATTCCATGGATAGAGGAGTCTGGCAGAGTACAGTCCATTGGGTTGCAGAGAGTTGGACACGACTGAGTAACACACACACAACTTTCTTTATAGTCCAGCTCTCACATCCATACATGACTACTGGAAAAACCAGAGCTTTGACTACTTTGTTGGCAAAGTAATGTCTCTGCTTTTTAATAAGCTGTCTAGGTTGGTCATAACTTTTCTTCCAAGGAGCAAGCTACTTTTAATTTCACGACTGCAGTCACCATCTGTAGTGACTTTGGAGCCCCCCAAAATAAAGTCTGTCACTGTTTCCACTGTTTCCCCATCAATAACCTCAGATATGCAGATGACATCGCCCTTATGGCAGAAAGTGAAGAAGAACTAAAGAGCCTCCTGATGAAAGTGAAAGAGGAGAGTGAAAAAATTGGTTTAAAACCCAACATTCAGAAAACTAAGATCATGACATCTGGTCCCATCACTTCTTGGCAAATAGATGGGTAAGTTCATCCAGAGGGCTGGCCAAATTTAGTTCCTTGTGATTGTAAAACTGAGGTCCGCATTTCCTCACTGGCTATCAGTCAGGGGTAGTCTTTGCTCCTAGAGGCTGCCCACATTCCTTCTCATGCTTTCCATGTGACCCTCCCACAGCAATGTCAAGTCCTTCTTATGCTTCAGCTCTCTCTGACTTTTCCTTCTGCCACATCTCTCCTCTGCTTTGAGTTAGAGGAAGTTCTCTGTTTTTAAGGACTCATGTGATCAGATTTAGCCCATATGGATAATCTAAAATAATCACCCTATATTAAGGTCCATAAACTTAATCACATCTACAAAGTCCCTTTGGCCATGTAGCATTACACATATATTTGTTTCAATGGTGGGACATCTTTGAGAGCCCATTATTCCACATATTACAGAGAAGAAAACAACAACAAATCAGACTGAAGATTTGTCATGAAATTGGGATTTCAAACACAGATATCAGCAGCTTTCTTGAGTTACTATATAGCACCTACTATAAAGCATGGTACCTTTGTATGTGAATGACTTTTCCTGTTTGGCAGGTGAATATAGGAGTTTGGAGTCTTGGAGATGAACGACAGACAAGCCCAGATATTGTTCTAAAATAGATCAGTCAAGGACTTTGGAGTGAAGATAGGGATGAATTTGTATTGCTCCAGTCCTGGAGCTTGATTCAGACCCTGACAGAATGGCAAACCTTCTGGGAAAAGATCTGTGTGCCTTCTTGGGTCCCTTGGTGACCTCTTTCGGTTCAGTTCAGTCGCTCAGTCGTGTCTGACTCTTTGCGACCCCATGGATCGCAGCACTAAGAATAAAATAATAGAAAATCCTCTGTAGATGTAGGGACATCTGACAAGAGGATTTTAAATGAGATTGTATATTCTCTGGTTAATACAAACATTATTTTATCTATCAGTTATAGGATAAAAAAATGTTTAAAAATCCAAGGGGACTTCCTTGGCAGTCCACTGGTTAAGACTCTGTGCTTCCACAGCAGGGGGCATGGGTTCCATCCCTGGTTGGGGAACTAAGATCCTGCATGCTGCATGGTGTGGCCAAAAAAAGAAAAAATCCAATAAAATATTTATAACTCCTTGTAGCTCAGTCGGTAAAGAATCTGCCTGCAGTGCAGGAGACCCGGGTTCGATCCCTGGGTTGGGAAAATACCCTGGAGAAGGAAATGGCAACCCACTCCAGTATCCTTGCCTGGAAAATCTCATGGACAGAGGAACCTGGTGGATTGCAGTCCATGGGGTCACAAAGAGTCAGGCACGACTGAGTGACTAACACACAACACACACAAATGCTCATCATCATATTAATTTGGGTGAATATAGTAACAGCCAATAGAGTCATGGAGGATCTTCATTTCAAGAGAAGAAAAACTCAAAATATTTTTTGGTTTTGTTATATTGGATTTTTTCCCCTCAAAATGTACAAATAGAGGAGAGATACATGGGTTCGCAAAAGAGTCAGACACAACTTAGCAACTAAACAACATTAAAAATTAGCTCTAAGTAAATAAAAAATTTCTGATCTTGATATAGGCTAAATTAAAAGCTATTAGGTAGACCCTTTCATAGTGTAAAGTTATTTGTGGGGGAAACTGACTCAGAAAACCCAGCATTCATAATATATTGATAAGTAAAAGCAGAATACTACAAAATAGCATATGTATATTAGAGTCTTTTTTGTATGTATATATATATATATATATATATACATATAAAGAAGAATGTAAGGGAACTTACCAAAATGGCAACAGTGATTATCTCTAGGTGGTAAGATTATAGGTATTCAAAATTTTTTCTTTGTGTTCTTCTAAGTTTTCAAATTTTTCTCCCTTGAGAAAAATTAATTCCATAATTATTACTTCCACAATTAGAACTGTATAAAAATCAAACAACAAAAAAGAAAATCAAACTCAAGATGGAAAGAGTGAGTGGGAACCATTCAAGAATGAAATTCACCATGCTCCTAAATGTATTTATCTTCAGTGTAATAGCTATTTTTCTTACCTTTGGCTGCCAAGAATCTTTTGAAATCCTTCCTATTTAGGAATTTAGGATTTTCCAATCGCATGACTCTCTAAGTCCCCTAGTGTCAAAGACAATGGTTCATTTTCCCAGTATGTCTTGTATCTAAGGCACAAATCTTTGATCAAGGCTTTTTGTGACCAGACAGAGCAATAGAGGTGAAATTTCTCTTCAGAAGCCCATAACATTAGGAGGCAAACATCCCATGGAATCCATGGCTGAATGGCATTCACTTTTCAAAGCCAGAGGTGGCTGAAATCCTAGTGGGAACCTCCTTGGCTTAGTGATGGTGGCTGTAGGATCTTCATAGGAGCAGTTCTGACATGTGGTTGGGGTCTTATCTGGGCTGTGAAGCCTCTCTGCCAGATTCTCCTGTCTTCCAGGAGATTCTGTGAATTATTTAGCACCCTTTCATAAATCCCACTTCTCCTCTACCTAGAATGAGTTTTTTGTTTTTTAATTTATTTATCTATTTGGCTGTGTTGGGTCTTAGTTGTGGCACGTGGCACCTTGTTCCCCAACCAGGGATTGAACCTGGGCCCACTACATTGGGAATGTGGTGTCTTAGTCACTGGACCACCAGGGAAGCCTTTAGAGTAAGCTTTGTTCACAACTAAGAACCTTGATTGTGATGTTCTCAGTTCAGTTCAGTTGCTCAGTCGTGTCCAACTCTTTGTGACCGCATGAATCAAAGCACACCAGGCCTCCCTGTCTATCACCAATTCCCGGAGTTTGCTCAAACTCATGTCCATTGAGTCGGTGATGCCATCCAGCCATCTCATCCTCTGTCGTCCCCTTCTCCTCCTGCCCCTAATCCCTCCCAGCATCACAGTCTTTTCCAATGAGTCAACTCTTCACATGAGGTGGCCAAAGTATTGGAGTTTCAGCTTTAGCATCAGTCCTTCCAATGAACATCCAGGACTGATCTCCTTTAGGATAGACTGGTTGGACCTCCTTGCAGTCCAAGGGACTCTCAAAAGTCTTCTCCAATACCATAGTTCAAAAGCATTAATTCTTTGGTGCTCAGCTTTCTTTACAGTCCAACTCTCATATCCATACATGACCACTGGAAAAACCACAGCCTTGACTAGACAGACCTTTGTTGGCAAAGTAATATCTTTGCTTTTGAATATGCTATCTAGGTTGGCCATAACTTTCCTTCCAAGGAGTAAGTGTCTTTTAATTTCATGGCTGCAATCACCATCTGCAGTGATTTGGGAGCCCCGAAAAATAAAGTCTGACACTGTTTCCACTCTTTCCCCATCTATTTGCCATGAAATGATGGGACCAGATGCCATGATCTTCGTTTTCTGAATGTTGAGCTTTAAGCCAACTTTTCCACTCTCCTCTTTTGCTTTCATCAAGAGGCTTTTTAGTTCCTCTTCACTTTCTGCCATAAGGGTGGTGTCATCTGCATATCTGAGGTTACTGATATTTCTCCCGGCAATCTTGATTCCAGCTTGTGCTTCTTCCAGCCCAGCGTTTCTCATGATGTACTTTGCATATAAGTTAAATAAGCAGGGTGACAGTATACAGCCTTGATGTACTCCTTTTCCTATTTGGAACCAGTCTATTGTTCCATGTCCAGTTCTAAGTGTTGCTTCCTGACCTGCATACAGATTTCTCAAGAGGCAGGTCAGGTGATCTGGTATTCCTATCTCTTTCAGAATTTTCCACAGTTTATTGTGATCCACACAGTCAAAGGCTTTGGCATAGTCAATAAAGCAGAAATAGATGTTTTTCAGGAACTCTCTTGCTTTTTCGATGATCCAGGGGATGTTGGCAATTTGATCTCTGGTTCCTCTGTCTTTTCTAAAACCAGCTTGAACATCTGGAATTTCATGGTTCAAGTATTGCTGAAGCCTGGCTTCGAGAATTTGTGTCTCTACCCCCATTCATATGTTGAAGCCTTAACTTCCAGGACCTCACAATGTGATTGTATTTGGAGATAATGCCTTTAAAGATTAAAACTGGCCCTTAAGGTACTTCCCTGATGGCTCAGTGGTTAAGAATTTCCCTGCAATGCAGGAGACAGGGTTCAATTCCTGGGTCAGGAAGACTCCCTGGAGATGGAAAATGGCAATCCATTCCAGTATTCTTACAGGGAGAATCCCATGGACAAAGGAGCCTGGTGGGCTACATACAGTCCAAAGGGTCTCTTAGGATAAATGCTAATATAATCTGACTGATGTCTTTATAAGAAGAGGAAGAGACGGCAGGGCACATGCACAGAGGAAAGGCCATTTGAGGACACAGAAGGTGGCAGTTTGCAAGCCAAGGAAAGAGGCCTCAGAGGAAGCTAGTCCTGTGGACACCTTGATTTAGGACTTCTAGCCTTCAGAACTATGAAAAAATAAATTTGTCTTCTTTAGGCCACTCAGTCCATGGTATTCCATTATAGCAACTGGAACAAACTAATACACTGAAATACAAGGATCTACAGTATTTTTACAGAAAAAGCCCAAACCTATGCTTTATTCATGCACTCATGAAAAGCCACAGCAAAGGCCAAGAAGGTGCATGGCCAACTGTCCAGTTACCAGGGAGACAGACTCTCAGAAATCTAACAGCAGTTAAGGCACATGCAGAGAATCATAGTTCACAACCAAGGGGAGTGAGCAAGAGACAGAAGACAAAATTCATGTCCAAAGGTCAGCATAGTAGCCCACTGCGAAGGCAGGAACAAGAGTGACCAAAGGTAAAGAGTGGGCAAGTAATGGAAGACACTAGCTCCAAAGAAAATGGATTCAAAGGCAAATATTTTCCTTCTATTTTAAATAACATGTATTTCTTTTTATTTGGTTATAAAACATTATATGCTCATTGTAGAACATTTGGGAAATACTAAAAAAAAAAAATTAAATTTGCACTCACACATAAACCTTACCAACAAGCCTCCAACTTAGAGATAAGCACCGTTAAAATTTGGGTAGATTTCCTTCTGGTCATTTTTCTATGTATATATAACACATTAAAAAAATCCTGACTCGCATGTACTGTGTTGTCTGTTTCTACTGTGGATCCGTTCGTTTTGCTTAACAATGTAGTGGGAACACTTCCCGTGTCAGAGTCTTATATGAGCCTCAGGGGGTTGGTCTGTCCAGGGCCAGCAGATAGAAAGGGAATATGGCTCAACCAATTTGCAGAGATACTTGAACTTGAAAATAAGGTCAGGTCCTAAAAATAGAATAGATTCATATTGCTGCATTCAAGGATGTCTCCCACGATCTTGTCATTTATTCACTGCTTGCTTGTGAAAAAAAATGTCTCATTTTAGAAATCCATAACTCAGATATTTTTAAAAAGTTATCTTAGTGAGATTGTATTACAGTTTATTGAGTTTAGAAATTCTATATTGATTCTGCCATCAGCCTTCCCAAGTTTTTTTTTTTTTAAAGCAGCCTGCACTTGTCAAAAAATTACTCTAAATAGCCTGTAAACCACTTGAATTTGCCCCTTTTGTGTAGTAAAATTGGTCAGTTTCCCAACAGCAAAGAAGAAAGAAAATATGGATTGGCAGTAACCAATATTACTTTTTAAACTAACAAGGTTGGCTCTCTAAAGCCAGGGTTTTAGTAGGAGACGCAAGTAGTTTCAGCCTTACACAACTGTTAACTAAGGTTTTCAAACCCTGCGGGGAAAAAGAGCGGTCTTTTGTTTCTGCTTTGAGTTCAGGGCTGTAATTTCTCATCTTGCTGGGCTAATCGGGGACAATGCTGACTTTTCACTAACCAGATCTGGAAGCCCCAAAGGAACACAGCTTAAATCACACCCAGTAACAAATTGGAAGTCTTTGTCCTCTGATAAGGCTGGACATTTTGTGAGATGATTATAACCTTCTGCATTTGGTCTTGAACTTGGCCTATATTTCTGTGGTTGCCTCCTGGTGAAAGCCTTTTGGATTTCTACTTCAGATAAAGCAAAGGACTCTCTGGTCTCAGAGTGTGTTGAACTGGGGAAAATATATGTAACACAAGTGTATCATTTTATTCATTTTTAAGTATACAGTTGTATGGCCCTAAGAATATTTACATTGGTAAGCAAACATCACCACCATCCACTTCCTGAACTTTTCCATGTTCTCCAATACCCACTAAACATCAACTTCCCATTCCCTGTCTCCCAGCCTTTGGCAACTGCCACTGTATTCTCTGTCTCAATGAATTTGACTACTCTAGGTAACTCATATAGTTAGAAGCACACAGTATTTGTCCTTTTATGACTGACTTATTTCACTTAGCATAGTGTCTTTAAGGTCTGCACATATTGTAATGTGTCAGAACCTCACTCCTTTTCAAGGCTGAATAATATTCCATTATACATATATACCACATTTTGTTTATCCATTCATCTGTTGATACCTGGATACTTGGGTTGTTTTTACCTGTTGGGTATTGTGAACAATGCTGCTGTGTACATGGGTTTTGAGTCCCTGCTTTCAATTCTTTTGGTCATATCTTCAGAAGTGAAATTTTTGGATCATAGGGTAATTCTATGTTTACTTTTTTGAAGAACTGCCATACGAATTTTTCCAAATGATTACACTATTTTACATTCCCACAGCTGAGAGTAAGTGTTCCAATTTCTTCAAATGTGTTTTAAAGTATCTATGTTCACATTACCAAATCATCATTTCTATCATCCCCAAGAGCTTTTAAAACTTTATTTATTTATTTATATTTGGCTGTGCTGGATCTTGGTTGCTGCACCTGGGCTTTTTCTATTTGCGGTGCTTGGGCTTCTCATTGTGGTGGCTTCTCTTGTTGCAGAGCACAGGCTCTAGAACGTTTGGGCTTCAGTAGTTGCACCGCACCAGCTCAGTAGTTGTGGTGCATGGGCTTAGTCGGCATGTGGCATGTGGGGTCTTCCCAGATCAGGGATTGAACCATTGTCCCCTGCCTTGGCAGGTGGATTCTTAACCACTGGACCACTAAGGAAATCCCCAAAAAGCTTTTTAAAAAATGGTTGCCAAACTCTACTGTGGATAAGAATAACCCAAAAGGTGTATTAAAATGCTGATTACTGCCCTCATCTTGGATTTTCTCATTCAGTAGGTCTTCAGGTAGCTTGGGAATCTGCATTTTCATACAGTTGTCCCAGGTAGTTCTGATGCAGGTGGGTCTATGTGTTACGCTTTGGGAAAAACTGAGATAGAAGTTCTAAACTCAGAAGTGATTCCCTCAGGAGCCAAAGCTTAAAGTTTTACCTCTTCTTGAATTCAACTCACTTTGATATGTTAGTGAATTTTAGGTCTGTGCTTGAGTGACTGTATGCAGTCAATGTAGGGAAAATTGATTACAAGACTTCAGGACAAAAAGTCTTATAGAAGTTACTTCCTGACTTTTTCAGCTGTCTACATTTTAATCGTCTTTTACATTTTCTCTTTTTTTTTCTGTATTTTCCAAATTTCCAACATTAGACATGCATTACTTTTATTATTAGAAAAATGGTTCTCAAATCATTGAACCAAAGAAAAAATTTTTAAAGGTTCAAATATGTCCTCTGTGAAGTTTTTTCTTCCCACTTCCCTTCCCCCCAAGTCATATAAATCACTCTGTGTCCACACTTTCCTGACGTTTGGTTTATAACTTTTCTAAACTATATCTCTCATTGAATGACAGTGGTTGCACTTAATAGAAACTTCAGACAGAAGGCTGGTTTGTCTCTTTAACACGGCCACAGTCTCTTTAACAGGGCCGCACGAGTGATAGGAATAAACGCTGGAGGCGGGAACATTGGATACTTTTCATCTGCTCACCCCAAACTCCCAATCCATCCCTCCCCACTACTTCCTCTGCCCCACCTCTTGGCAAGTTCTCTATGTCTGTTTCTGTTTCATAGACAAGTTCATCTGTGTCCTAGTTTGGATTCCACATATAAGTGATATCATATGGTCATTTGTCTTTCTCTTTCTGACTTCAGTATTTTATTCTTTCTGATGGTATTATCAATTGAATTGTTTTCTTAATTTCACCTTTTGATGATTCATTACAAGTGTAGTAATATACTTGATTTTTGTAAATTGATCTTATATTTTGCAATCTATCTGAACTCATCCTTAGTTATAATAGTTTTTTAGTGGATTATTCAGGAATTTTCGTATCAAAGATGTTATCTGTGAATGCACATAGTTTTACATCTTCCTTTCCAGTCTAGATGCCATTTCTTTCTTTTTGTTGCCTAACTACCCTTGCTCAACCCACTCCAGTATTCTGCCTGGGAAATCCCACAGGCAGAGGAGACTGGCGGTGTATACTCCATGGAGTCACAAAGAGTTGGACTCCACCGACCACAACAACATAAAGTACAACAACTTCCCTTGCTAGAACCTCCAGTACAACATTGAATACAAGTGGCTATAGCAAATATTCTTTTCTTATTCATAATCCTAGGAAGAAAGCAGCTGGTCTTTTGCCATTAAATGTGATATTTGCTGTTGGTTTTTTATTGTGCCCTTTATCAAGTTGAGAAAGCTCCCTTCTATTCCTAGTGTGCCATGTTTGGGTTTTTTTTCTCTTTTTGGTCATGAAAGAGTGTTGGATTTTGTCAAAAGCTTTTCTATGTTTATGGAGATGATCATGTGGCTTTTGTTTTTTATTCTATTGATGTGGTGTATTATTACATTAATTGGGTTTTTAGACATTAAACCTTGTATTCTTGGGATAAATCCTGCTTAGTCATGGTGTATAATTCTTTTTATATGTTGCTAGGTTTGGTTTGTTGAGAAGTTTTGCATCACTATTGATAAGAGACATTCGTCTGTGATTTTTCTTTTCGTGCAGTGTCTTTATCTGACTATGTGCTATGTGCTTAGTCGCTCAGTCATGTCCAGCTTTTTGTGACCCTATGGACTGTAGCCAGCCTGGCTCCTCTGTCCATGGCAATTCTCCAGGCAAGAACACTGGAGTGGGTTGCCATGCCCTCCTCCAGGGGATCTTCCCAACCTAGGGATCGAACCCAGGTCTCCCTCATTGCAGGCAGATTCTTTACCATCTGAGCCACAAGGGAAGCCCTTTATCTGACTACAGGGTTGGGATAATTCTGGGCTCATAGAATGAGTTAGGAATTGTATCTTCTTTTTTCATTTCCTAAAAGAGCTTGAGGATTGGTATTAATTGTTCTTAGATAGAAATTATCAGTGAAGGCTTTTGGTTCTGGATTTCTCTTTGTTGACAAGTTTTTGATAACTGATTCAATCTCCTTGCTAGTTATAGGCCTACCGAGAATACTTTTTTTCTTGAATCCATATGGGTAGTTTGTGTCAGTCTAGGAATTTTTCCATTTCATCTAAGTTATCTAATTTATTGGCATATAATTATTTTTATTTCTTTAAAATCCTTATCTCTGTAAAGTTGGTATTAATTTCTCCTTTTTCATTTCTAATTCTAGCTATTTGAGTCATCTTTATTTTTTTCTTGGTCAGTCTATCTAAAGATATGTCAAATTTGTTAATCTTTCAAACAACCAGCTTTTGGTTTCATTGATTTTGGCTATTGTTTTTCTTTTTACAATCTCATTAATTTCCACTCTAATCTTTATTGCTTCCTTCCTTCTGTTTGTTTTAGGTTTAGTTTGCTCTTCTTTTTCACAGTATCTTGAGATGGACCCTAAGGTTACTGATTTGAGATCATTCTTGATTTTTCTTGTAAGGCAGGTCTGATCGCAACACATTTTCTCAGTTTTTGTTCATTCCTAACTGCCTCTTGAGAAACCTATATACAGGTCAGGAAGCAACAGTTAGAACTGGATATGGAACAACAGACTGGTTCCAAATAGGAAAAGGAGTATGTCAAGGCTGTATATTATCACCCTGTTTATTTAACTTATATGCAGGGTACATCGTGAGAAACGCTGGGCTGGAGGAAGCATAAGCTGGAATCAAGATGCCGGGAGAAATCAATAACCTCAGATATGCAGATGACACCACCACCCTTATGGCAGAAAGTGAAGAGGAACTAAAAAGCCTCTTGATGAAAGTGAAAGAGGAGAGTGGAAAAGTTGGCTTAAAGCTCAACATTCAGAAAACGAAGATCATGGCATCTGGTCCCATCACTTCATGGGAAATAGATGGAGAAACAGTGGAAACAGTGTCAGACTTTATTTTTGGGGGCTCCCAAATCACTGCAGATGGTGATTGCAGCCATGAAATTAAAAGACGCTTACCCCTTGGGAGGAAAGTTATGACCAACCTAAACAGCATATTCAAAAGTAGAGGTATTACTTTGCCAACAAAGGTCCATCTAGTCAAGGCTATGGTTTTTCCAGTAGTCATGTATAAATGTGAGAGTTGGACTGTGAAGAAAGCTGAGCACTGAAGAATGGATGCTTTTGAACTGTGGTGTTGGAGAAGACTCTTGAGAGTCCCTTGGACTGCAAGGAGGTCCAACCAGTCCATCCTAAAGGAGATGAGTCCTGGGTGTTCTTTGGAGGGAATGATGCTAAAGCTGAAACTCCAGTGCTTTGGCCACCTCATAAAGAGTTGACTCATTGGAAAAGACTCTGATGCTGGGAGGGATTGGGGGCAGGAGGAGAAGGGGATGGCAGAGGATGAGATGGCTGGATGGCATCACCGACTCAATGGACTTGAGTTTGGGTAGACTCCGGGAGGTGGTGATGGACAGGGAGGCCTGGCGTGCTGCGATTCATGGAGTCGCAAAGATTCGGACGCGACTGAGCGACCTAAGTGAAGTGAAGTGAAGTGAAGTGAAGTATTAGTCAGTCAGTCATGTCCAACTCTTTGCGGCCCCATGGACTATAGCCCACCAGGCTCCTCTGTCCATGGAATTGTCCAGGCAAGAACACTGAAGTGGGTTGCCATTCCCTTCTCTAGGGGTCTTCCCAACCCAGGGATTGAACCCATGCCTCTTGCATTGTAGGCTGATTCTTTACTGTCTGAGCCACTTAGGGAATGTCTTTATTTCACCTTTATTTAAAAAATTAGCTTTACTAAATATAGTATTATTGGTTGAAAGTTTTTTCTTTGAGCACTTTAAATATGGTTCCCACCTTCCAGCCCCAAACTCAGGAGCTTGTTGCTTATTATTGGTATTTGCTTGTTTATTTTTTTAGTGACTGACTGGATTACTTTAGTGAAGTTTATTCTGTTCCACCTTTCCCTGTCTCCCAGTCATGTGAAGTCTCTGATGTTGATCTTTAGGGAGTGCAGCCAATGGTATGCCCAAAGTCACCCTATGATGACAGTAGTTGGCATGACTCTCTTTGACAGTTTCTTTCCCTCACTATTCCCAACTGTTAAGCTCCATTAATTACCAGTGCCATGCAGCTTGTGGGATCTTAATTCTTTGACCAGGGATGCAACCCATGCCCCCTGCAGTGGAAGCATGGAGTCCTAACCACTGGACCACCAGGGAATCCTCACTAGCTGACTCTATTGTTTTCAACAATGTCTTGGGGTATAAAATTTCTCCACAGACTGATCCCATTAATATGCATCATTTCAAAGTATACTTCTTGAGGTCAGTGCTTGAGATTTGTTCTCATCCTAGAAGGGCTCCTCCCAGTTGTCTCCTCCCCTGTTGTCTCTAGGAAATCAGCCAGACTGCAGTTTAGCCTAGCTCTTCAGTGACTCTACCAATTTCCTTCCAATTAACTTCCACCACAACCTCCACTATTTGAGAATGCCCTAGGCTTAAACTTCCCACATTTCAGTCACAAATGAAGTCAAATCCTTTAGGGAGAGATTCAGAGCTCTCTGTATAATAGGCTATCTCTCCCCCCAGGGAAAATTTCTGAGCCATGGCTCTGGAATTGTGGGTAGAAACACTGGTGTGTTTCTCCTTGAGTGACACCCCCACTTTAGGAGCTGAGCATTTGGTGTAAGAGGGCAGAAGCCTCAGGACTTCTCAGCTTATGTCTCCCCCATGGAACCTCTGCCGTGTAAGCTGGGGCAAGGGGAACTGGGGCCCCAGTATTCTCAACAGTGCTTCATCCATAATAGAACTTCCATCTCATGAATGAGAGCTAATGAAAAAAGAAAGTCCCTGCATGCTCAGTCGCTAAGTTGTGTCTGACTCTTTGTGACCCCATGGACTGTAGCCCACCAGGCTCTGTTCCAGACAAGAATACTGGAGTGGGTCACCATTTCCTACTCCAGGGGATCTTCCCAACTCAGGGACTGAACTCGCTGTACTTGTCTAGAACTTAGCCTCAGCAGCAGGTAGCTGGGGACAGGGTAAGAAATTCTCACATCCTGCCTGATCCCAGATGCTAACTAGCCCTTGGACTAGGAGCTGGGGAGAGTCCTGTACACTCAGCTACAGCAGCCTGGGGTGGAATTTCCATCTTGCTAAGCTGGAGAAGGGGAGAGAGACAGCAGATTATTGGCCCAAGTACCACAGACTCTATCTGTCCTTTCCAAGTTTTAGTTGATTTTTCTGAATAAATGTCTCTTCATTTGCTGTATGCCCTTCGAACTGTTTCCAGAGGCTCTGGACAAGTGTTTTTAAAAATGAGTTTTGCCAGTTTCTCTGGGGAAGGGTCTATGGAACACTTCACATAGTCATGCTAGAAGTGGTAATTTTTGCCTTTGATTTTCACATTAATTCATGATTACTGGTTTTATGTATTTTCTTCTTAAGGTGAAAGTTAAGGTAATGAATTGTATCCAGTATCAAATAATATTATAGGCTAAATTACCTTGATAAACCAATAGATCAGTCTGAAGCATTTCCATGAAAAAAGGAACTGTAACTAATCAGTTTTCAAGGAAAGAAAACCATACACAGAACATGGTTTCTAGGTGATTGACTCACTGTATCACAATGGATTATACTTTTTAAAAAAATAGAACATATGTTTAAATATTAGAATATTTGATTGAGTTGATTTAGTCATTATTATGCCAAATGCACCCATGAAGGAACAGATCCACAATTACTGATTCAGCACAAAAGTTAAAAAAAATTTAACTCTCTTTGCTTCTTACATAACCACCCAGTTTGGCATCTCTTCCCACCTTTTATTTACCTTCTTTTGAGATAAAACTTTAACAACCAATTTATTTAATGGTTTGACTTATTCTGCAGACTTGTTGAATGGCCAATTTTGCAGATATATTTTTCAGGAAGAATTGTTATTTTTTTTTTTCATGAAGAACTGTTATTTTAATAACATGAATTCTTTCCAACAGTGATAATGGCAGACATTCTGCCTGGACAATGAGTTTTGAATAGTTTGCAATGGGGGAGCAAGATTGAACTTGTAGGATTTATGTACCCTGAAGGTATATAAAACCTACTCACTGTTCTCTCCTTATCAAAGATGATCAAAATCTCATTCTGTTTTAGTTCTCCCTACTGTTAACAAACCTATTCCTGAGGTCTCTAGCTCATATACTATTTTTTAAAATCAGAGACTATAAGGGAAGGACAGGGTTACCATTTCTCTGGTTCTTTGGGAGCATAGTCCTATGGCATGAGATCATGAATTAATTTATCATAAGTGGTTACTTTTCAGTCCAAGTTATTATTGATCATATGTTTGAAATAAATGCCAACCAATGTCCATGGAGTCGCAAAGAGTTGGAAATGACTTAGCAACTGAACAGCAACAACAACAGCAAAAGCACTTATAGCTATTGTAACTATACTAGTAAATATAACTGAATGTCCCAAATCTCCAAAGACAAAGTCTCCCCTGAGACATATCCCAGTAGAAATAAGAGAATGCAGTTGGCCGTCTGGATCTGTAGGTTCCACATCCACAGATTCAACCAATTTCAGATTTGTAGTTGGTTGAATTTGCGGATATGGATCCTGTGGATACAGAGGGACAACTGTACTGTACCATTTTATATGAGGGATTTAAGCATCCATGGATTTAGATATCTGCTGCAGAGTCCTGGAACTGATCCCCATGGATATCATGTATGACTGCATACAATTTTCTAAGATTGCTTTCCAGAAACAATGTAAGGTTAATATCACCCCTTCTGCTGGGTAAGAAGAACTTATGCCAGTTATGTGACTTTTGATTCTGAGATTTCGCCTTTGACACATCAAATTCCCTAGGGAATTTCCTTCAGAGCTAATGTTGGGGGCATATATATATGTCTGTGTGTCTTATAGGTCTATATATATCTATATACATCATATATGGAGATATATATATATATGGATATATATATACGCATATATCCACATATATATATACAAAACAAACAAAGAAATATATACTAAATCTCAGTGCAAAATCTTTTTAAAAAAGTAGACTTCCTACTGGGATCAAACTCTCTGGTGAAGTGATTTGTAGGCAACAAAAACCTCTAGAGAACCGCTATTTCCTTTTAAAGATTTTGTTGTTGTTGTTAAGGCTCCAAAAATCACCCTCTTAATGTGTTTTTGAAAAAATAAATTGGTAACAAATTTCAGTGTTTTAAAATTCTATTAAAATGCCAACTGCTTTCTTTCAGGCACAGCTGAGTTTGTTTCAGCCTCCGGAGTGGTACTAATTTTCATTATTTGCAATGCAAGCACTCACACTTACAGCAAATTATCGGCATGCAGTTATATTTAAAGTGAATATTATTTAAGTATTGAAGGGTATGGAATTATATTCATTGAAACATAATTAAAGTACAGAGACATATAATAATAAGTTGGTGGAAGTATGTGCAATAATAATTCAAGGTAATCACTGCATTATGATTGTGTTGCAGATTAGAGCAGAATATAATGAAGTCTCCATTTAATTAGTGCACTTTAATTCTCAGGCAGATTCGAAGCAAAGGGTACTTTAGAGAAGTGCCAGTTCCTATTCTTACTGTAGAAGCAGGTGAAGATGGTGTTCTGAAAAGACTCTAATTTGAGTTTAGAAGTAGCCAGTGAAATGAGATACATAATTTTAACCTCTTACTCCATCACTCTGTTGTATATACACAGGATAGAACTCTATGTTAAGACTGTGCAAACAATTCTTAAGTGCAGCACTTGATTACCTGTTTCCCAACCAAGCCCATCTATCCCTCCTACCTTAGCTCACATTATTCCTCCACAGACAGCCTCTGCTCTGGCCAAACATCCTTGGTCTTGGCACTGGAAATACCCTGAACACTTTCCAAGAACATGAATGTCAAGGCTCCTGGTGAAACGAGAGCCAAGGACCAAGAGAGTGATTTAGCTGGTCTTCAGAGCTCTTCTGGGTTGGCCATCCTACCCCTGCATATGGCCACATCCTCTGATTCCCAGGAGGTCTTGAATTCCAACTTCTTTCAGTCCAGCCAATCGGCCCTGCCAGCAGCTTCCCGGAATTGCTGCCAGAATCTGCTTGTGTGAGAGAATGATACTGTGTTCTGGCCCTCTTAAATCAGTGCCTAGACTCTTTCTGACCCCTTCCACCTCCTGGTTAAGGCTCTGCACGGCCCTGAAGTGCCCAAAGGCCAAACCAGTTCATCCTTCTTAATTCCCTCACTGGAGCAGCTCTAAGGCCTCCAAAGTCACTTCTACTTCTGAATTCCTCTGACTCTGATTTGTTTGGGTGACTCACAGAACAATTCGCGGACAGATGCTAAAGCAATGCATCATACACCATTCTTCCCAATAGCTTTGTAAGCTTTCTGTGAGGACAATTCCTCCAAGACTTTTATCCTCAATGGCTACCACAGTGCCAGTTGCCTAAAGCAGTTATTTCTATAGCAGAGTGGTTAAGAATGTGGGGTTTGTCTGCATAAGAGTCAGTACAAAGGGATATTTGGGCTGGCAGATATCATCTCAACCAACTGACATCGCCAATAATGGAACCAACTGACATCATGTGTCTCCTGATTGAATGCACAGAGAAAGGCATCAGTTTTCCAGTAGTCTGGCCCCAAACAGATAATCTGAGTCTAAACATATGGAAATTTCAGATAAACCAAATTGATCCACATTATATAGAATAACTGGTTTATACTGCTCAACCATGTCAAGATCATGAAAGACAAAAAAAGACTGGAAATGTTCCAGGTGGCGGATTCATGTTGATGTATGGCAAAACCAATACAGTATTGTAAAGTAAAATAAAGTAAAAAAAAAAAAAAGTGGCTAAAGTAATGTGACAATTGAATGCAATGTGTAATCAAAGATTTGATGCTGAACCACAAGATTTTTTTCTATAACAGACATAATTGGAAGAATTGAAATAAGATTTGAGAATCTGATAAACAGTATTGTTTCAATGTTAATTGATAGTACAGTGACAATTGTACCATGTTTACATAAGAGAATGTCCTTGTTTTTAAGAAACACACTGAGGTATTTAGGGTAAAAAAGCTTCATGTGTTCAGTCTACTCTCAAATGGGTCCAAAATGATGTCTATACATATCACATATATGTACATTATATATTAACACACATATAAACATACATATACACACAGGAAGAGAAGGATAAAGCAAATTACGGTAAAAGGCTAGCATTTGGAGATTTCTGAGAGCAGGGTATATGAAATGCTCTATCATTCTTGCAACTTGCAGTCTGACATTATATCAAAATGAAAGTTTTTGGTTTGATTTTGTTATTTTTTGAAATGTGGACTGCAGTATGAGTCTCACTGGATTGGAACCCCAGCTTTGACATTTCCAGTCACGTGACCATAGGCAAGTTGCTGGGCCCCTACTGCACTCAGTTTCCTCATCCCTATTTTGAGGATAACAGTACAGCCTCGAGGGGCTGCTATAAAGCGCCCCGAGGAAGCTCTTGGTAAATGGTAGCTCCCATTATTAAGTGACCCAGTCCGCATTTCCTGCAGCTTACAACAACGTGATGTTAGGGAATCATGAATTGCTTGGGTCAGGAGGGAACACTATATGAGTTTCTTACCTACTTCGTAGGGATCTTACTGGCTGTTATGTGTCCTGAAAGCACATGAGGTCTCTTGTCCCTAATTTTTAAGATTGCTAGCACGTTCAGATTAAAGAAGGCTTAGCTGGCTTTGGAACCCCAGGGCTAAATGACAATGGGATGATTGATCACCCTATAGGTAGGTGACACATGGCTGCCCATTAGGACAGAAGGGGCTTTAACACATCACCAGGTGAACTACGTGTGCTTTGGGCTGGATGTGGGTATCTGTCCTTCTCTCTTACCCAACAGAGAGCTGTTTGGAATAGTTCAGAATCTCATTTGTTTTCCTGAACTTGAGTTCTAAATTCAGAGTGATGTCTACATGGGAAAGAAAGGAATAATTATAGACCAAGTCTAGACCAAGTCCTGTATTTTACCAAAGAGGAAAACAAAGCCCAGAATGCCAATGAGACAGGTTTCTGATTACCCCCTGCCCCATGTTTTAGCATGTGGAGGGCTGGAGCAAGACTCCTAACTCTCATGTCATTGTCCTTCACACCAGGCCAATGCTTTGCAGCACTGGGCTTGGTAGGGTCAAGGAATTCAAAGAGGCTTGTGTAAAGGGCACCGAGGAAACCAGAATTGAAAGGTACACGTGTACCCCAATGTTCACTGCAGCACTGTTTACAATAGCCAGGACATGGGAAGATGTCCATCGGCAGACAAATGGATAAGAAAGCTGTGGGTGGTACATACACAATGGAGTATTACTCAGCCATTAAAAAGAATACATTTGAATCAGTTCTAATGAAGTGGATGAAACCAGAACCTATTATACAGAGCCAAGTGAGTCAGAAAGAAAAACACCAATACAGTATATTAATGCATATATATGGAATTTAGAAAGATGGTAATGATGACCCTGTACGCAAGACAAAAGAGACACAGATGTAAAGAACAGACTGTTGGGCTCTGTGGGAGAGGGAGAGGGTGGGATGATTTGAGAGAATAGTACTGAAACATGTATATTACCATATGTGAAATAGATCGCCAGTCCAGGTTTGATGCATGAGACAGCATGCTCAGGGCTGGTGCACTGGGATGACCCTGAGGGATGGGATGGGGAGGGAGGTGGGAGGGAGGGTCAGGATGGGGAACACATGAGCACTCATGGCTGATTCATGTGAATGTATGGCAAAACCGACCACAATATTGTAAAGTCATTAGCCTTCAATTAAAATTAAAACAAAAAAAAGTTTCAGAATTATCCAAGTGTTACTTCAGAGGCAGACCCTGGATGGAAGTAACAGCCGAAATGCAGTTTTTTTTGTTTTGTTTTGTTTTAAATGTGGACATTTAATTCTCAAAAAAAAAAGAAAGAAAGAAAGAAAGAAGCTTGTGTAAAGGGAACAATATGAACAAGGGCCAATGATTCCCCCTTGCAGGCTCACACCAGTCACAACTAGAGGGCTTCTCTGCTGAGGGTTACAAGGACCTCAGGTCACAGTGATGCGGGCAGTGTAGACGGCAACATTTGCTGACACTTGGGCAATAGCTTTCTGTGGGCCCATGTAGTGAATTTCATGTTTCCTCAAATTGTGTTGTGTTTCTACTTCACTGGCCAAAATAAAGTGTTTGGATTTCATTACACAGCTTGCTCCCATGATTTTTATATACTTTTTCTTATTTCTTAGCCAAGAGGCTTATTACCACTTTCTCTGGTTCTAGTTTCTGCCATGCTGCTTCAGCAATCTTCCTAGTTTCTGCTTTGCTGTGACTGTCTTGGACTTGAGATATTAAGTGTGGCTTTGGTATCAAGTTCACAGCTGACCTTGACCTTGACTAACTCAGGGAACACAGGACAGCTGTAGAAGGAAGATTCAGAGTTTACTTTCGTTACCGGTTGAGAAATCTATTTCTAAAAACAACTTGAACTTAGATTTGAAAAACCATAGACTCTGGAGAGGGAGGTGGGAGGGATGTTCAAGTGGCAGGGGACGTGGGTTAACCCTATGGCTGATTCATATTGATGTTTGGTAGAAACAAACACAATACTGTAAAATAATTATTCTTCAATTAACAATACATAAATTTAAAAAAAACAAAACGCACAGACTCTTGGAGCTGGACATTTCTTTAGAATTCATCACACCCCCTGAGAGAATTATCTGTTGTCTCGAACACCTGAAAACAGGGACAAGCAATTTTTATCAAATTTTCCTGAAAAAAGGTGGTACAGTTAACATAGAAACTAAGTGGAAGAATTGTTTCTCTCCAGCATACAGCTTCTTCTTTAAGGGAAGTTCTCAAGGCTGAAGAGCTAAGAGAGAATCTGATAGCGACCAAATTCTAGAATGTTCGAAAAAAAGCAATCTGTTTTGACAGAAGCATGCACCCGTAAGAGAGCAGAGCAGATTTCTGAATTCACTATGAGGCTCATGTTATTTGCTTGGCAAGGTGTTAAGACACATTTCAGAATGTCGCATAGGCTTCCAATGCAGTGATGTGGTGAATATCACATGTGGTGCTCTCGCAAGGATCTTTACTTTGAATGCTTATATATAACCAAAACATCAGGAGTCAGCATCTCTAAATTTGAATTTTAAAACATTGGTATTGCTAAAAAGTCAAATAAATTTATCCCAACATCCAGAATCTTGACTCTCAACTCTTAGATCTGAACGTATTCTCTTTGTTTGTTTGTTTGGCTGCACAGCGTGGTATGTGTGATCTTAGTTCCTGGACCAGGGATTGAACCCTCTCCCCCTGCATTGGAAGCTCAGCATCAACCACTGAACCACCAGGGAAGTCCCTGAAGGTATTCTCTTAAGGAAAACATTTAGATGCCTGAGCTAGTAGATTCTCTCTTGGTAAGAGCAATGCCTTTCTATAGAGAAAAATCATAAAATGTAAAGATAATGTTTTTCTCCATTTAGTGATGTGAATAGTTCTGGGAAAATGGGAGCGCTTCATTTTTGTCAACCTTGGCTTCTGGCACACGTGTGCAACCTGCCACTTGTCCTCAAGGAAGATACGTAATGGCAGAGGACCCCCAAAAAATCAGTGAGCCACTGACAGCAGTCAGCATTTGCTCAAGGGGAAAATGGAGAAGAAGCAATAGCCCAGAAACCTGGTTGCTCAGTTAAGTTTCAATAAAGCAGGTTTTAGAGGGGAGGGATAACTCAGGAACTTGGGATGAACATATACACTCAGTTATATATAGGATAAATAACCAACGGGGACCTACTGTATAGCACAGGGAACTCTACTCAGTATTGTGTAAAAGCCTATTTGAGAAAAGGAAGAAGGGATATACGTATAACTAAATCACTTTGTGTACACTTGACACAAGCACAGCATTATAAATCAACTATACTCAAATATAGGTCCCTACTATGCTACTGGAGAAGAGTGCAGAAATAACTCCAGAAAGAATGAAGAGACGGAGTCAAAGCAAAAACAACGCCCAGTTGTAGATGTGACTGGTGATGGAAGTAAAGTCCGATGCTGTAAAGAGCAACATTGCATAGGAATCTGGAATGTTTGGACCATGAATCAAGGCAAATTAGAAGTGGTCAAACAGGAGATGGCAAGAGTGAACACTGACGTTTCAGGAATCAGCGAACTAAAATGGACTGGAATGGGTGAATTTAGTTCAGATGACCATTATATATACTGCTGTGGGCAAGAATCCTTTAGAAGAAATGGACTAACCCTCATAGTCAACAAAAGAGTCCGAAATGCAGTACTTGGGTGCAATCTCAAAAATGACAGAAAGATCTCTATTCATTTCTAAGGTAAACCATTCAGTACCACAGTAATACAATTCTATGCCCCAACCAGTAACACTGAAAAAGCTGAAATTGAATGGTTCTACAAAGACCTACAAGATCTTCTAGAACTAACACCCAAAAAAGATGTCCTTTTCATCTTAGGGGACGGGAATGCAAAAGTAGGAAGTCAAGAGATACCTGGACTAACAGGTAAATTTGACCTTGGAGTACAGAATGAAGCAGGGCAAAGGCTAACAGAGTTTTGCCAAGAGAACACACTGGTCATAGAAAACACCCTCTTCCAACAACACAAGAGAACACTCTACATATGGACATCACCAGATGGTCAATACCAAAATCAGATTGATTATATTCTTTGCAGCCAAAGATGGAGACGCTCTATACAGTCAGCAAAAACAAGACCAGGAGCTGACTGTGGCTCACATCATGAACTCCTTATTGCCAAATTCAGACTTAAATTGAAGAAAGTAGGGAAAACCACTAGAACATTCAGGGATGACCTAAATCAAGTGCCTTACAATTATACAGTGGAAGTGAGAAATAGATTCAAGGGACTAGATCTGATAGACAGAGTGCCTGATGAACTAGGAACAGAAGTTCGTAATATTGTACAAGAGGCAGTGATCAAAACCATCCCTGAGAAAAAGAAGTGCAAAAAGGCAAAATGGTTGCTGAGGAGGCCTTACAAATAGCTGAGAAAAGAAGGAAGTGAAAGGCAAAGGAGAAAAGGAAAGATATACCCATCTGAATGCAGAGTTCCAAAGAATAGCAAGGAGAGATAAGAAAGCCTTTCTCAGCGATCAATGCAAAGAAATAGAGGAAAACAAAAGAATGGAAAAGACTAGAAATCTCTTCAAGAAAATTAGAGATACAAAGGGAACATTTCATGTAAAGATAGGCACAGTAAAGGGCAGAAATGCTATGGACCTAACAGAAGCAGAAGATATTAAGAAGAGGTGGCAAGAATACACAGAAGAACTGTACAAAAAAGATCTTCATGACCCAGATAATCATGATGGTGTGATCACTCACTTAGAGCCAGACATCCTGGAATGTGAAGTCAAGTGGGCCTTAGCAAGGATGGCTACGAACAAAGCTAGTGGAGGTGATGGAATTTCCAGTTGAACTATTTAAAATCCTAAAAGATGATGCTGTGAAAGTGTTGCACTCAATATGTCAGCAAATTTGGAAAACTCAGCAGTGGCCACAGGACTGGAAAAGGTCAGTTTTCATTCCAGTCCCAAAGAAAGGTAATGCCAAAGAATGCTCAAACTACTGCACAATTGCACTCATCTCACAGGCTAACAAAGTAATGCTCATAATTCTTCAAGCCAAGCTTCAACAGTATGTGAACCGTGAAATTCCAGATGTTCAAGCTGTTTTTAGAAAACGCAGAGGAACCAGAGATCACATGGCCAACATCTGTTGGATCATTGAGAAAGCAAGAGAGTTCCAGAAAAACATCTATTTCTGCTTTATCAATTACTCCAAAGCGTGCTGCAGCGCATGGGTTGGCAAAGCATCGGACATGACTGAGCAACTGAACTGATACTCCAATAAAAGCAAAATTAAAAAAAGAAGGCAGGTTAACAAATTAGTCTTGGTTAAGTTGCCATGACTTGAAACTAAAAGTTGAAGCTATGGTTGTGGATTCAAACAGATATTTCAAAAGAGCCCAAATGTCTTTTCTCTTGCAAATCTGCTTTGGTCTATTCTACCCTCTTTCTTCTGCCTCCACTTGGAGTCAAGATCTCACTCTTAACCATTACCACATAACTGGCTACACTGGTCTTGAGTCTGTCTCTCTCATCCAATATGAACTCCATACTGCTGCTAGGGTTGGCTTTAATTTAACAAAGAAGGAAAAAGCTTTTTGGAAAACTGCAGGCAGTTAGGATGCCCAATAGCAGGAAAATAATGGAAGCACTTTGGTTTATCCACGTGGAGAAGTATTTACTGTATAGCCATTGAAGGCTCAGCTATGGAAGAGTTCTTCATGACCTGGGGAGTGGCCCTCATAAGGCACTGGGTGACAGAAGTGGTGTGGCTTATGCCACCTCAATCAAGTAACCTGAGCTCCAGGGCTTCTTAGCTTTTCTAAAGCTTTTATTGGGACTTCCCTGGCAGTCCAGTGGTTAATACTCTGCCCTTTCAATACAGGTACCTCTGGGCTCCCAGGCATAGTTGTGACTTTTCACCTCTGCTTTTGAAACCCCACCCCAGAACCTGGATGGACTTCTTTGAATGCAGCTCCTTTTGGCTTTGTCAGGCCTTGAGATCTTTCTTCTTGGGTCCCTTACACTCCTGCGTGCTGGCAGTGACCCATTCAGCTCATGTTAGCTGGCCACTTGGAATGGTCTGTTTTGGGTGTGTGCAATACACCTTTTCATGTTAATGGCTCCTGACATTTGTACCCCTCAATCATCAGGACTGCTGCTGCTGCTGCTAAGTCGCTTCAGTCGTGTCCGACTCTGTGTGACCCCATAGACGGCAGCCCACCAGGCTCCCCCGTCCCTGGGATTCTCCAGGCAAGAACACTGGAGTGGGTTGCCATTTCCTTCTCCAATGCATGAAAGTGAAAAGTGAAAGTGAAGTTGCTCAGTCATGTCCGACTCTTCGCGATCCCATGGACTGCAGCCTACCAGGCTCCTCCGTCAATGGGATTTTCCAGGCAAGAGTACTGGAGTGAGGTGCCATTGCTTTCTCCAATCATCAGGCCTATAACACCCCAAATCTGGAGATTACCAAACATCTCTTAATGGGCTGGACAGGAATGGATGGATCAGGAGTTCACATTGAGGGAAGAGAAGCAGGGCACAGCCTGAGAGACAGGACATCACAGGGAGAGGACATTCATCATTGGCAATAAGCAATGCCATTTGCACCGTGTCATGTTGGAGCTTCCCAAGGGACTAAGACTAGGTGTCTAAGGGAAAATGCAGAGACTGGTGGAGGTTGTGGTTCTCTGTCTTGAGGGTTTCAGGAAGAGCCTGGGGCAAGGATCCTGGGCTCTGCTTTGTGCCTCTGAACAAAGACACCCTGGAGACAGATGGGCCCTCTCCCCACCTTTCAGCTGAAGATGTAGCATAGAATGGTTAGGAAAATGCTTAGGAGCCAGGAGGAGTAACTGGGGCTTGGGTTGGCAAGTGTCAGCACAGAAGCCATGAGAAGATGTAGAGTGAAAGGTAAGAAGAAGGAAATTCACAGGATGCAAGTGGAGTCTCAAGGACCCTCAAACTGTCAGGGCGGGAAATAAGTAGTTCTGGGATTCAGATGAATTTTGAAGGTTTGGAGTGTGCCTGGTACTCCTCACTGTAATGAACTTGTTTCTTCCTTTGGGGGCATGACCCAATGCAAGCTACACATGGAACAAACCCTCAATCGAGGATGATCGTCCCCCCCCCTTTTTTTTTTTTCTATTCAAGGCCCATCCCTTCCCAAAGATGAAGAGGAATGACATCTGCTTTGCCCTCTCCATTTCTCCCAGAGGTGTTTACTTTTGAACAAAATGTGTGCCCCTGGACTTCCCTGGTGGCACAGTGGATAAGAATCCGCCTGCCAGTGCAGGGGACATGGGTTCAATCCCTGGTCCAGCAAGATTCCACATGCCTCTGAGCAACAGATCCATGCGCCACAGCTACTGAGCCCGTGCTCTAGAGCTTGAAAGTTGCAACTCCTGAAACTCAATGTGCCTAGCGCCTGTGGTCCGCAACAAGAGAAGCCAGCACAATAAGAAGCCTGCGTACCGAAACTAGAGAAAGCCAGCACACGAAGACCCAGTGAAGCAAAAGGTAAAGAAATAAATTGTTTTTAAAAGAATCTTGTGTCCCTTACAGCAGGTGGGATTCTTCTATTACACTAATTGAGTGAGATTATTTCTTTTTCCTTTTTAAAAATTGTCTTGAGATGGTATTTATTCACTTGGCTGCGTCGGGGCTTAGTTGCAGCATGTGGGTTCTGTTGTTGCAGCACATGGGCTCCCTAGTTGTGGTGTGTGGGCTCAGTTTCCCTGTGGCTTATGGGATCTTAGTTCCCTGACCAGGGATGAACCTGAATCCCCCGCACTGCAAGGCAGATCCTTAACCACAGGACCACCAGGTAAATCTCCGGTGAGATTGTTTCTGTGCATTGAAAATCAGAAAGCAGATCAGTTGACTCCAGGACAGGGGGATGG
This sequence comes from Ovis canadensis, assembly GCF_042477335.2. Classification (NCBI taxonomy): domain Eukaryota; kingdom Metazoa; phylum Chordata; class Mammalia; order Artiodactyla; family Bovidae; genus Ovis; species Ovis canadensis. Next base: position 45,204,540 of record NC_091727.1, on the reverse strand, counting down.
GAGGACTGTGGCCCAGCCTTAACTGAGTTAGAATGACCATTGCTAGGATCCAGGTGCATGGAAAGGCACTCTTTCTCCTGGGTCCAGGTTGTACCAGCAGGCACTCAGGGCCCCATGACCTCAAAGAAGTCAAATCATCCTCTATTCTGCTAATAGAGGGAGTGGCATTGTCCCTTATATGAAAGCCATGATTTGTTGTTTTTTTTTTTTTTACGTAGACAATGAGCTTCTTGACCATGAGGTGAAGAATTAGTCTCATGTCATTGGCCTCTAGTCTTCTTCCCTCCAAAAGTTAATGGGTTGTCTATCTTTGGTTTTCACAGTAATTCAAAGCAAAGACATTCATTCATTTCACATCTTACAAATCGAGCATTCTTGACTCTGAAATGATTTTCTGGGTTCAGTGTCTCAGAACCATAATAATTGAGTTGGCAATATGAAAAGTCATTTACAATGAAAGTGTGATGAGGCTCCTCTTCATTTGATACTAGAAATGTCTTCTATAAATCCAGCTTATTAAAATAATGAGTCTTTCATAATATCCATGCAATTTTCAAAAGAGATGGTCATAAAATTGTTATAAAATATTAAAAGTCTGTTCTCTGTTGATGAGAATGATGAAAATATTGATGTAGGCCCACTAAGATGCACCAAGCACATGCTTATCAAAAAAGATAGATGAGAATATTTTTTCTTTTCCATTATAGCTTATTATGATATTAAATATCTTATACAGTAGGACTTTATTGTTTATCTATTTTATATTTAGTTGTTTGTATCTGTCAATCCCAAACTCTAATTTATTCCTCTCCAACCCCTTTTCCCCTTTGGTAACTATAACTTTGTTTTCTAGGTCTGTGAGTCTGTTTTTGTTTTGTAAATAAGTTCATTTGTATCATTTCTTAGATTCTATATGTAGGTGACATCATATGATATTCGTCTTTCTCTAACTTCACTTAGTATGATCATCTTTAGGTCAAGATAGATGGTGATATTGAACTATTTCTTCATACCATAAACAAGATGATATGCTTTTATTTCATTTTTTTCTTGGTATTTTCTAGTTAGAAGAGACACCTTCCACCTTTATGAGTGTGGTATTCATACATCTTCACATACTTTATAGACTTCCCTGGTGGCTCAGATGGTAAAGAATCTGCCTGCAATGTGGGAGACCTGGGTTCAGTCCCTTGGTTGGGAAGATCCCCTGGAGGAGGGCATGGCAACCCACTCCAGTATTCTTGCCTGGAGAATCATGGGGTTGCAAAGAGTCGAACACAACTGAGTGACATACATCTTCACATATTTTATAGTTATATATTTTTATTGAGATAATTAACATAACATACAATTCATCTATTTAAAGTATATAATTTAGTAGTTTTCAGTGCACAGAGTTGCATAACATTCTTGAAATTTTAGAACATTTTTTGTCATCCCCAAAGAAACCCTGTTCTCATTAGGTCACTTTCCATTTCCCCTCAATTCATTCCCCTTGCCACCTTAACCAAACACTAATTTGCTTTCTATCTCTAAAGACTTGTCTATTCTAGATATTTCATATAGATGGAATTATACAATATGTGTTTTTTTGTGAATGATTTTTTTCCCTTAACATAATGTTTTCAAGGTTCATTCATGTTGTGTTATGTTAACAGTACTTTGTTCTTTTTTATGGCTGACTAAACAGTTCCACATTTTTTAATGTTCTTAGGCTTTGTATAAAAACATTTTCATATACATTCACTCCTCAACAGACATAAACGTGCAAGGCATCACGTGGGTGCTTTAGGGAGTAATAATGGAATAAAATGGTTCTTAATGCTCAAAAGTTCACAAATTACTAGTGAGGGTAGGGATGTGAGAAGAGCTAATCAAAAAGGCACCTGGAAGAGAATAAATGTGAAATAAAGGTGTGATCATTGTGCTGTGAGAGTGAAGAGAAAAGAGCAGTTACTTCTAGCTTCAGTACCGAGAGAGATTTATGAAAAACCTGGTAACTCACCCTGATCAATGGACATCACCACGGCAAGCAAGCTGCCCAAGCCTCCCTCATCATAGGAAGCCATCTTTTCAAAGACTGATCCAATTTCCTCCTTAAAGATGAACTTGATAGTGGCCTCTGTTGCCATTTGATAGAGGAGAAGTAATCAAATTTCTGCTACAACAGAGCAGAACAGGAGAGGATTTATGTGGCTATGCTTTACAAAGCCCACAGTAACTTACAACTCTAAAGCATGTATTATGAGTGCTCTTGTTTTTAAAAACCTTTGCATCATGAACATAAATGACTATGGAGGGACCACCTGGTGACTCTGAGGCACTTGTAAACCCGAGTTCTCTTACTTCCTCACTGGGTTCTCTGAAATTATCACCACTGTGGCATCCATGAAACCCTTGGGTTTAAGGATCTTGTTCTGATAAAACCCAAATGGTGGGCCTAGGAGGCTGCTTTGATCTCAGCAGAGCTGCCTCACTGTCAGGCCTTTGGGAAGGGGTAGTCACTAACTTAGCCCAGTCATTCCTTCTCTCCCTTGCTGTCAGAATCATCCCCAAATGAGCACTTAGTCAGCACATACATGAAAGTTGATGCATTTTGGAGAGATGCTAGGAAGAGCTGCTCACTAGCCAGAATGATTAGGAGGGAATGGAATTAGGTCTGGAGTTGCCACATGAAGAAGCTTGATCTAGCAATAGTTGTCCCTTCCTCAGTGTCGAAGAATTGATGCTTTTGAACTGTGGTGTTGGAGAAGACTCTTAAGAGTCCCTTGGACTGCAAGGAGATCCAACCAGTCCATTCTGAAGGAGATCAGTCCTGGGTGTTCTTTGGAAGGACTGATGCTAACGCTGAAACTCCAATACTTTGGCCACCTGATGTGAAGAGTTGACTCATTGGAAAAGACTGATGCTAGGAGGGATTGGGGGCAGGAGGTAAAGGGGACAACAGAGAATGAGATGGCTGGATGGCATCACCAACTCGATGGACATGAGTTTGGGTAAACTCCGGGAGTTGGCGATGGACAGGGAGGCCTGGCGTGCTGCAGTTCATGGGGTCACAAAGAGTGGGACACGACTGAGCAACTGAACTGAACTGAACTTCCTCAGGCAGACAGAGTTACCCACTGGTGTTTTAAAATGTTCTTTGCAGCAACTTGGGTGGGCCTAGAGAATATTACACTAGTGAAATAAGCCAGATGGAGAAAGGCAAATATCATATGATGTCACTTATATGCAGAATCTAAAAAAATGATACAAATGAACAAATGATACAAAACAGAAATAGACTCACAGACATAGAAAACAAACTTATGCTTACCAATCAGGAAGGGGGGAGGGATAAATTAGGAGGTTAGGATTAACATACACACAGTACTATACATAAAATAGATAAACAACAAGGACCTACTGTATAGCACAGGGAACTCTACTGAATATTTTGTAATAATTTGTAAGGGAAAAGAATCTGAAAAAGAATATTTGCTGTACACTTGAAACTAACTTAACATTGTAAATTGACTCTACCTCAATTTTTTAAAATTATGGAAAAAAACAGTTCCCATAAATTAGTGGACACTACAACCTCCAAGGTGGAGTCTCTCCCCTCCCCTTGAATGTGAGTTGGCCCATGACGACTCACATCCAATGGATAGAATGTGGAGAAAGTGACCTTGGGTGACTGTTGATGGTAGGTCATAAAAGGTAATACAGCTTCTGCCAGGTTGTTGCTCTCTTGAGGCTTGCCTTGGGATATCAAACCCATCACATAAGAAGTCTGTCTGCCAGAGGCCTCTATGCTAGAGTGACCACACAGAGGAGGAGAGAGATACCCAAGGAGCAACAGCTGTGTCAGCTCACAGCTGTGTGAGTCTCCCCAGCCTCAACCTCCAGACGTGTGAGTGGGTGAGGTTTGGATGGATCTGGGCCCCAGTCTCTGCGCCACCCTTGTTCATGCCAAATGGAGCTGGCCTTTGAGTCACCTCAGCTGACATGGAGCAGAACAGGGACCAGTCGTCCCTTCCGAGCCCTGCTTAGACTGCAAATTTGTAAGCAAGATAAATGTTGCTATTTTAAATGCCTAAGTTTTGGGGTGATTTATTACACAGCTGAGGAACTGGAATACCTACTTAATTCTGTCATACAATCCCTTTTATTTTTCCCTGAATCCACCAATCTGACTTGTTTAGCTGGATGTAAGCAGAGCCAGACTTGTTATTTTTGGATACGAAGTTTTCAGTTTAGGTCTTCATATCTGGGACATGTCGGCCATAGTCATTTCAATTGACCCTCATTTAGGAGCAGAGAAAGGGGCTGATTTTTTTTTTTCTCCTCTTTTTATCATCTATGGGAAAGATCTTTTCTCAACTCCGTGGCAATTTTGGTTGTTGCAGGCTTTCTTTACCCACAAGGAAATGTTTTCATCCCTTTCCTGAATTTGGCACTGCCCACTGTTCATTTTGAAATCACAGCACTTAATAGTGATTCATTTACAGAAAAAGTCGTCTCTATAATTTTCTCTCTCCATGACAGGAAGCTGATGGGTCAGTGTATATTTTAATGCTATTTTTTTCTGCATACTCATTTGCTGATTTAAGGTGGGAGGTGGGGTATGTTTATGTTTTTGACTTCTTGGAAATAAATATTCAGGCCATTACTCCAAAATAGTGGAGTGAGGACTCACAAACAACTGGATATTTAAAAATGGGAGGAAGAGAATGTAATCTAGAAAAGAGCTAATATGAAGAAAAGAAGTCAAGAAATATCTCAGCTCTTATAAAATCATACTTTTGGTACCTCAATCACCTAGTATACATCTGTGAACCAAGACAAGTGAACCTAGGGAAGGAAATTACAAGTATGTAGAAATACTTGTTGTTTTTGATGAATGTTAAAAAGCTCTCATAATTTATTCATGGACGAGTTCCTCAGCTGTCTTTCAGAGACTGTTTCTTCACAGAGAAGTAAATTTTAGCTTCTGAATTTGAAAATACTTTACACAATATTGTAACATTTTTGGTCATCTGGTTTCCCACAGCATGGTGGATTAGAATTGGCAAATAAGCAAGGGAGGAAGTGTTTAAGCGGAAAAGATGCTAGAGACAGGCACAGTGACTGTGGGGAATAACATCTGAGAACAGGAGACCAAACACAGAAACAACCTCAGAAATCAGCACATGTTAGTCTGGTGCCCATGGTACATGGGCAAATAGCTCTATAGTCCTCAGCGGTCCAGGAGAACATCATTAATATGCAATCACTGATAACTTGGTGACAAGTCAGGGTTAAATTTTGCTCAGGACACGCTTTTTATAAAAGCAGGAACAATTGTTCCTGCCATATCATAAAGAAACTATAGAAAATGATCTAAAGGAACACACTTTACCACTTAAAGGGATAACATTCAGTTACCTAGAAAAATCACGTATGTGGAAATGTTTTCTCATATATTGTTGAATCAGGACATGCTGCATTATGAATATTCATCTGAAATGGCTGTGGAAGTCATGTTGATTAGTATGAGGGATCAAGGATTAGATTTGTGTCTCTAATGAGACTGGAGGGTTATCTATTCATTTCTTTTGCCCAGTGCCCTCCCTCCTTCCTTCTGATGCAAGACTCTGCTTTCTTCTGGGAGATGCTCCTTTAACCCTAGGGTCAAAGGGGAATTGTCATCTTCTGATAGACCCAACCTCCTCTACCACAGTGATTGGCTAGAGGTGGCACCTGACTAAACTGGCCTGATCCCTGGCCACAGCGATGGGACTCAGGGATGAACTTGTGACCTAAGATGGGCCCGTGGCCTCCAGGAGTTTTTAATTAGAACAAAAAAAGAAAGAGGTCACTTTGAATGTATGTGGACCCCAAAGCTGCCAGGGCCTTGGTCTCAGCCTCTGGTTAAAAGCTAGGCGGAGAGAATGTTACAGATGCAGAGAGAAACACGGAGTACAGCTGCAGAGACGAACGCTGGTTCTGAGGAACTTCTTTCCAATGTATGAGGTCCCTGGAGCTGTCCTGATTTTGCCTCTGCGACTCTTGTTTGCTTAGCGAATCACTTGCTTCTCGGAGCTTCCCGCAGCCCTTTCAACAAATCCTCTTTGGCATAAGCGATTTCAGTTGGCTTTCTGTCATCTGCAGCTCAGATTCCAGCCAAGCACAGGGAACTCTGGAAACCGTCTGAGGCCCCTCTGAGCAGGTCACTGAAACACTGAGAGTCTGACGTTGATAACAAGAGGGGAAAAATGAGAAGCAGCCCCTGTTTGTGTAACTGATCAGGAGCTGGTATCTCTCAAGTCACGTGATTGAAAGGAAGCGCTGCTGCCTAGCCGAAGGAGGAAATGATCGCCAGGGCTATATGTAATAGGAGTCCATGCAGCTATCTCCCTTATCAGATTTCCCTTTTCTGAGCAATTCAAGCCAAATGCTCAGCTTTACTCTCCCGCTGCGCCCCCTTAACGCATGCGCCATCCCAACTTCCAGAGGCGAGCCTGGTGGGGAACTCACTGAGGATCCTTCTTCCAGTTCTAACTTTCTGAATCTGTGTGGCTACTGAAATCTCTCCTGTTGTCCACCACTGCCATTTCCTCAGGACCAGGAGAGAGGAAAAGGGTCCTCATTGATAAAGGCCTACCTCTAGGATGACAAGTTCATAAACAGTGTGGAGAATAATAATTATAGCTAACACTTAGAGCCAGGCACTATTATTTTATTTAATCCCTGCAAATCAATCATGTAATACTAATATAATTTCTGTTTTAGAGATAGGCAGAGTGAGACTTAGCAAGATTAAGAATCTTGCAATAGGTAATGTTTTGAATAACAACAGAGCCAGGTTTTAAACTTAGGCAGTCTGAATCCAGAATCCTCTCTTCTTAACACTATGCTATTAATACATTGCTTCCAGATGTGGGACACTGGTTGGGGCACTTAGGTGACGTGGCTTCATCTGTTTGGCTTCCTGGTGTCATCACTGTTGTCCCTACAAGTGGATGAAACAGATTTGGGGAGGTGAGGTCTACCACTCTGTACTCTGTGGGAAATCTCCATCATTTTAGTGTTTTCAAGTCAGAACTCTTAACCTAGTCTTATGCCCTCATACACCACTGGAGCCCTTAACCTCAAGAATAGTTAACTCTGGGTAGAAACTATGAGCGGCAACCCCTCTATGGATGGTAATAAAAACAGAAACAATGGCAGCAGACCCTGATGTAACACTCTCTGTGTGAGGTATTTTACATATGCTAATTGATTGATGCCTTGCAACGACCCTATAGGATAGTTACTATTATTATTTCCATTTTGCACAGGAAGAAACTAAGGAAAAGAAAAGTTAAATGATTTACCTGAGTTATGCAGATAGTAATTAGTGAAACTTGAGATTCAAAACTTATGCTCTGGCTTCATAATCTACTGTTTCAGCTTCCGTGTCATACTGCTTCCTTGTCTGTCTGTCTATCTATCCATCTATCAAATACCGATCTAACACACACATACCACTGAATTTGGTTTGCTAATTTTTTTTTTGGTAGTTAGAGGTTTGAATACCAGTCTTTGTAAGAGTGATTGGCCTATACTTTTTCTACACTCTCTTTTTTGTTATCGGTATCAAGACTGTATTAACTTATGAATTTAACTAGGTAGCTTTCTCAAGCTTGCTAATTGTATTGCCTAAGTCTCCTATAGTTTCCTACTGGTGTTTTATAGTCTAATTTATTAATTTCTAATAAGCCTGTTAAAATTCTCCTTTAGAATTGTGCTTTACATATTTCAAAATAATATCAGTATAAAAAGGGATGTAAAGCAAATCCCTTTATTAAATATAAAGTGAAATAGATGAACCTTTAGAGTATATCAAATCAGTAGCATTACCCACAGAGAAAAGATTTATTTTTAAATGACTTGAGCACAATACTGTACATTTTTGGTGGAATATATCATAAAGACATAAGAGGCTACAAAGACATCTTAAACTTTGCTCAGTCATTTTATTTTCAGAAGTAATACTGACATTGCATTTTTGAAACTATTTTTATATATTATAGGGAAAAGCAAAATATGTAACTACATTCATTTTATTAAGAATCAAGAATTTCAGTCAAGAAAGCAGAGAAACAAATATAAAAATCAAAGGCATTAAGAAAACTTGAAGTCCAATTTGAATTAAAAACATAGAATGTTATTACAGTTAAATATAATTTCTACATGTTTACACCAGGGTTGGCAAACTTTTTCTGTAAATGGCTAGATAGTAAACAGTTCAGGCTTTGCAGGTCATATTGTTTCTATTGCAAGTATTCAACTTTGTTCTTATTGTGTGAAAGCAGCCACAGACAATGTGTAAACAAACGAGCAAGACTAAGTTCCAATACAATTTTATTTACAAAAATAGGCAGTGGTTTAAGTTTTCTGACCCCTGGTCTAGACTCCATGCCTGTGCACCCAACAGCAATGAGAACATTTAGCACCTACATTTTGGTTTCCGAATTCTATTTCCCACTAAAAGGAATCAAGGCTTCTTGGAGAGATAGCTGACTCCAGATCTAAGGCAGACAATGTTTAAGATAAGCCTGGGTTGCCTTCTGGCAGAGAGCAAAACAAAAATAAGAAACCTCTAAGATCGGCATCATACTGAAAGTGTTCCCACTGGTCAATTTGAATGAGCAATTTGAGCATCAAATAATGATAATGGCTGGGAGGTGGAGATGTTGAATAATATCCTCCAAAATGAGAAGGAACTTTGAAAAATGCAGCAGGCTACTCCATAAAGTACAATTATGAAGTTTATTGTGGGTAACTTACATACAGGCAGGACTGGGCAGATGATCATCCAGAGGCATTCACAGCTGCACTCCACACTGAAGAAAGGGGTACAGGGGAATTTGAATGGGCCAACGCTAAAAATAGAATCTGACTGCTAGGGAGAAACACATCTGCATGGATGGAAACTAAGGGGGTTCCCCCTGGGGTGGGAGGTGTCTCATGACCGTTAACCATCTGTTTCAGCAAAAGGCACTCTTCCACTTTTCAGATCAGATGAAGGCAAGAGTAGACGTTGACAGGGAACTTCTCTGGCTTGAGTGCATTCCTTCTGAGGAAGCTAAAGCTCAGTTATGTGGAAAGGGGCGGGGGTAAAGACTGTAGGCTGGTATCAAAATGGAACTGACAAAATGGAATCAGTGTGATTCAGCCACACATTAATGATGATGATGATAAATATAATTGATTATAAATAAGTAAGGGCTCCCCTGGTGGCTCAGCTGGTAGAGAATTTGCCTGGAATGCAGGAGACCTGGGTTTGATCCCTGGGTCAGGAAGATCCCCTGGAGAAGGACAAAATTCATACATTTATATTAATAATAAAAACAAGAAAGAGAAAGAAAAACCATTCATTTGCCAGCATTAAAAATGACTTTTTTTTTGGGGCCATGTCCCTTGGCTTGTGGGATCTTACTTCCCCCACCAGGGATCAAACCTGGGCTCTCAATAGTGAAAATGTGGTGTCTGAACCACTGAACTGCCAGGAAATTCCTGATGATGATCTTTGCATCAGCTTTTTCTCCAAAGATTTGTAATTCGAAAAAAAGTTAAGTATTTCTCTTATTTTAAGTGAACAGAGAAGCTTCTCCTTAAGAATTACAACTGATAAATATAATGGATGATCGAATTAGAAAGTCATCATTGTGCAAATGGTAGTGACACAATTGATTCAGAAAGAGGTAATCATTGATGGCAAAACCATTAGATGTCAAGCTGTTGATAAATAGGTTTGTTGCATGGTGCCAAATTGTTACCTCAGAGATAATTTGCTTGTTATAAAGGGAAAAGAGTACCTTTGCAATGGAGAAATCTGGTGGTTGTCATTTTAAGTCAGGAATCAAATGTAACGACACTAAGAGTGTGGCAGTCTGATATTTTGTACTCCTTGTATGACACAGTATGAAGTAAACGGCATAATTTATGAAATATTTTGCATGGGATACAGTGGCTAGGAGAATAAGTTAAATGATACCACAAAGAAACAGTCAAATCCAGAAAGATGGAAGACATTCTACAGGGCTACAAATTGATCTTGCCTCTTCAAAGTCATTGAAATGCAAATTTTAAAGACATGGAGACAGTTTTAGGTTAAAAAACAACAATAACAAAGAAATTACAAAAATGCATTTCATTAACTTTGGATTATTTTTTGAAATAAAAGTAGCTGTATAAAACATATTTGGACAATTGAGATTTGAATATGGACTACATAGTAGATATTTTAGAGGAAATATCATTACTTTTCTTAGGTATGAAATGGCATTGTGGTGATATAAGAAAATATCCTTATTCTTGGGAGATACACGTTCAAAAACATCAGGAGTGTGATATCATGATACTTGATAGAAAAGACTATTAAGGCAAAATAAATTTTTTTTTCTTTCTTAAAATCTTTACTTTTGAGACGGGACATAAGTCTTACAGACACTCATGGAAAAGCAATTCATGATCATAGTTGAAAGTGAAGACAATCTAGTCAGAAAGTTTTTACACCTGTCAACTAATGCTGAAGCTGAGTATGACATGCTGCAGGGCTCAAAGGAATGGTAATTAATATTCCTCTCCTTCTTCCTCTCCTTCTACCTCAACAGAATCCACACCAACCTCCTTATAATCCTTCTCAAGGGCAGCCATGTCCTCCTGGGCCTCAGAAAACTCTCCTTCCTCCATGCCCTCACCCACGTACCAGTGAACAAAGGCACACTTGGCATACATCAAGTCAAACTTGTGGTCCAGACGAGCCCAGGCCTCAGCAATGGCTGTGGTGTTGCTCAGCATGCACACAGCTCACTGTACTTTGGCCAGGTCTCTGCCAGGTACCACAGTGGGAGGCTGGTAATTGCTGCCAACCTTGAAGCCAGTGGGGCACCAGTCCACAAACTGGATGCTGCTCCTGGTCTTGATGGTGGCAACGACAGCATTGACATCTTTGGGAATCACATTGCCACGGTGCAACAGGCAGAAGACCATGTATCTACCATGGTGAGGGGTCACATTTCACCATCTGGTTGGTTGGCTCAAAGCAAGCATTGGTGATCTCTGCTACAGAAAGCTGTTCATGGTAGGCTTTCTCAGCAGAGATGACAGGGACATATGTGGCCAGAGGGAAGTAGATGTGGGGATAGGGCACCAGGTTAGTCTAGAAATCTGTCAGATCCACATTCAGGGCTCCATCAAACCTCAGGGAAGCAGTGATGGAGGACCCTATGTGGCTAATAAGGTAGTGAAGATTTGTGTAGGTTGGGTGCTCAATGTCAAGATTTCTACGACAGATGTCATAGATGGCCTCATTGTCTACCATGAGGCACAATCAGAGTGCTCCAGGGTGGGGTAGGGTGAGGATGGAGTTGTAGGGCTTAACTACAGCTGTGGAAACCTGGGGGGCTGGGTAAATGGAGAACTCCAGCTTGGACTTCTTGCCTTAATCGACAGAGACATTCCATCAGCAGGGAGGTGAACCGAGAACCAGTTCCCCCGCCAAAGCTGTGGAAAACAAAGAAGCCCTGAAGACCTGTGCCCTAGTCAGCCAGTTTCCGAATTCAGTCCAAGAAGAGGTCAATGATCTCCTTGCCAATGGTACAGTGACCTTGGGCATAGTTATTGGCAGTTATAGTTATAGTTATCTTCTTTGCCTGTGATGAGCTGCTCAGGGTGGAAGAGCTGGCAGTAGGTGCCAGTGAGAATCTCATCAATGACTGTGGGTTCCATGTATACAAATACTGCCCTGAGCACATGCTTGCCAGCACCTGTCTCACTGAAGAAGGTTTTGAAGGAGCCTCCTTCCCCAATATTGTCACTTGGCATCTGGCCATGAGGCTGTAGAGCTCCTAGCAGGCATTGCCAATCTGGACACCAGCCTGGCCAACGTGGATGGAGATGCACTCATGCATGGTGATTATGGGTCAGCAGGCGCAGGAAATAGGAGTAGACATGGGTCCCAATTATTGTCCCTGATAAGCAGAGTCGAGGTAAGTAACACACTAGCATGGCAAAATTTTAACTCGAATCTAGTTGGTAGATAGTTCAGTTCAGTTCAGTTCAATTGCTCAGTCGTGTCCAACTCTTTGTGACCCCATGGACTATAGCACACCAGGGAACTCCCTCAATGGTTTGTGAAATGAAATGAAAGTCACTCAGTCGTGTCCGACCCTTTTCGATCCCATGGACTGTACAGTCCATGGAATTCTCTAGGCTAGAATACTGGAGTAGGTAGCCTTTCCCTTCTCCAGGGGATCTTCCCAACCCAGGGATCGAACCCAGGTCTCCCGCATGGCAGGTGGATTCTTTACCAGCTGAGCCACAGTCAGAGAGAAATATTCTTCAGAGCCTCCAGAAACAAATGCAACCTGGCCAGCACCTTAATTTCAGCCTTATGAAACCCAGAGCAGATGAAATATCTGAGATTGCTGAGACTTCTGACATATGGAATGGTGAGCAAATAAATGGTGGTGTTTTAAGCTGCTAGGTTTGTGGTGATTTGGTATGGCAGCAATAGAGAACTAGTATAGTATCTTAGGAAGATTCAGGTGCTAAAAGGAAAAAGTTCATGGAGTTTCTAGTTTGGGTGCCTTAACTTGCTGAATTCTGTAAAATACAAAATGAAAATATGGGTTACTTTGTTCTATTGCTTCAAATTGCTCCTTATCTTTCTGAATTATATATAAAATTTATTCTCTGCTCCTTATTTCTTTGTATCTCCTAATTGTGCTTGCCTGTTAAGATGTTTTCCATTTTACATTTTTAGTAAAAAAAAGGTAGATAGATGCTTTAATTTTTCATAAAAAATTGAAATATTTTTCTTCATGGGTGGTTAGATAAAAAGCACATTTGGAGGAATGACATCCATGGGAATGGTGTGTAAGGACTTCCAAGAATTCACTCCTCTGTAAGAACAATGAGAACACTGATAAAAATTGTTCACATCAACCTTTTTGGAACTCTGAAAGTAACCAAAGGCTTGCAACAATTCAAGGAATGCTTATTCAAGCAAAAACAGTGGCATCTCAGTAAGAATAGGGAGCTTTGTGGTACTTTAACTTGCCTCATAACGTCCTCTTCTTCCCAGATTCTCCTAAGTCTTGAAATGCAACAGTGTTACAACAAAAGAAGCTGTGAAAACTAGCAACCTAGCAGCCATTGGGTACGAAAGAATTTTTGGAGCTCTCCAAAAGCCCTATTTCAGCAGAATAGTCATTATCTGACTTTTTCCTGACCATTCCCTAGAAACACTCTAATCAGAAGACAGAGATTGGCAGAATGCATAAGAAAAACACGCTCCAACTCTATGACGTCTACAGGAGACATACATTAGTCTCAAAGACACAAATACATTGAAAGTAAAAAAATGGAAAAATCTATTCCACACAATCAGTAACCAAAATTTTTACCTAAATGAAAGTGCTAAAACTATAAAACTGCTAGGAAAAAAGACAGATATAAATCTTTATAACCTTAGATTAAGCAACAGCTTCTTAGATATGATGCCAAAAGAAAAAACAAACAAAAAATAGATAAATTGGACATTGTCAAAGCTATGAAACTCCTGTGCTTTAAAGGACATCATCAAGAAAGTGAAAAGACAACCTACAGAATGGGAAAAATACTTGTAAATCATATACCTAATAAAGGACTTGTATCAAGAATACATAAAGAACTTTAAAACTTAAATAGAAAAGAACCAATTAATCAAATTCAGAAGGATTTGAGTAGACACTTTTTCCAAAAGAGATATACAAATGGCCAATAAGCACATGAAAAGATGTTTACTGTCATTAGTCATTTTGTTGTTGTTCAGTTGCTCAGACATGTCTGACTCTTCGTGACCCCATGGACTGCAGCACGCCAGCCTTCCCTGTTGTTCACCACTCAAACTCATGTCCATTGAATCAGTGATGCCATCCAACCATCTCATCCTCTGTCATCCCCTTCTTCTCCTGCCTTCAATCTTTCTCAGCATCAGGGTTTTTTTCCTAATGAGTCAGATCTTCGCATCAGGTGGTCATCAGTTATTAGAGAAATGCAAATCAAAACACAATAAGATGCTACTTTACACTCACTGGGATGACATAATAAAAAAGATAATAACAAGTGTTGACAAGGGTGGGGAAAAATTAGAACCCTCATACATTGCTGGTGAGAATGTAAAATAGTGCGGCTGCTGTGGAAAAATTTGGTCATTCTTGAAGTATAGATTTATTATATGATTCAGCAACTCTACTCCTAGTTAAATATACAAGAGAAATGAAAACATACACCCATGCAAAGAACTTGTATACAAATGTTCATAGCAGCATTATGTATAATAGTGAAAAAGTGAAAACAACCCAAAATGTCCATCAACTTGTTAATGGATCAGCAAAATATGGTATATTCATATAATGAAATATTTTTCAGCAGTAAAAAGAAGAAGTCCTGACACATGCTACAACATGGCTGAACCATGAAAACATTATACTGAGTGAATGAAGCCAGACACAAAAGTTTACACATTGTATGATTCCATTTATATGAAATGTCTAAAATACGCAAATTTGTAGAGATGGAAAATAGATTAGTGATTTCCAGAAACTAGAGAAGGGAGAATAGAGAGTGACTACTAGTGACTAAGGGGTCTTGTTGAAGTGATGAAGATGTTCTGAAATTAGACAGTAGGAATGGTTGCATCAATTTGTGAATATACTAAAAATCACTGTCTTGTAGACTAAAAGGGTAAATTTTATGGTTTGTAGGTTATCTCTTAAAAAATAAAAAAAGAACTTTGGAAACTCAATAGTAAGAAAACAAATAATCCAAATAATAAATGGGCTAAGATTTAGAAGAGACACTTCATTAAAGAAGATTCATTGATGGCAAATAAGCACATGAAAACAAGCTCAGTATCATTAGTTATTAGGAAAATTTAAATGAAACTCACAAAGAAATACCACTGCACTGCTATTATAATCGATAGCATTCTTAAGGATAATGGCAGTGCCAAGAAAGTGGTGAAGATGAGGGGCAGCCAGAATTCTCATAATTTCCTGATGGGAATTTAAAATGATACAGCCACTTCGAAAAATGGTTGGGCAGTCAATATACACTCCCTATGAGACCCAGAAATCTCACTCCTGGATGTTGACCTTAAAGAGAGGAAGTTTTATGTTCACACAGAAAAAACTTCGTAAATAAACCTAGGCTTAATTCATAATTGGTAACAACTATAAGCAATCCAAATACCTCTCAATGGATGACTATTTGTACAAACTAATTACATCAATATCATAAAACATTCTTCAGTGATAAAATAGGAACAACCACTGACACATGCAAAAACCTGGAGGAATGTGTTATGCAAAATGAGGGAACCCAGAAACAAAAAGCTACATATTCTATGATTCTATTTCTGTGACTGCCTGGGAAAGGGAAACGTATGTTAGCAGTAAACTGGTTAGTAGTTCCAGGGACTGGGAGTAGGGGCAGGGCTTGACTACAGTGGGGCCTGAGGGGATCTTTGGGGCAACGAGACTTTTCTATATTTTAGTTATAGTATAATTTCACAACTGTCTGCATTTATCAAAACACAGAACTATACCACCAAAAGGAGTGAATTTTACTGTATACAAATTGCAACTTCAAAACAGAAAAACAAACAAACCAACCCAGAATCTAAGTAATGCTGACTAAAGAAAACAGATTGGGAACATTGCTTCAGGTTCTGCCTCTTCTTGTCTATCAAACAAGCATCTTTGCAAATCCACTTCACCTAGACACAGAACAGCCTCTGTTAAGCAGTAGATGGTATGACGTACATCGGATGCTGAGAAAAAGGAAGTTTTTAGAAAATGTCTGATCATCTTAAAATGAACAGGCAAATGCAGACCCTGCAATGCAGGAGATCTGGGTTCGATCCCTGGGTAAGAGAAAGACCACCCAATAGAGGAAATACCATGAAAAATCACACCAGCGATTCTCAAAAAAAGGATGAAGGAGTGGCTTGGGCATGACAAGGATGGCTCAGCAAATCCAAATTATCTAGCAGGACTCACAGCCATCACTTTGACCAGTGTCACAGAATCAGGAATAAAAAGGAGTGGACGATAGGGGCAGATAGGTGGCAGTCACAAGGCAGAAACTGTATGAGTTAAAATAGTTATCTCTTCCCTCGTACGATTGGGATGTTTCACCCATCACATCCCGCCCTCCAGTCACTGGGCTAGGTGAGCAGAAAGAGGTCACAGTGGTCATGTATGGATGTGAGAGTTGGACTATAAAGAAAGCTGAGCACCGAAGAATTGATGCTTTTGAACCGTGGTGTTGGACAAGACTCTTGAGAGTCCCTTGGACTGCAAGGAGATCCAACCAGACCATCCTAAAGGAGATCAGTCCTGGGTGTTCATTGGAAGGACTGATGTTGAAGCTGAAACTCCAATACTTTGGCCACCTGATGCAAAGAACTGACTCCTTTGAAAAGACCCTGATGCTGCGAAAGATTGAGGGCAGGAGAAGGGGAGATGAGATGGTTGGATGGCATCACCGACTCAATGGACATGGGTTTGGATGGACTCTGGGAGTTGGTGATGGACAGGGAGGCCTGGCGTGCTGTGGTTCATGGGGTCGCAAAGAGTTGGATATGACTGAGTGATTGAATTAAACTGAATGGTTTTCACATTTTTAAAAGGTTAAAAAAAGATTTAAAGGTAAAAAAAAAAAAGAATATATAGGCTGTACTTGACCTGCAAAATCTAAAATATTTACTATATGGCCCTTTAGAAAAGTTTGCCAACCCCTGAACTATGTGTATGAAAAATGTCACCTGCCAAATCAGTAAACAAAGGATGTTGCAGTCATCATGCCATCAGCCCCCTTAGGTAGGTTTATTCTTTTTGTTTATATTTTATTCTTTTTGATGCAATGGTAAATGGGACTGTTTCCTTAATCTCTCTTTCTGATCTTTCATTGTAGTATATAGGAATGCAGGAGATTTCTGTGTATTCATTTTGCATCCTGCAAATTTACCAAATTCATTGATGAGCTCTCCAGTAGCATCTTTATGATTTTCTATGTATACTATCATGTCATTTGCAAACAGTCACAATATTTCTTCATTTCCAATTTGGATTCTTTTTCTTTCTTTCTTTTCTCTGATAGCCATGGTTAGGACTTTAGAAGTGTTGAATAAAAGTGGTAAGACCATTTAAGACTTAAGTGGTAAGACCACTTAAGACTTACCATTAAGTCGGGTAAGACCGGACATCCTTGTCTTGTTCCTGATCTTAGAGAAAATGTTCATTGCAGTACTATTCACAATAGCCAGGACATGGAAGCAACCTAAATGTCCACCCACAGAGGAATGGCTAAAGAAGATGTAGTACATAAACATAACAGAATATGTGTGTGTGCTCAGTTCCTCAGTCGTCTCTGACTCTTCCAATCCCATGGACTGTAGCCCGCCAGGCTCCTCTGTCCCTGGGATTCATCAGGCAAGAATACTGGAGTGGGTTGCCATGCCCTCCTCCAAGGGATCTTCCCAACCCAGGGATTGAACTCAAGTCTCCTGTGTCTCTTGCATTGCAGGCAGATTCTTTACCCACTGAGCCATCTGGTAAGCCCCACAAAAGAATATTACTCAGCCATAAAAAAGTACAAAATAATGCTATTTGGAGCAACATGGGTGGACCTAGAGGTTCTCATACTGAGTGAAGTCAGACAAAGACAAATATATGATATCACTTATATGTGGAATCTAAAAAAGGCTACAAGTAAACTTACTTACTAAACAGAAGTAGAGTCACAGATGTAGAAAACAAACTTATGGTTACCAGAGGAAAAGAGGAGGGGAGGGATAAATTGGAAGATTGGAATTGACATATATACACTACTATAATAGATAACTAATAAGGACCTACTGTATAGCACAGGGAACCCTACTCAATACTCCATAATGGCCTATATGGGAAAAGAATCTAAAAAAGAGTGAAGGAGTGTATTTGTATAACAGATTCACGTTGTTGTACACCTGAAGTTAGCACAACATTGTTAATCAATTATACCCTAATAAATACTTTTTTTAAAAAGCCATCAGCCACTCTAGCTATCTGGATTGTGTACCCTGAGGGGATTCAGAAAAGAGAGAAAAATGATACTGGCCCCAGATAGCTGAGATGCATATCAAGGGAATGATTCCAATGAGCCCAGATTCATTCATTTTCCCATACATGGAAAATGTACATTCCTTTCATTGAGATATTTGCTTTTTCTTTAATTAACAGTAATCTTTTAATGTTCCCAGTACCCAGTTTCTGTTGCAAAAATTCCTGTATATCCTGACTCCTCCCCTACCTCTTTGGAGCAGTGTCTCCAAGCTATCTGACAGGCTACTTTGGGTCTTAAGTCCTCAGCCAGTGCATCAAATAAAGCATAATCTTCAGCCTTTAGGCTGTGCTTTTTTGTTTATGGTCAACAACTAGAAGGCAGGTGAGCAGAGTACGTGAAAGTGTTAGTCGCTCAGTTGTGTCAGATGCTTTGTGATCTCATGGGCTGTAGCCCACCAGGCTCCTCTGTCCATGGGATTCTCCAGGCAAGAATACTGGAGTAAGTTGCCATTTCCTTCTCCAGGGGATCTTCCTGAACTAGAGATTGAACCCAGGTCTCCTGCATTGGCAGGCGTATTCTGTACAACTGAGCCCCCAGGGAAGCCCGAGCAGAGTATGCAGAAAACTGTAAATAGAGGGGCAAGGGAGAGGCCTGAGGAGGCATCTAGCATTGCACTCAGCTGGCGAGTCAGCTACTCTGATCCTCCAGTTGAGCCCTTTCAGGAGTGTGGTTTTTGTTTGTTTGTTTGTTGTTGTTGTTTTAATATTAATTAATTAACTAATGGCTTCATTAGGTCTTACTTGCAGGTGGCAGGATCTCCTGGGCTTCTCTCTTTAGTTGTGGCGCCTTGACTGAGCTGCCGTGTGGCATGTGGGACCTTAGCTCACCGATCAGGGATCGAACCCTCTGTCCCCTGAATTGTAATGCAGATTTTTAGCCACTGGACCACCAGGGAAGTCCCTTCAGGAGTGTTTTGACCATTCATTTATTCATTCACTCAGGTATTTAATACATACACAGTCATTTCCCACCTCAGTGCTTGAGAGCACAGACTTTATGGTCAGTTCAGTTCAGTTCAATCGCTCAGTCCTGTCTGACTCTTTGAGACCCCATGAACTGCAGCACGCCAGGCCTCCCTGTCCATCACCATCTCCTGGAGTCCACCCAAACCCATGTCCATTGAGTCGGTGATGCCATTTAACCATTGCATCCTCTGTCGTCCCCTTCTCCTCCTGCCCTCAATCTTTCCCAGCTTCAAGGTCTTTTGAAATGAGTCAGTTCTTTGCATCAGGTGGCCAAAGTATTGGAGTTTCAGCTTCAACATCAGTCCTTCCAATGAACACCCAGGACTGATCTCCTTTAGGATAGACTGGTTGGTCTCCTTGCAGTCCAAGGGACTCTCAAGAATCTTCTCCAACATCACAATTTAAAAACATCAATTCTTTGGTGCTCAGCTTTCTTTATAGTCCAATTCTCACATCCATACATGACTACTGGAAAAACCATAGCCTTGACTAGATGGACCTTTGTTGGCAAAGTAATGTCTCTGCTTTTTAATATGCTATCTAGATTGGTCATAACTTTCCTTCCAAGGAGTAAGCGTCTTTTAATTTCATGGCTGCAATTACCATCTGCAGTGATTTTAGAGCCCAGAACAATAAAATCAGCCACTATTTCCACTGTTTCCCCATCTATTTGCCATGAAGTGATGGGACTGGATGCCATGATCTTAGTTTTCTGAATGTTGAGCTTTAAGCCAACTTTTTCACTCTCCTCTTTCACTTTCATCAAGAAGCTCTTTAGTTCCTCTTCACTTTCTGCCATAAAGGTGGTGTCATCTGCATATCTGAGGTTGTTGATATTTCTCCTGGCAATCTTGATTCCAGCTTGTGCTTCCTCCAGCCCAGCGTTTCTCATGATGTACTCTGCATATAAGTTCAATAAGCAGGGTGACAATATACAGCCTTGATGTACTCCTTTTCCTATTTGGAACCAGTCTGTTGTTCCATGTCCAGTTCTAACTGTTGCTTCCTGACCTGCATATAGGTTTCTCAAGAGGCAGGTCAGGTGGTCTGGTATTCCCATCTCTTTCAGAATTTTCCACAGTTTATTGTGATCCACACAGGCAAAGGCTTTGGCATAGTCAATAAAGCAGAAACAGTTGTTTTTCTGGAACTCTCTTGCTTTTTCGATGATCCATCAGATGTTGGCAATTTGATCTCTGGTTCCTCTGCCTTTTCTAAAACCAGCCTGAACATCTGGAAGTTCATGGTTCACGTATTGCTGAAGCCTGGCTTAGAGAATTTTAAGCATTACTTTACTAGCATGTAAGATGAGTTATGGTCAGACATGGGTTTAAATCCCAACTTAGCCTTTTCACAGGGAGAAAAGGATGATAACAACAGGACCTGACTAATGGGTAGTCATGGGGACCAGAAGTGATAATGCTTATCAGACACTTAGCAGAGTGTCTGGACATAGTAACTATTCACTACATGTCTGGTACTATTGTTAACAAGGAGTGCGCTCAGGCCATGCCCCAAACTGGCTGTAAATCCCAGAAGGCCTCCATCTTGGCTGCAATGGGGTGATGAGATGACAGTAGGACAGGGAAGAAAAAGAGGGCAGGATCATCTTGAATATAGGAGGTGAAAGCCTGGTGCAAACTGTATACCATTCTTCTTCCCACAAACATTTGCCTACATGTGAACTACAGTTAAGAGTGAATATCATCAGCAAAGCTTATTTATAACAGGTGAAGAGGAGAAGTAACCTAAATCTCCAACGTTTGTAATGGTTGAGTGAAATTAGCTGATGACATGTTAAGTTTAAGAAACACAATGCAAAACTGTGTGGAGTATGTCAAAGCATAATTTTCAAAATATAACAGTTAAACTCACATAAATATAGAATAAAATTATATCAAAGTTTTTCTGATTTATTCATGAGGGCATCAGTGAGATTCTAAAGCTGGTTCAAAGAGCATTTAACAGACTGGGTATCAGTATTAGTCACTAAAGTAGAGATTTTGTTCAAATTGCACAAAGCTTTATGCCAGTGTCCATTATTTGTTTTCATGCCTTACTCAAGATTCCACATTGTATTTAGTTGCATTGAGCAGCATCTGCTGCATGCAATGAATTTCGGTAAATTCTCTTTTCATTTTTTATTCTGTTACAGATATTTTCTAATTTTCCTTGTTATGACTTCTTACATACACCTGTCATTTAAAAATGGACATTTAAATTATCTTTAATATTACTTTCTCATTTAAATACTTTCTTCTCTGCATCACCCTCTGTGGTTTTTTTCAGTCTTCTAACTTTATTGAGGCTTTCAGTGGCTAAGTCAAAGATCTCTCTGGATAAATGTCACATTGCTATTGAAATTATGTGGGTTATTTTCAAGTATCTTTTGATATTGATTTTTAACAGAATTCCACAGTGATAAGAGAACAGACTCTGTATGATTTCAACACTTTTAGACCATGAAAGTTTTGCACCTTGTTTTATGTCCCTGGGTACATTCTAGTATTTCCCAGTTTATAGTCTATGGGAACTTCAATAGAATTTGTATCCTACTGTTGTGTGAAAATTGCATAAATCTTAATTATGTTGAATCGGTTCATAGTGCTTTTCAGGTCTACTATATCCTTCTACTTTTCTGTCTATTCATTCTACTAGTTTTTGAGAGTTTGATATTGAAAGTGTTGTGGGCTTCCCTGGTGGCTCAGGCGGTAAGGAATCTACCTGCAATGCAGGAGACCCAACTACTTTTCTGTGTATTCATTCTATGAATTTTTGAGAATTTGATATTGAAACTCCAACTAAAAATCTTAATTTATTTACTTAAAAGTGATTGTAATATATAGTGGAACTATATGTAATTTTGTTCTGTATTTTCCAAGTCTCCTGTAAATGTGGTATCATACCTTCATAGTTTAAAAAATAAAAAAGAGAAAAAATGCACCAAATTTCAAAGATTCAGTTCGAAAAAAGAGAATGTACAATAGCTATCAGCTATTCTTATGTTGATTGTACGTTGAAGTGATAAAATTTTGGGTATTCTGGGTTAAATAAAACATATATTGTAATTCAAAAAAAATAGACAGTGTATCTATAGATCTTAATTAAAAAAAGAATGTTAGAATAAGGGTTATATACAATACACAACTGATTAAATAACTCACAGGGCAATAAAACTATAACCTTTGAAGTTATCTTTCTACCAGACAAAAATAATCTCCAAGTTAACATATAACTTCCCAGTGTTTGGGCTCTAATTAAATAGTAAACAGTAAAGTCAAACACAGATATGTTCTCCTAGAGAATAAATTATTTTGTCATACGATGCTCCCAATGTGACATTGAAAGGACATGTCTCCTCCCCTTTGCCTTATTTCCAGTTTTGGATATTTTTCCTAACAAACAGTATATCAACTATATAAAATATGTTGTATGTCTAAGTATTAGCAGGGTCCTGAAAGGAAATTCATGCTTTATCAAAGGATTTAGTTGACTACTTACAGAGGTGTACATGGGCTTTCCTGGTAGCTCAGATGGTAAAGAATCTGCCTGCAATGCAGTAGACTAGGGTTCTATTCCTGGGTTGGGAGGAACCCCTGGAGAAGGGAATGGCTACCCACTCCAGTATTCTTGCCTGGGGAATCCCATGGACAGAGGAGCCTGGCGGGCTACAGTTGATGGGGTCACAAAGAGTCAGACATGACTGAGTGACTGAATATGTAGAGGTGTGGATAGGGTTAAGAAGATCAAAATGAGATATTGGGGTTTCCAGGCACTAGTAACAGTGGGGAAACTGTTTCTAATCCTTGGTCTGGAATGCCGAGGGGCAGAAATGGAGCAAATGAATACCAAATTTCTTCCCCCTTTCTGTTCTCTGATCTTCTTCCAGTGTCTCCTATTGGCTCAACCCAACTGGAAGCCAGATGGAGAGGGGCCATTGATGTTATTTGTAGAGGTCACTCTCTCTGGGCACAAAGCAAGCCCAAGAAGTGGAAAATGGGGACAAGCAGAGAATAATCAGCTCAGTCAATATGTCAAGTACTGTTAGACATTGAATTGTATCCCGCTCTCAGCAAAAAAAAGGTATGTTGGAGTCATAACCCCCAAGTACCTTATAATATGACCTTATTTGGGCATAAAGTGTTTACAGAGTTAATTAAACTAAAATGAAGTCATTAGGGTGGATCCTAATCCAATGACTGTGAAAGTGTTAGTTGCTCAGTCATGTCCGACTGTTTGTGTCCCTATGGACCGTCGCCCATCAGGCTCCCCTGTCCATGGGATTCTCCAGGCAAGAATACTGGAGTGGGTTGCCATTCCCTTCTCCAGGGAATTTTCCCAACCCAGGTCTGCTTTGCAGGTGGATTATTTACTGTCTGAGTCACCTGGTGTCCTTATAAAAAGGGGAAATTTGAACACAGATATGCAGAGAGTGAAGATGATGTGAAGAGACAGGGAGAAGACGGCCATCTACAAGCCCAGGAGAGAGACCTGAAACACAGCCTTCAGAAGGAACCAACTCCCCTTGATTTGGACTTCTAGTCTCCAGAACTGGGAAAAGTCATAAATTTTTGTTGCCCAAGCCATCCAATTTGTGTTACTTTGTTATGGCAGCTCCTGGCAAACTATTGTGGGTATACACTGAAGGAGTACCTGAACCAAATACTGAGTGTTACCTCTATGATGTGGTATTATGGGGTGATTTATATTTTGTGTTTTTCTTTATTTCCTAGCTGGTATACATTTCACTTCAGTTCAGTGCAGTCACTCAGTCGTATCTGACTCTTTGTGACCCCATGAATGGCAGCACGCCAGGCCTCCCTGACCATCACCAACTCCTGGAGTTCACTCAAACTCATGTCCATCATAGTCGGTGATGCCATCCAGCCATCTCATCCTCTGCCACCCCCTTCTCCTCCTGCCCTCAATTCATCCCAGCATCAGAGTCTTTTCCAATGAGTCAACTCTTCGCATGAGGTGGCCAAAGTACTGGAGTTTCAGCTTTAGCATCAGTCCTTCCAATGAACACCCAGGACTGATCTCCTTTAGAATGGACTGGTTGGATCTCCTTGCAGTCCAAGGGACTCTCAAGAGTCTTCTCCAACACCACAGTTCAAAAGCATCAATTCTTCGGTGCTCAGCTTTCTTGACAGTCCAACTCTCACATCCATACATAACCACTGGAAAAACCATAGCCTTGATTTGACGAAACTTTGTTGGCAAACTAATGTCTCTGCTTTTGAATATGCTATCTAGGTTGCTCATAACTTTCCTTCCAAGGAGTAAGTGTCTTTTAATTTCATGGCTGCAATCACCATCTGCAGTGATTTTGGAGCTCCCCAAAATAAAGTCTGACACGGTTTCTGCTGTTTCCCCATCTATTTGCCATGAAGTGATGGGACTGGATGCCATGATCTTAGTTTTCTGAATGTTGAGCTTTAAGCCAACTTTTTCACTCTCCTCTTTCACTTTCATCAAGAGGCTCTTTTGCTCCTCTTCACTTTCTGCCATAAGGGTGGTGTCATCTGCATATCTGAGGTTATTGATATTTCTCCTGGCAATCTTGATTCCAGCTTGTGCTTCCTCCAGCCCAGCGTTTCTCATGATGTACTCTGCATATAAGTGAAATAAGCAGGGTGACAATATACAGCCTTGATGTACTCCTTTTCCTATTTGGAACTAGTCTGTTGTTCCATGTCCAGTTCTAAGTATTGCTTCCTGACCTGCATATAGGTTTCTCAAGAGGCAGGTCAGGTGGTCTGGTATTCCCATCTCTTTCAGAATTTTCCACAGTTTATTGTGATCCACACAGGCAAAGGCTTTGGCATAGTCAATAAAGCAGAAAGAGATGTTTTTCTGGAACTCTCTTGCTTTTTCAATGATCCAGTGGATGTTGGCAATTTGATCTCTGGTTCCTCTGCCTTTTCTAAAACCAGCTTGAACATCTGGAAGTTCACAGTTCAGGTATTGCTGAAGCCTGGCTTGGAGAATTTTGAGCATTACTTTACTAGCATGTGAGATGAGTGCAATTGTGCAGTAGTTTGAGCATTCTTTGGCATTGCCTTTCTTTGGGATTGGAATGAAAACTGACCTTTTCCAGTCCTGTGGCCACTGCTGTGTTTTCCAAATTTGCTGGCATATTGAGTGCAGCACTTTCACAGCATCATCTTTCAGGATTTGAAATAGCTCCACTGGAATTCCATCACCTCCACTAGCTTTTTTCGTAGCCATCCTTCCTAAGGCCCACTTGACTTCACATTCCAGGATGTCTGGCTCTAGGTGAGTGATCACATCATCATGATTATCTTGATCGTGAAGATCTTTTTTGTACAGTTCTTCCGTGTATTCTTGCCACCTCTTCTTAATATCTTCTGCTTCTGTTAGGTCCATACCATTTCTGTCCTTTATTGTGCCCATCTTTGCATTAAATGTTCCCTTGGTATCTCTGATTTTCTTTACATCAAAACAAATAGTTTCATTAAAATGAACCTCATGGCAATAGCAGGAGGAAGTCACTCATGAAAAGCCTAAGGGCTTGTATGACAGAGGAAGCATGGGGATATAACATTGATACATGGGCTCACATTTGTATCTCAAAGGGACGTTTCTTGCCCCAGACTGAATCCCAGGCTTTCTCTTCCCTTCATGTCAGAGGCCTGGGTTTTGTCTCCTCTGCAAAGCTGCTGTCTTACTGGTATGTCCCTGGGGTTTGGTTCAAGGCCAAAGTTTAGCACGTAAGATCACTTAAGAGTATGTTATTTTTTTTTTTAATGTGTTATTAGTCCTCACTAACTGAAAAAATTAAAAATAACACAGGGACGTCCTCAACCACTCAGTGGTTAAGACTCTGCGCTTCCACTGCAGGCAGTGCGGGTTCGGTCCTTGTTCAGGGAACTAAAATCCCACAGGCCAGGCGACACAGCAAAAAGAAACACTCAAACTAAAAACAAATTTGGTTTCTAAAAAATGTTTGCTAAATGATTAAATGGTATAAGACTTAAGTGCTCTTACCTAGTTTCTAAGGTTAGGGTACCTAATCCACAGGTTCGTGATTCATTTCCTAGAAAAATAACTTCAAGTCCAGCTGGGCTTCAGCCCACTCTCTTTATGTCTTAAGGTGGAACACTCCTTAAGGTGGAACCCCTTACCCTCTTTTCTCACTTCAGACTTATCTCACTTATTCATAGGCCGATCTTTGTAGACCCTTCCAGACTGTCTCTCTGTCCTCCACTGACCTGGGTGCCCTCTGCTCCTTTGTCCTCTCTTTCTGAGACTGTGACTTCCTTGAAGGAAGGGGACATGGCTTATCCCCACTTGACCGACACTGGTGGGTAATAACCAAATGTTACTCAAACCTGAAATATGACGCAAGTGACCTTTGAAAACAGGGATAGGCAAGAAGATAAGCGTTGTACCTCAGGAAATTGAATGATAATTATTTTTTAACAAGTAAAAAGGAAATGAAGTGTTCTCAGTGTGTCAGCCAAAGGATCCTGGGAATTTCAATGAGAGGAGAAAAGATTTGTAATCAAATCTGAGAACCAAGTACCTCTAGTTTGCAAGCAATGCATCCTCTTGCCCTCTCTTAGTGCTTGAACCCAGAGCTTCCATTTTCCCAACAAAGAGAAGAGAATAAGGACCAAATAAAAGTCATTACCACTTTGGTTTCTACGGTGATTGATTATTATTTTCCTCTTCAAAGATTGAATATATGTTTTTCTTAACCTCAGTCATTTTTATTATGGTTTATATTCCCAAAGGAGTAGCCCAGAACCTACTTGCCTGTAGGTGGAGATGTGAGGTGTTAAGAGACACTAAGGTATCATTTTCAAGAAAGATCATACCATGATTCTTATACATATGTTAAAGGAACATATGCCAAATATTTTATTCAACTCAGTTAATGCAGGGACCAGTAGGCTATTAAAACTGGTTTGGACAGCCAGTAAACACATGAAAAGATCAACGTTGCTCATTATTAGAGAAATGCAAATCAAAAGTACAATAAGGTATCACTTCACACCAGTCAGAATGGCCATCATCAAAAAGTCTACAAACAATAAATGCTGGAGAGGATGTGAAGAAAAGGGAACCCTCCTGCACTGTTGGTGGGAATGTAAACTGATACAGCCATTATGGAAAACACTTTGGAGATTCCTTAAAAAAACTTGGAATATATCTACCATATGACCCAGCAATTCTACTACTGAGTATATACCCTGAGAAAATCACAATTCTAAAAGCACATATACTCCAGCATTCATTGCAGCAGTATTTATAATAGCCAGGAAATGGAAGCAACCTAATATCCATTGACAGATGAATGGATAAAGAAGTTGTGGTTCATTTATGCGATGAAATATTACTCAGCCAGAAAAAATGAATGAATTTGAGTAAGTTTTAGTGAGGTGGATGAACCTAGAACCTCTCATACAGAGTGAAGTAAGTCAGAAAAAGTATCGCATATTAATGCATACATATGGAATCTAGGAAAATAGTAATGATGAACCTACTAGAGAATGAATTTGTGGACACAGCAAGGGAGGGGTAAGGTGGGATGAATTGAGAAAGTAGCATTGATATATATATACACTATCATATATAAAATAGATAGTGGGAAGTTGCTAAATAACACTAGAAGCCCAGCCTAGTGCTCTGTGATGACCTAAAGGGGTGGGAATGGGGAGGGGAGAGAGGCTCAGGAGGAAGTAGATATATATATATCCATTTAAAAATATATATATAATTGGGCTTCCCTGGTAGCTTAGCTGGTAAAGAATCCATCTGCAATGGCCATAATTCAGGAGACCCTGGTTTGATTCCTGGGTCAGGAAGATCCCCAGAGAAGAGATAGACTATCTACTCCAGTATTCTTGGGTTTCCCTTGTGGCTCAGATTGTAAAGAATCTGCTTGCAATGCAGGAGACCTGGATTTGATCCCTGGGTTGGGAAGATCCCCTGGATGAGGGCATGGCAACCCACTCCAGTATTCTTGCCTGGAGAATCGCCATGGACAGAGGAGCCTGGCAGGCTACAGTCCATAGCGTTGCAAAGAGTTGGACACTACTCAGCAACTAAGCAAAGCACATCACATACATATAATTATGACTGATTTGCATTGATGTACAGCAAAACCCAACACAAAACGGGGCAGGAGGAGGGAGGGGGGTTCAGGATGGGGAACACGTGTATACCTGTGGCAGATTCACATTGATGTATGGCAAAACCAATAAAATATTGTAAAGTAATTAACCCCAATTAAAATCAATAAATTTATATTAGAAAAAACTGTAAATCAAATTTCCACCAACTAAAAAATAAATTTAAAAAATTTAAAAGACTAGTTTGAAGAATATGTGAAGAGCTCAGTGTATATAGGTAACTTAACAAAAGGAAAGTTATGTTAAAATGGCTGTGTCAGATACAAACCTTTCCTTCACAGCAAAATTATTTTTTTCTGCTGGACAAAAATCATTTGCATCTCTCCTGGACAAAATTCTTTAAGTTTTTGTGTAACTTTATGAAGTCTTTGACTTTCAATCAATGATAAAGTGAGAAAAGTACATTTCCCTAGATAATCCTTGGCTGAGCTTTCTTCTCTGTACTGTTAATATAGTGAAAGGATGAGGTGCCTCCCTTTTTGATTTGTCTCTAAGTTAAGTATAGTTTTTCTTAACAGTGACTAGATGGAGAATGTAAATCATTTGGGGGCATATAAACTGAAAACTTAAAGAGAAGATGCAAGGTTTAAATGTAAGAGAAGTTTTCTTTTTTCTTTAAGATATCTCTTTTTTAAAAAATCTATTTTTTATTGGAGTATAGTTGATTTACAACATTGTGTTAGTTTCAAGTGTATAGTAAAGTGATTCAGCTATATTGCATATTTTTTTCTGATTCTTTTCCCATATAGATTGTTATAAAATAACAAGTATAGTCCCCTGTGCTATACAGTAGGTCCTTGGTGTTTATCTAGTTTATATATAGTACTGTGTATATGTTACTCCCAAATTCTTAATTTATCCCTTCTCCTCATTTTTCCCCTTGGTAACCGTAAGTTTGTTTTCTAAGTCTGTGAGTTTGTTTCTGTTTTGTAAATAAGTTCATTTGTATTTTTTTTTTTAGATTTTACCTATAAGTGATATATATTTGTCTTTCTCTGTCTGACTTAATTGAGTATGATAATCTCTAAGTTGATCCAAGTTGTTGCAAATGGCATTATTTCATTCTTTTTATGGCTGAATAATATTCCATTATGTATAATATATAATATTCCACTATATGTATTTCAATATATATTATACATTATAGCATATAATATATTATATATAATGGAAATTATAATAATATGGTATGCATATCACTGCATCTTCTTTATCCATTCACCTCTTGATGGACATTTAGCTTGTTCTATGTCTTGGCAATCGGGAGTAGTACTGCCATGAGCATTGGAAAGTGAAAGTCGCTCAGTTGTGTCTGACTCTTTGTGACACCATGGACTATACAGTTCATGGAATTTTCCAGGCCAGAATACTGGAGTGAGTAGCTGTTCCCTTCTCCAGGGGATCTTCCCAACCCAGGGATTGAACCCAGGTATCCCACATCGCAGGGGAATTCTCTACCAGCTGAGCCACCAGGGAAGTCCATGAACATTGGGGTGCATGCATTTTTTTCAATTTAGAGTTTTTAACTTTTCTGCATATATGTTCAGGAGTGGGATTGCTGGATCATATGGTGGCTGTATTTTTAATTTTGTAAAGAAACTCTATACTGTTCTCCATAGTGATTTTACCAATTTACATCCCCACCAATGGCTTAGGAGGGTTCCTTTTTCTCCACACCCTCTCTAGCATTTATTATTTGTAGACTTTTTGATTCTGTCTATTCTGACTGATGTGAGGTGATACCTAATTATAGTTTTGATTTGCATTTCTCTACTAATGAAAGATGTTGAGCATCTTTTCAAGGCAGATTTTTCAAATAGCCTTATGTGCATCAGACCCCTGGGGAACTGACCTAACAACAATCAGTGAAGAGAAAGAAGACCTATTTTTTTTTTTTTCGCATTTATGTAGTTTTACAATGAACGTGGTTTTACAATGAACCGTGGTCCTGTTAAGAATGAGGGAATTGTGATGGTGCTAATATCAGAGAAGCATTGAATTGCATTTTTTTACATTTAAACTTTTAATTTTGTATTGGGTTATAGCCAGCTAACAATGTTGTGATAATTTTAGGTGGACAGCAAAGGGACTCAGCCATACATATATACATGTATCCATTTCCCCCCAAATGCCCCTCCAACTTGGAGTATATTAAAAGTTAATAAACTGAGGTGGGGGAGGCGGAATTAGATGAAGGTAGTCAAAAGGTACAAATTTTCAGTTTTAAGATTACTAAGTACAAGGGATGTAATGTGCAACATAGTAAATATAATTAACACAGCTGTATGTTATATATGGAAGTTAGGAGAGTAAATCCTAAGAGTTCTCATCATAAGAAAGAAATTGTACCTATATGAGATGATGGATATTCACTAAACTTATTGTGATAATCACTTCATGGTATATTAAATCAAATTAATATACTGTATGCATTAAACTTATACAGTGTTGTCTGTCAAGTTATATCAATTATATCAATTATGTCATTTATATCTCAAAACTGGAGGAAAAAAAGAAGTTAACAAAACATATTTGTACAGACTAATAGAAGTATTTTGTGTACAAGACAAAAGATTTTATAGAACAAAGTGAAATAGCGATGAACAAATTGCTGAACTATTTGAATCGAAGAAAATAACATTTAAAATCATTGGAGAAGCTGAAAATGTGTATGGCTTTTATATCTACTTATTCTATTTTCCAAAAGTTAGATATTTAAGGAACATCAAGGCAAGATGTACTCTTCATTTTGCATTAAAAAGCCCTTTAAGCTCTTTTGGAAGACCTGCAATAATGAAGAACTTGTAATAAGCTCACAAAAGTCTCTTCTAATGAATTAGTCAATTTTAACACTCTTCAGAATTCCCCATAAGAACATCATTCTCTGTTTTCTGGCAAAGTTTAACTCTCTCCTCTCTTGACAACCTCTCCAAGATATTTTAGATTTCTTGTAAGAGAAAATACTTCATTTATTAAAGACAGACTTGTACTAAATTAAAATCAATCATTATAATCATTTCCTCTGCCTTGACATACACTAGCTACTTTAAAGAGGATCCTACAGACTGGCTTCCACTTTTGTTATGAAAAGCAGTTTGGGTTCTATATGTTCTGATTTGATTTCAGAGCTTTATTTTCATCCTGCAGTTCAGATGCAGTTTCAGTTCACCTTACCTTAAATCTTGTAAGAATAGAATAAGAACCAAAATATGTATTCTATTTCAAAAGTCTATTACCACCTTTCTCTTCTAAAACATCTCTACTATCATAATCAGTGGGATTTGAAGACATCTTAACTAGAAACTGACTTATTTCACTTTCAAGATATAAGCAAGTAGGCGACATTTTCTGCCTGACTCCTTTGTCCATATATATCCTATAGTATTTTAATGTGTTTGTTCAAATAGCTATAGCCTATTTTCATCTATCTTACAAATATTTATCAGGCACTTTATTTGCACCAGGAAAGAGTTCTCAGATTGGAATGATAAACAAGACAGAAGTCCCTTACAAAAGAATATGTTCCAGTAGAAGAAAATGGATAATAAATATGTAAAACAAGTTAATTCTATTTTTCAAGTGGTACCTATACATAAGTGAATAGAACATACATTTTCTCCCCAGTTACATCTAACATATGATCAGTGCCCCCTGAATACTGAGAGATTAGAATTTTGCTTTACTGAAGGGAAAGAGGTAGCTTGTCTGGATAACCAAATAAAGGATCTGGCTATTTATGAGGTTTCCTTCTCCTTTAGCCTGAATCATGGTTCAAGTTCATTTTACCCTATCAAAGTGAACTCTCTGAAAGCTATCAGATAAACTCAACACTGTTGAGGTATAAATAACTGAAAGAGCTTCATCTACCTTTCCAGCAGGCTTTCATTATATAGAAGATAGATCTGAGGCCTGGAAGAAGTTTATGATTGTGGAAACTTAGGCTGTTAAATGACAAGCTTGATCATCAAGGCTTTCCTCCCTGTGTTCTCCAATTCAAATTTATTATGTCATAAACTCTGCCCAGGGAGTGGCTCAGTTGCTAAAGAATCTGCCTGCAATGCAGGAGACCCGGGCTTGATCGCTGGGTCGGGAAGATGCCCTGGAGTAGAAAAATGCAACCCACTCCAGCATTCTTGCCTGGAGAATTCCATGGACAGAGGAGCCTGGTGGGCTACTGTCCCCTGGGTTGTAAAGAGTTGGGCACGACTGAGTAACTAACACTTTCACTTTCAAACTCTGCCCAATCTCAACCCATACTCTGCTTTGCAAGACTCCTCTTAAAATCACCCACTCCAGGCCTTAAAAACCTTTAACTAACCTCTGTTCATTTTCCCCTTTGGGGACATTTCATTAAGACTCAGTAAGGATGGGTTCATCCTCACTGTGGTGAGTCATCTTTGCTTTGACTAACCAGCTTACAGTGATTGCAGTCAGCTTCCCCAGTGGCTCAGTGGTAAAGAATTCACCGGCAGTGCAGGAGATGTGAGTTCAACCCCTGGGTTGGGAAGACCCCCTGGAGGAGGATGTTGGCAACCCACTCCAGCGTTCTTGTCTGGGAAAACCCATGGACAGAGGACAGAGGATAGTCCATGGGGTTGCAAAGAGTCAGACATGACTGAGCGACTAAACAACAACAAGTGGTTGTAGTGGGTTGAATGGTGACCACTGAAAAGATATGTCCCCATCCAAAGGCCCCTACTCCAACTCCCGGGAACCTGTGAATGTGACCTTATTTAGAAAAAGAGTCTTTGCAGATGTAATTAAGAGTCTTGAGATGAGGTCATTCTAGATTCAGAGTGGGCCCTAAATCCAATAACAGGTGTTCTTATAAGAGAAGGCAACGGCACCCCACTCCAGTACTCTGGCCTGGAGAATCCCATGGATGGAGGAGCCTGGTAGGCTGCAGTCCATGGGGTCGCTAAGAGTCGGACACGACTGAGCGACTTCACTTTCACTTTATAAGAGATAGGCAGAGGGAGATTGGAGACACAAAGGACAAGATGATCTGAAGGTAGGGGCAGGGATTAGAGTTATGTATGTCAAGGAAACACAAAGTTGCCAGAAACTAGGAGAGAGGCATGGAACAGATTCTTCCTTAGAGCCTCCAGGAGGAACCAATCCTGCCAACATGTTGATTTCTGACTTCTGGCTTACAAACCTGTCAGAATACATTTCTGTTATTTTAAGCTATCCAGTTATGGTGATTTGTTACAGGGGCCCTAAGGAACTATTAGTAATTGGACATGACTTAGCAACTAGACAACAACAACAAAGGAACTAATAATAAGGTGACTTTCTGGGGAATTGAAAGAGTCAAGTAATATAGGCTATAATTGCAGTGCAGGTGCCAGAAATTGGTTCTCGAGGCTGCTTTGGCCTGATGAATGTGGTGATGATAATGCCAAGGATGAAGATGACGATGCTGTGACTGCAGTAACTATAAAATATCCAGCTAAGTCCAGCTTCCAGCTTTTCGCTAACACTATTTCTGTGTACATCTCTGCTTAACTCTCCATCCAGACAAAGGCAGCTAAGACAATCTTGGTAACAGCTAAGACAACAGCAAAATGAAATCTAGACCAGTGCTTCTCAGATTTGAATGTGCAAAGAATCCCTTAGGGATCTTGTTAGAATACAGATCCTAATTCAGTACGGCTCAATGAGTTCTGTATTCCTATTAAAAAAAAACATTGAATGAACTCACATAATGGGCATATATCATATGGGTACTGAGGTTTTTTGTTTAATCTTTATTTGCCTTAATTTCACTTTTATAGAAGATAATTGACACGTAAAATTGTAAGATATTTAAAATGCACATTGTGGTGATTTGATATATGTTGTGAGAAACTCTCTTCCATCTGGTTAATTAAGAGATTCTGCAATTCTATTAAGCTCAAGAGTTGATACCAATGCTGCTGATCTGAGTATCCGAAATTTGGAGAGCAAGGTTTCAGATCAAGGTTTGGCAAACTTTATCTGGAAAGGTCTAGATAGTAGATATGTTAAGCTTTGAGGATGTATTAGTTTTCTATTTCCCCTGTAATAAATTGCTTCAAACTGTTATATGAAAATTTTCCCCAGAAATGTTCTGATCTCAGTTCAGTTCACTCGCTCAGTCGTGTCCAACTCTTTACGATCCCATGAATCCCAGCACGCCAGGCCTCCCTGTCCATCACCAACTCCTGGAGTTCACTCAGATTCACGTCCATCAAGTCAGTGATGCCATCCAGCCATCTCATCCTCTGTCGTCCTCTTCTCCTCCTGCCCCCAATCCCTCCCAGCATCAGAGTCTTTTCCAATGAGTCAACTCTTCGCATGAGGTGGCCAAAGTACTGGAGTTTCAGCTTTAGCATCATTCCCTCCAAAGAAATCCCAGGGCTGATCTCCTTCAGAATAGACTGGTTGGATCTCCTTACAGTCCAAGGGACTCTCAAGAGTCTTCTCCAACACCACAGTTCAAAAGCATCAATTCTTCGGCGCTCAGCCTTCTTCACAGCCCAACTCTCACATCCATACATGACCACAAGAAAAACCATAGCCTTGACTAGATGGACCTTTGTTGGCAAAGTAATGTTTTTCTGCTTTTGAATATGCTATCTAGGTTGCTCATAACTTTTCTTCCAAGTAGTAAGCGTCTCTTAATTTCATGGCTGCAATCACTATCTGCAGTGATTTTGGAGCCCCCCAAAATTAAGTCTGACACTGTTTCCACTCTTTCCCCATCTATTTCCCATGACGTGATGGGACTAGATGCCATGATCTTCATTTTCTGAATGTTGAGCTTTAAGCCAACTTTTTCACTCTCCTCTTTCACTTTCATCAAGAGGCTTTTTAGTTCCTCTTCACTTTCTGCCATAAGGGTGGTGTCATCTGCATATCTGAGGTTATTGATATTTCTCCTGGCAATCTTGATTCCAGCTTGTGCTTCTTCCAGCCCAGCGTTTCTCATGATGTACTCTGCGTATAAGTTCAATAAGCAGGGTGACAATATACAGCCTTGATGTACTCCTTTTCCTATTTGGAACTAGTCTGTTGTTCCATGTCCAGTTCTAACTGTTGCTTCCTGACCTGCATATAGGTTTCTCAAGAGGCAGGTCAGGTGGTCTGGTATTCCCACCTCTTTCAGAATTTTCCACAGTTTATTGTGATCCACACAGTCAAAGGCTTTAGCATAGTCAATAAAGCAGAAATAGATGTTTTTCTGGAACTCTCTTGCTTTTTCGATGATCCAGCAGATGTTGGCAATTTGATCTCTGTTTCCTCTGCCTTTTCTAGAACCAGCTTGAACATCTGGAAGTTCACGGTTCACATATTGCTGAAGCCTGGCTTGGAGAATTTTGAGCATTACTTTACTAGCATGTGAGATGAGTGCAATTGTGTTGTAGTTTGAGCATTCTTTGGCATTACCTTTCTTTGGGATTAGAATGAAAACTGACCTTTTCCAGTTCTGTGGCCACTGCTGAGTTTTCCAAATTTGCTGGCATATTGAGTGCAGCACTTTCACAGCATCATCTTTCAGGATTTGAAATAGCTCCACTGGAATTCCATCACCTCCACTAGCTTTGTTTGTAGTGATGCTTCCTAAGGCCCACTTGACTTCACATTCCAGGATGCCTGGCTCTAGGTGAGTGATCACACCATTGTGGTTATCTTGGTCGTGAAGATCTTTTTTATACAGTTCTTCTGTGTATTCTTGCCACCTCTTCTTAATATCTTCTGCTTCTGTTAGGTGCATACCATTTCTGTCCTTTATCGAGCCCATCTTCTGATCTAGTAGACTTTTATTTAGTGATTCATAAGTAGGCAACATTCCAGCTAGCAGACAGAAAGGAACTCTGCAGAGCTGAATAGGGTGAGAGATTTTTATGGACCAAAGTGAGCAGGGACAAGGAAGTCATACTAGATATTTGCTGATTGGTCATATGGTGCAAAGGGAAGTCTTGGGCCAGGTCTAGTATCTTGCGTGGAGCAGGCAAGCACTGATTGGCCAACCTAAGCCTTCCTTTTCCAGGAAAGTGAACCGTGGAAACTTAGTTAAGTTAGTTTGATTTACTGATATGAGGCTTAGCATGAGTGACTCCATCTTGGGCCTAATCCAATTACTTTATCAAAATTTAGCAGCTTAAATTTAATACTCATTTATCACCTTATAGTTCTTTAAAGATTTTTTACAAGGTTATATGTTATATATATATATATATATATATATATGTTTATTTAAATTATGAAAGTATAATACATTTATAGGAGACTTGGAAAATACAGAATGTCATATATAGTTCTACATATTACAATTATTAAGTAGATAAATTAAGATTTTTAGTTGGTGTTTCAATATCAAACTCTCAAAAATTCATAGACCACATATGCAGAGAAGTCGAAGGATATGGTAAACCTGGAAAGCACTGTGAACCAACTCAACATAATTAGGACTTAGACAATTTTCACACAATAATATTATTTTTAGATTTTTTTATAACCTCATAGTTCTTTGGTTGAATGATCGGCTCAGCAGGTTATTGTCTCAAAAGACAGAAGTCAAAGTGTTGGCTGAGCCACTTTCCTGGAGACTCCGAGGGCAGAAGCTGCTTCTCAGTTCATTCAGGTGGCTGGCAGAACCCAATCCAATGTAGCTAGATGCCCCACTTCCTTGCTGGCTGTCAGCTTCTCTCAGCTCCTTAACATAACCTACGGTTCTTATCACGTTGTCCCCTTCATCTTCAAACCAGCAACAACACCTCAAATCCTTCACATACTCCAAATCTCTCTGACTTTCCCTTCTGTCATATCTCTCTGACTCCAACTGGAGAGAATTCTCTGCTTTTAAGAGCTCATGTGATTAGATCAGACCTACTTGGATAATCTAGGATAATCTCTTCACCTTAAGGTCTGTAGCCTTATTTCATTCAACATTAGTCAGACAGAGAAAGAGAAATACTGTATGATATCATTTATATGTAACACATACAACAAACTAATGCATATAACAGAAAAGAAGCAGACTCACAGATATGCAGAACAAACTAGAGGTTACCTGTGCGGAGAGGGAAGGTGGAGGGATGAGATAGGGGGAGGAGATTGAGAAATGCAAACTACAATGTATAAAATAAGCTACAAAGGGACTTTCCTGGTGGTGCAGTGAATAGGAATCCGCCTGCCAATGCAGGAGACATAGGTTTGATCCCTGGTTCTGGGAAAATTGTGCACACTGTAAAGCAGCTAAGTCTGTGAGCCCCAACTACTGACCCCATGTGCTGCAACTGCTGAAGCTCACACACCTAGAGTCTGTGCTCTGCAGCAAGAGAAACCACCACAATGAGAAGCCCATGCACTACAATCAAGAGTAGCCCCCGCTCACCACAACTAGAGGAAGCCCCTGCAAAGCAATGAAGACCTAGCGCGGCCAAAAATGAATAAATAATGTTTAAAAAAAAAAGCGCTACACTTGTACAGCACAGGAAATATAGCCAATATTTTTCAAAGTTAGATATAAATGGAATCTAACTTTTAAAAATTATGAATCACTATATTGTACACCTATAACATATAAAATATACATCAATTATACTTTGATTTTTTTAAAAAAGGTTTGTAACCTTAATTATATTTGCAAAGTCTCTTTGTCATGTCAAGTCACATATTTACAGATTCCCAGGCTAAAGCACTATTTTGCGGACCACAGAGGTTCACACGGTCTCTGTCACAACTGCTACACCGAAAGCCACCATAGGCAATATGTAAACAAGTGAGTGATGCAATGTTCCAACAAAACTTTATTTATGAACACTGAAATCTGAATTTCACATAATTTTGTCAAAAATGTATATTCTTCTTTTTAATTTTTTCAATGATTTTAAAATGTATAGATTATTCTGAGCTCATGGCTTGATACAAAAACAGGCAGTAGGCTAGATTTGGCCTGGAGGTTGCTGTTTGCTGGTCTCTCGTGTAGATGTTGATCCTTCTCACTTCAGACTGGAAGCCTGTGAAGGACAAGGGTGTTTTCTCTGACGTTTGCCGTACTATGGATGTACTTCTTAAAAGAATCAAACATTTGACAAAAGCCCTTACATGTAGGAAAATTCCAGATAGCAAGGTGGTGTTTATGGGGAAGGAAGAAATAGAAAATGTTGCCCAGGAAACTGGTTCTTTTGTAAGAGCTAAGATGTGTTATATTTGAGAAAACAAGCTTTTACAGGGAGAAATGCAAACATGCAGCTATTAAATTAGCTATGTTCTACTTTGAGCTTTCTTGACATCCTTAGGTAGGCAGGCAAAAATAATGATAGGAGTAATAAGATCTCATGCTTCAGGATGTTAGCAGATAACCCAAGATGGTGTGGGAGATTTTTTTCTTTTGTTACCTTCTTGTTGATCTACCTGGAGCACTACAAATTCCATTTACAGTCTTTTAAAATACCAGACCCTAAGGGCAGGACTTCTGCATTAAATTGGTAGTATGATTAGGTGTGTGTTGAAACCCATTGGCTCATAGAAGCAAGTTATTTAAATTATTATACATCATTAAATAATTGCATAATGAGGTATCACCTGGAGTATTTGCAATGTATCAAAGGTGAGATTGGAATTTATAATAATGATTCCTCAACTTCTCAAATCTATCTTCGGGGGAAAAAATTTTGGTGTCATGTTACAGCCACTCCAAATCAAACAACTCATGTCTTTGGTCATGTTCTTCAGAAAGGGATCCTGAGACGTGGATTCACATACAAATGGCTTATGAAAAAAGTATTCCTAGAAAAAACGAGTCAAGTAGTGGGAGAACTAGAACCTGGAAGGGAAAGAAGCCAAGGAAACAATTTCCAGTGAAGTCCTAGCCTCAGCCTGATCTTGTGGAGAGCACCAGAACATAAATTATACCTTCAAGTCTATTCAGATCCGAGGCAAGGAGCTAGGATTTCACACTTCCACACTGGTAGATCATTGGTTAAGTCTGCCCCAGGGGAAGTAGATTTCCAGGCATTTCTTGCTGTCCGCACAAGAGAGCAAAGTAGCTGGAACAGGCCAAGGGCAGGTCTCCAAAGAATGTCGCAGGTGCAGACCATTATAGGCAGAGCACACAGCAGTTGGGAATGGTGGGGGCTGTCACAATATAGAAGGGATTCCCAAGGGGATCAGCATAGAGCAACAGGGGAGACTACACCATGCTTATATAAATGTATTGGGATTTGATTTCCTGGAAGAAAACAAATTTAGACTCTCTCTCTCTCATACACACACACACACACACACACACACACACAATTGACAATGCCTTTTATACCTGGGGCTCATTGTTATCATATTTGACAGAGAAAAAGTCCTAAATACTGGAAAGTTGCCTCTGGTGTTCATAAATAGGCAAGCAGGAAGAAAAACATAGATTCTTTTTTTGTTTGTTTTTATTTTACCGTTTTCTGTTCATTGTTTATTTCTTTTTAAATTGAGCTTTTGGATAGGTTTATGTGGTTCAAAAGCCTGAAAGTACAAAGGATAGATGGTGAAAGCCTTTTGCTAATCTTTGCCCCCCAACTCCTCATCTGCCAAGATCTCCTCTCACTACTATTCTTAGTTTATATGTGGACAAGCAAGCAAATATAAAGATAGTCTTTTAGTCCCCTCCCTCGTATACCAAAGATAGAATAGTATAAAAGTGGTGCTACATATAAAAACTTGCATTTTTCACTCTTTCTTTTTTATTGGACTATAGTTGATTTACAGTGTTGTGTTAATTTCTACCTTACAGCAAAGTGATTCATTTATACATATACACACACACACACATATATGTACACACATTTTTTCACATTCTTTCCCATTATGGTGTATTATAGTATATTGACTATAGTTCCTTGTGCTATACAGTAGGACCTTATTTATCCATCCTATATATGTTTGCATCTGCTATCCCAATCCCCAATACTTTCCTCTTACACCCCCTCCCCCTTGGCAACCACAAATCTGTTCTCTATGTCTGTGAGTCTTTCTGTTCTGTAAATAAATTCATTTGGATCATATTTTATATTCCACGTGTAAGTGATAGCATATGATATTTGTCTCTGTCTCACTTACTTCACTTAGTATGATAATCTCCAGATCCATCCATGTTGCTGCAAATGGCATCATTTCATTCTTTTTTATATATGTATATGTGTATACACACACATGCATATATATATACACACATACACATACATTATACACACACGTACCAAATCTTCTTTATCCATTCATCTGTCAATGGACATTTAGGTTGTTTCACAGAAACAGCTACTGTGAATAGTGTTGCTATGTAGAGCTCTTTCTAAATCAGTAAGTAGCAAGCTTCCTTCCCCCACTCTACCCTTTTATTGAAACCTGCGTGGTATTCCATTGGTTGGGTAAATAGACATTTATTTAACCAGTTCCCTACTGATGCGCATTTGCATTGTTTTTAATCTGTTGCAGTTACAAATGGTGCTTCATCTGAAGAGTGACCTTGTACTTATATTAGAATAAACTCCCCAAAGTTTTGTTGCTCATTAAAGGGCAAATAAATTTATAATTTTGATAGCTATTACTAAATTATTTTTCAGAGAGGTTATATAACAGTTTAGATTCTCACCAGGAATACATGAAAGTGTTTATTTCCCCATACACTCATCAACACAGTTTTATTATTAAACTTTTAGATTTTTGCTAATCTCATAGGTAAAAGATGGTATCTTAGCACAGTTTTAATTTTCATTTTTAAAACTGAGAAAATTGAGCATCTTTTCATGCAGACTCTTGACATGTTAAAAAATTTCTTGTTGACTCAAAGAGTGATATCCTTACCTGAAACTAGAAAGTTAGAGTGAATGTAGACATTAGCTTTCCTGAAGCACATATCAGGGTCAGTAAGCACCTTAGTGGTTATCTAGTACAGTCCTGGTCTGATGCCAAAATGGTTAGGGATCCCTGCCTTCCTCAGCACAGGTGCTCAGAGTTATAGAGCTCACAAAATTGAAAACATCTTTCTGTGGCCCCAAAACTTAGAAAATTGTGCAGAGCCAAAATCTTTCTGCAATTACCACATGACAGTAATTACAGTATGCTCTTGTTAAAGTTGACTATTCTTCTAGGTCACAATGACCATACCACAGAGAAATAATATTGGCTTAAAATATAGGTAGAATGCCCAACTTCTTCTGCCCTCAAAAATTATTCTTCACTTGCTAGACCCTTTAATTTATACTGCATGTTGTTTTCATCACAATTAGAAATAAAATTTTAAATGTAAATGCAACCAATGTGGTATTCTTGCTAAAAATGCATGACCCCAAATGCCAGGGTCATGAAAGCCAAGGAGGGGCTAAGGAGCTGTTCTAGATTAAAAGAGACTAGAGAGATGCGCCAATTAATTGCCATCTGTGATCCTGAATTGGATTCAAGGAATCCAAAGAAGGGGAAAATAGTCCATAAAGGATATTATTGGGAAATTGGCAAAATTTGAATACAGATTGTATATCATACTATAGCATGACATCAAGACTAAGTGTTCCAATTTGAATAATTTAGCTGTAATCATGCAAAAGAATGTCTTTGCTCTTGGGAAATGCACACTGAAGAATTTAAGAGCAAGGAGTTATGATATCTACCATTTACTTTCAAATGGTTCAGGAAAAAATAGAGAGAGAAAAGGAGACAACGATAAAGCAAATGTGGCAAAATGTTCATTGCTGAATGTGGGTGAAGGTTGATTGGGATTTTATTGTATTCTTCTTGAAACTTTTCTGAGTGTGTTTGAAATTACTTAAATATAACTTCATGGCAAAGAGATGGGGAACCAGTGGAAACAGTGACAGACTTTATTTTGGGGGGCTCCAAAATCACTGTAGATGGTGACTGCAGCCATGAAATTAAGATAATTGCTCCTTGGAAGAAAAGCTATGAACAACCTAGATAGCATATTAAAAAGCAGAGACATTATTTTGCCAACAAAGGTCCATCTAGTCAAGGCTATGGTTTTTCCATTAGTCATGTATGGATGTGAGAGTTGGACTATAAAGAAAGCTGAGTGCCAAAGAATCAATGCTTTTGAACTGTGGTGTTGGAGAAGACTCTTGAGAGTCCCTTGGACTGCAAAGGAGATCCAACCAGTCTGTCCTAAAGGAAATCAGTCCTGAATATTCTTTGGAAGGACTAATGCTGAAGCTGAAACTCCTGATGTGAAGAACTGACTCATTGGAAAAGACCCTGATGCTGGGAAAGATTGAGGGCAGGAGGAGAAGGGGATGACAGAGGATGAGATGGTTGGATGGCATCACCAGCTCAATGGTCATGAGTTTGAGTAAATTCCAGGAGTTGGCGATGGACAGGGAGGTCTGGAGTCCTGCAGTCCATGGGGTTGCAAAGAGTCAGACACGACTGAACGACTAAATTGAACTGAAACATAAATTGAATATAAATACTTCTGGAGGAGTCACTTAAACACAGTATCCTTTTAGAAGAGTGACTTAGGTTTCCACCAAGATGTCCATGACTGCTACGGGCACATTTATTGAAAAGGTACATTAGTGATTGATTAAATTCATACTAGTTGGAAATTTTGTATGGTCCCTTAGAATCAGCTCATAAACCAGATTAAGAGAATCAGCGAGCTGTTGGCTTTTGAAAACTGGCCTCTGTATTTTCCTTCTGAACATACTTGTTTGGATTATTTTACCAATAAGATGGCAGTGTGCATAAGAGCAGAGAATGGTGACCAGTTGCGTTACCTCCAGGGTCACAGTAGCACCAATCGCATCATAGACGTGGTTGTGGAGCAAGCAGAAGTACTAAGGGGGGGGGGGGGAAAGATGAGTGCGGTGGTATAAAGCCATATTAAGGAGAAAGGGGATGGAAGAGGGAAAGACGGCGGTATTTGCTATTTAAAAAATATGGGTGAATGTGTCTGAATGGGTTTCACAGGTGGAAGGAATTGGTACTGAGAAATGGAGTATTTCCTGTCATAGCAGTAAACAAGGATGTCACAGTCTTCAATTATTGCAGCCCTCCAATAATTGTGAGTCCTGAGCCCTAAAGGCACTTAGGAAGGAGAATGCCTATGAACTAGCAGCCGTTAGGCTGCAGCCACTCTTCTCTAGTGAGAGGAACTGCAAAGTTACATGGCAAGGGAAATGGATGCAGGGAGGGAAGACGTGTTGGAATAATACAACCCACCACAAGGGACTCAATTAGCAAGGGGTGAAAGACTTTTTTTCTCATTAGAAGGCAGATTCTTCCAACCATGTGTGTTTGAAGATTCATGCTTTTTTTTTTTTTAATATAAACTTATGAATATAGCATTCGGCAAAAGTTTTCTGACCCATGAAAAAGAGACTGTAGCTGTCAGCCCTGTCCTCTGTCAAGCCACTTCACATTAGAGGCAGCATAGCATGAAGAGAGGCCTTGCAGTGTAATGGTTTAGAACACATTTAAATCCTAGTTTTACATGGATGCAACTAGAGGTCACCATACTAAGTGAAGTAAGTCAGAAAGAGACAGACAAATACCGTATGATATCACGTGTACGTGGAATCTAATATACAACACAAATGAAGTTATCTAGGAGACAGACTCACACACATAAGAGAACAGATTGATAATGGCCTAGGGATATGCGGGGAAGGAGAGGGATAGACTGGGAGTTTGG
Organism: Ovis canadensis; assembly: GCF_042477335.2. NCBI lineage: Eukaryota > Metazoa > Chordata > Mammalia > Artiodactyla > Bovidae > Ovis > Ovis canadensis. The sequence goes on along the minus strand of NC_091727.1, from coordinate 45,160,594 downwards.
GGTTACTGCAGGCAAACTATTATATTTAAGTGGATAAACAACAAGGTCCTACAGTGTAGTATGAGGAACTATATTCAATATCCTGTGATAAAACATAATGGAAAAGAATATTTAAGTATATATGTGATTAACTGAGTCACTTTGCTCTACAGCAGAAATTAACACAGCATTGTTAATCAACTATACTTCCATAAAAAAATAAAATGAGAAATAAAATTCATTCTGGTTTTACTACTTATTAGCTGTGTGACTCTGGGTAAATCACTTAACCTACCCATACCTTGAAATCTTCACCTGTAAAATGGGGATGATGGTAATGGCATCTCCTGAACATCTATGGAGATTAAAGAAGTCAGCTTAGAACAATTCTTAGCACATAGGTGCTAGGCTTCTCTGGTGGCTGAGATGGTAAAGAATCTGCTTGCAATGCAGGAGATTGGGTTTGATCCCTGGGTTGGGAAGTTACCCTGGAGAAGAGAATGGCAACCCACTCCAGTATTCTTGCCTGGAGAATTCCATGGACAGAAGAGCCATGGGGTTGCAAGAAGCAGACATGACTGAGCGACTAACACTTTTCACTCACTACTGTATAAATGTTGGCTATTATTATTACTCTTGTTAATTCCAAGAACCCATGGCTCTAAAGCCAAGTGGTGGTTCAGCTACCCTTGCTGTGGCTCTGCTAAAAGATTTTAAATATTGTTCTATTTTTAAGCCAAACCTGCTTTCTGATGGTTCTAGTGGTATTCATTCAGGCAGTTTATGGACCAATTAAAAGAAGATGCTATTTGAATTTTACCAGATTACAGGAATCAACTCGATTAATAGACTTCATTAATTTCTGACTCTTAATTCATTTACATTAATATGCTTATTTCTGGATGGACAGTTCCCTAGCTATATTCATGGTTTTAAATTTCTTATTGGTGTCAACATTATCCTCCTAATACCTTTCTTTGGCCTTGCTCCCTTGGCTATGTTTTCTGATTTCATAAGTCAAAAAGCACTGTTACAGGATGCATGGCATGGGGGCCTTCCAAGGACCTCAGAGAGGAAACAAGGCAAACCCTCACTAATTTGGATTCCACTGACTATGAACTTGTGACAAATTTGACCTAGGGTAAATGAGAAGTTTTGGTGTTATTAGAAGAGAAAGGTGCTGCACTCAGATTTTGCCAGGTTGAACTTTCTATTTTCTATTTCTATATCTGAGATGAAGAGGTAAGAAAGGATGCTTGAAAGGGCAGAAAAGCCTCATTTCTTTGATGAAGACTTAGCCCAGTTTCAAGTGTGGACATACATACAGCAGGTAGAATTAGAAAATGAAAATTGTAAACCATTCTGAGAGGAAAGGAAAGTGACTAATTTTAAAAAAGATATTTCTCGTATTTTAATATTGATATAGTTTAGCATAGAAGGGTAGATAGCTATTATGTCCTTATTGTACATCTTTTAAATTTTTATTATTTTTTTAAATTATTGAAGCATAGTTGACTTACAATGCTATGTTGGTTACTGTAGTGCAGCAAAGTGCCTTCAGATTTAGTTTGAGTTACTGGGGAAAGAAAAACTTCATTACCCTAGAGTCATATTGCATTTCTGACAATAAAAAATATTCTTCAGGTTGGTCTTTTGACCTACTTATCAAGCATGAGTGGCTTTTGACTACGAAATCACTATTAAAGGACAGAAATGTATTGCCTTTCAGTATATTTTAAAAATCCCATATCATGATTTCAAGGCAAACCTAGCATAATAAAAGTTTCATGATTTCATCAATCTTGGCATTAATAGAAAGCATCATAAAAAGACTATCTAGAAGGCTGCTAAATCTTCTTAGCAAACCTTCTTAGAAGTGTACATTCTAGCGTGCTTGTTTCAAAACACATGTATAATTTTACATCTTATCTCATTTAAACAATAAACTCTCAGCTTTCATCAGAAACATTGGGTTTTCTGTTGTAAAAATAATGTCATTTCCTTGATACCACATTTGGTAAGAAACCAATTTAAATTTCTGAGCATAAAGAAGAATTTATAAAAGCACAGTTGCTCTCTTTTATTCCTTTTAATCATTTGATGCAGAAAAGAAGTCAAACCCTGAGATTACTAAGAGTGTTCCAGAAGTGTCTAGAATAAAAATGCATGATTCAGGGAAATTATAGAGGAAAATAGGTAGCATAAAATAACTGTTGTACGGCCATTAGCAGGAGGACGAGACTACCAAGAGGAAGAGCCAAAAAAACAAAGCAAGAAAAGGTTGTAAAAAAATCTTACTATGTTTCATTTTTTAAAACAGCTTTACTGAGCTGTATATTATGAACTGCATAATATACAACTACTCATTTAAAGTGTACAGGTCAATGGTTTTGAATGTATTCACAGTATGCAACCATCACAAAAATCTAATTTTAGAATATTTACATTACTCTTAAAAGAAGCACTTTATCAGTCATCCCCCACCCCTAGCTCCCACCCATTCCTCTCAAAATCTCCTCTGCCCTTGTTTTAGGCAACCACTAGTCTACCTTCTGTCTCTATAGATTTGCCTATTCAGAACATACATATAAGTGGAATCATACAACATGCGGTCCTTTGTGAGTGGCTTCTTTCATTTAGCAGAATGTTTTTAAGGTTTACCCATATTATAGCAAGTATCAGTGCTTCTTCCTTTGTATGGCTGAAGAATATTCTATTCTATGGTATACCATATCTTTAGGCTTCCCTGGTGGCTCAGATGGTAAAGAGTCTGCCTGCAATGCAGCAGACCCGGGTTTGATTCTGGATTAGGAAGATCCCCTGGAGAAGGGAATGGCAACACACTCCAGTATTCTCCCCTGGAGAATCCCACGGACAGAGGAGCCCGGCAGGCTACAGTCCATGGGGTCGCAAAAGTAGGACATGACTTAGCGACTACACCATCATCACATCTTTATCCATTCATCAGTTCATAGACATTTGAGCGGTTTCTGATTTTTTTGGCTGCTGTGCATAATGCCACCATGAACATGCGTGTACAAGTTTCTGTGTTTATGTGTGTTTTCACTTCTCTTAGGTATATATCTAGGTGTGGAATCGCTGGATCAAAGGGTAACTCCATGTCCAACATTTTGAAGAGCTGCAAAAGTATTTTCCACAGCAGCTGCACTATTTTACATTCTCACCAGCAATGTATGAGGGTTCTGATTTCTCCATATCTCTTTGATTTTGTTTTCAAACATTCAAGACTGCTGACAGCAGATCCAGACTATTAAGATGAAAAGAATTAGAAAGAGATATGACAAATATATAAAGTGTTTCAGGGTGGCTGACAGTGTCATGAGCCTGTTGGATAAAAAATCAGGAAAGCATTCAATATAAAATAAAATGTTTTCAACATTATCACCATCAACCAAGATTGCTTGTTATCACCTGTTTCTTTTGTACTTATTGAAGAAGCAAGACCAACTGTTTCGCCCTCCTGGGCAGCATACATATTAATATTTAGAGACTTAAAGACAAAACCTGAAAAGGGAGAGAGCTTAATGGAAATAAACAATTGATGATAATCATAAATGAGGAAAAAAATGAAGAACAATTTATTATATTATTTTAAGGTGATATAAGCTTATACACATTAAAATAAGGAAAAAATACTCACCATCTGAGGACTCTGCTGTCCATTTATCCCAGATTCTTTGGTGGCTTCTCCACTTTTACCTCTGAACACAGCATCTGTACATGCTCATGTTACTCATTTGGCAACTTTGACATATATTATCTATTGTAGTTATTTAACTTCTGATGCCCATCTGCTTTGCCTCCCTTCTCCTGTACTGTGCTGTGCTGTGCTTAGTCACTCAGCCGTGCCCAACTTTTTGCAACCCCGTGGACTGTAGCCTGCCAGGTTCCTCTGTTCATAGGGATTCGCCAGACAAGAATACTGGGGTGGGTTGCCATGCCCTCTTCCAGGGGATCTTGCCAACCCAGGGATTGAACCTAGGTCTCCCTCAATGCAGGTGGATGCTTTACTGTCTGAGCCACTAGAGAAGCTCTCCTCACCTTCTAAACTTAGGGTTTTCAACTTGTATTAAATTTCCTAATTCACTAAACACAGCTTGCGATTATGTGAGAATTTCATAACAATATTCAATTTATCTTTGTTGAGCAATTTAATTCTGGATCATGACATAAATTTCAGTGATGTCATGAGATGACAAGACACAAATTTTTCTCATCAATTTCTGGACCCTGAATATAAATCCCCCAAATTGTCTGTTTTAAAAAACAATATACCAATTTCAGAATAGCAATGCACACTAGCAATCCAAAATAAATATTGATCGTAAACTGACACCTAATTGAATATCTGACTCATCCTCTGTGGGACCCATTTCTCATCTGAGTTCACACACACACACACACACTCCATTCACAAAACTTCAACAAAACTTTGCCTATCAAAATCTGCCTCTGAGCACAGAAAACTTGAGCAGTAATAAAAAATAGGCATTGCTACTTTCACAAAAGCCTGAAGATCTATTCCCAAGATTAGGAAGATAATGTTCAGGCTCCTGAAAACATTGAGAGATTTTATCTATAACTTTTTATGCTACTGAGCTTATGAAATAAAATAATAATGCAACACAGTATACTTTGTTTTTATATGGCCCCTTTCATCTAAGAAAGTTAAAGACACTTACAAAATTATTCATTCACCTTCATAAATTTTTTAATTGAATTAACAAGATGGTCTACTGAGCAAAAGTTAAAAGCAACAAAAACAACCGTATTTTATGCAATGACTGTTCCAAACATATCCAATTTCCATTTTCTTGATTTATATGAAATTATTCAGCCTCTCATTAGTTTCAACCTCCAGGAGATAAGGCAACAATGAACTGCTGAATTGTATAAATAAAAAAGAATAAATCAGAGCTCATGTTGCATTTGTCTTCCCCCTGTCTAACTTAGAGCTTTAATTCTGAAGAAGGAAAAACCCGTGGTATGTTTCTTTCCTTGCCAATCCTTTGCGTATTTCGTGTTTTATGACCATTCCACTGTCTATAATGGGGTTTGAGCTCTTGGACAACTCTGTTGATACAAATAGACATATTCTTAGGATGCTACCTAACGATTTTATGATCTAGCCATTTGTTCTTTGATCTTGAAAGTGCAAGGCCAAAGTTTACTTAAGCCACATGTTTTCATGGGGTTGGGGTTAGGACATGTGGGGAGTACAGGAAATCTTTCACCCACAGTGGAGAGGGGTGGGGTCGTAATCAAACCTCCTTGATGATGCTGATTTGTACAGTAAAGTAACTATATTAGTGTTCCGTCTTCTCAGTTATTTCTGTCTCTAGGAATCTTAAGACCTGGTCTTGTGGCTCCAATAATCTCCTTTTTTTTTTTTTCCAAGTGGGTACTAGCCATTCTAATGAATTATTTCTTAAATCAACATGAAACCAAGATAATGCTCAAAAGTAATATTAAAATAATAGCATTGTCTTAGAACTGCTTGCCACAGTAATAAGAAAACGGATTTTCTCTAGGAAAGTGGAAGCTTCCACAACTGTCACCCTACCCTCTACCCCACATGTTTCTAAGCCATATTTTTGTTTATGGCTTGTTTGTTGGGAAAATTCCTCCCTTGTTTGGATGTAGAACTGCTAATAGATGCTAAATCTAGGCCAGAAACTGAAAGTTTTATAATCACACCTTCACAAGATTCTAGGCTCTTGTAAATGCCAAGGCAAATGTTTAGATGAAGATAAAGTAAAACATTGCCCTTAGCTTTATTTTTCTAAATGAGTTGTTTTTAAGGGAATGGTCAAGAATGTTCAAGTGTTCTAGCTGATGTGTGACTTTGGCCCCATTTATGCTACTCCAAAATAGTTATTTTAGTGGGAAACAACAAAAGAGTCCCACTTATCATTTGACATGGTGTAAATCAAAACAGTAGAGATTTGTTGGCTTTAAAATATTTTGCTGCAGAGCATGAAAAATATACAAAGAGACAGAGCAATCAACACTTACATATAGTTTACCACAAAACAAAACAGAGATTAACACAGGTGACTTTATTCTCTTAGAATAAAATGAAACAAAATAAAAAAAGAAGAAGATTTGGCTTTAGCCAAGCCTTTATCCCATTCCCTTCCCCTCCTTTTCATCCCTAAAGAAAATCAGGATTTTAAAGTGGGTGTGCAGTGTTCTTGTACACATATAAATCCACTGAAAAATGATAAATGTCAGCTATTTATTTATTGATCCCTAAACTGATGGAAGTGAGATGTATTTCCACCTGCCCCCACAATTGCAGTGCTGCCATAAACAGGTATACATGTTTACTTGGGCGCATTTGGGGGAGTTGCTCCAAGGTGGATACTGACAAGTGAAACTTAGAGTTGTTGGGTAGACACATAATCAGCTTTGTTACATATGGTCAGTCTGCTCCCCAAATCACTCATCTGAAGGCTCTTATAGCTTCAGATCCTTACCAATAGTGTTTTCAGACTTTTAGGCATGTTATTAACATATGTGGGCCCGTTTCTGTGCTCTGTATTCACCATCTCATGGCAGATTAATTTATCTTTGCACTAATAACAATACTTTTAATTACTATAGCTTCATAATAGGTTTTAACATCTGAAAGCAAATTTTCCCTTCTCTCTTTAAGATTGCCTTGGCTATTCCTGGTCCTCTATCTTTCTTAAGGAATTTTAAGTTGAGATTGTTGCATTCCATGAAAGATCCTGTTGAGATTTTGACTGAAATCACATTGAATTTATGGGTTAGTGTGGGCATACTATATATCTTTATGATGCTGAGAATTTCCATCTACCAGTATGTGTTTCTGAATTTGTTAGACTTATTTCAAAGAACTTTAGGTTCTATTGCTATCTTAAATGTTATCTTTTTAAAAATTACATTTTATAATTTTTGATGATAGTAGAGAAGGGGGAAATTGCTTTTATATTTGAGATTTATACTCAACAACTTTGTTGAACAATCTCATTAGTTCTAATAGTTTGTTAATTCCATATACATAATCATATCATCTGCAAGTTTTGTTTCTAACATATTTTAATTATTTTTCTTCTTTTAATTTACTGGTAAGAATCACTAATGCAATATTAAATAAAATAGTGATATGGGTTTGTTTTCTTGTTCTTGAGTTTAAAGGAAGTGTCTATAATGTTTCATGTAACAGTCAAGATTAAATCAGAAGAGCAGAACCATTAGAAGATAAGTATTTGTTACAGAGGTTTGATTGTAGAAGCTGTAAGACCACTGTCCTCCCAACTTGAAGTCTAGGGGCAGACAGTGGGGAAGGGAAGATGGATGCCAAATGGGAAAAGATCAAAGACAACACTCAACCCACAAGCACAAGCAGGAGCTCACAAGGGCAGACTGAAATCTCTTATCAGTTCTTTTTTTTCCTTCTTTCTTTTTAAAAAATTGAGGTACAACTGATATACAATATTATAGAAGTTTCAGGTTTACAACATAGTGATTCACAATTTTTAAAGGTTGTTCTTCTTTATATTTATTATAAAATATTGGCTATATTCCCTGTGGTGTACAAGATATCCTTTAGCTTATTTATTTTAATACATAGTAATTTGTACCTCTTAATCTCCTACCTCTGTCATGCCCTTCCCATTTCCCTCTCCCCACTGGTAACCACTAGTATGTTCTCCAGCCCTGTGAGTCAGTTTCTTTTTTGTTATATTTATTAGTTTGTTTTATTATCTTGATTTCACAAATAAGTGATATCATACAGCATTTGTTTTTCTCTGACTTATTTAACTTAATATAATACCTTCCAAGTCCATCATGATGCTGCAAATGGCAACATTTCATTCTTTTTCAGGGCTGAGTAGTATTTCATTGTGTATATATACCATGTCTTCTTTATCCATTCATCTTTTTATGGGTGCTTCAATTGGTTCCATATTTTGGCATTGCACTGGGGTGCACGTATCTTTTCAAATTAGTGTTTTCATTTTCTTCCAGCATATGCCCAGAGGTGGGATTGCTGGATCATATGGTAGTTTTATTTTTAGTTTTTTTGAGGAAGCTCTATACTGTTTTCCACAATGGCTGCACCAATTTACATTTCCACCAACAGTGTAGGAGGGTTCCCTTTTCTCCACATCTTTGCCATCATTTGCTATTTGTGGTCTTTTTGATGATAGCCATTATGGCAGGTATGAGGTGATATCTCATTGTAGTTTTGATTAGCATTTCTGTAATGAGTAATGATGTCGAACATCTTTTCATGTGCCTATTGGCTATCTGTATGTCTTCTTTGGAAAATGTCTTTTCAAGTCTTCTGTCCATTTTTTAATTTTTTTTTTATGTTGAGTTGTATGAGCTATTTATATGTTTTAGATATTAACCCCTTATCAATCATATCAGTTGGAAATATTTTCTCTCATTTAGGAGGTTGTCTTTTCTTTCGTTGATGGTTTCCTTTGCTATACAAAAGCTTTGAAGTTTAATTAGATCCCGTTTGCTTACTTTTGCTTTTGTATCCTTTGTCTTAGGAAACAAATTCAAAAAAGTAATGCTGTGATTTGCATCAAAGTGTATTCTGCAACCTGTGTTGGACCCTGATGAAGTAAAATAAATAGTTATGAGTGTTTTTTCCTTATTTTAGTGTATGTAAGTATATATAT